>NW_022170511.1:27379131-27942822 GCF_008802855.1 Photinus pyralis
AGGTGATGCAGTAAAAAGTTATTCATGTTTTAACCTTCCAACGCTCAAAGCCAGTTTTTCCTGACGTATGGAACTTTTAGTTAAATTTTACTAGTAATTGTTGCACTTTATAACATTGGGATGTTTTTTTTTTATTTTGTAATTTTGGAGATTTTGGACAGGCTAAATAATAGCATATACAGGGTGTCTTAAATTGAGTAGGATAACATGGCTATCTTTGTTATTATTACACTTACAGATTTGGTTAAATTGGAAAAGTTGTATAGTTTTTGATGCTAATGGATATTCCGATTCGAGATTTTGAAAAAAATAAATCGTATGGTAGATAATTGCAAAAAAAGTGAAAAATTGACATCTTTAAGAAATTCAGGTATATTTTCGTAACAAAAAGAGCTATCGAAAAAAGTTACAAATAAAAGTTGCAAGATTCGATGGCATAAATTCAATGGGCGTAGAAAAAAATTTTTCAAAATGGTGAATTTCGAGATATTGACATCAACCTCCCTATTTTAAATAGACGCCATATTTGATTTTTACATCACTCGATAGAAAAAAATTACAAAACTAGTGATACTAAACATTTGGTATTTCATTTGGGAATCAACATTGCATTTTTGCTTCGAAGTTTACAATGTATTTGTTATGGTAATAATTCCATAGCCATGTCGATGGTGACTATGCGAGACAATAAACAAACGAATTTGGTTTTAATCACAATCGGCCATGGAATTATTTTACGAATTAATTTTTTCATAATATCGCATCGGAATATCCGTCAGCATCAAAAACTACACAACTTTTCCAATTTAACCGAATGTGTAAGTATAATCGGTATAATAATAAGAGCCACCCTGCATTCAGCCTATATAAAATTAAGTTGGCACTATTGCTAACTTTTTTAGTTGTGAAGTTAGAAGTTAAATTATGAAAATTATGTATTTTTTACTGATCCGAAATCTGTAATTAAAAAAACCAAACAACATCGCATTTTTCAGATAATAGCAAAAATGTTACTTTTTATATGGAACACCCTGTACATCATATGACAGCTTAATAAATTCTATGCAACAGTTCTTAATGCACTATACCCAAAATATCCAAAATTATTCAATTATTAACGAGCTCCTAAAACGCGTTCATGACTGAACTTTCTGTCCGCTCGTCCGTCCACCTGTGGGACCACATTATAACTTCCGAACGGTTTCCAATTCTGTTTTTACTATTATGTTTATTATCACCCATGATTAAATTTTCAGTAACTCAGGAGCTCGTTTGCTATCTTTGTTACAGGTTTATTAACGAGCTCCTAGCGAGTTTATAACTTTGCGGTCTGTCCGTTAGCACCATATCTCAAAAACGAATGGACCGATTACGATGAAAGTTTGCAGGGGGATTCTTTATCAAATTTGTAGATCGGAGTTCGTGGATTGGCAATGTAGGCCAAAAAATAAGGAAGGCCCTTTTGACATCTCCGTTAGTTATGAACTGAATTGCATGAAATTCAAAATGAGCATAGCTTTAGCCATATAATACGTAATGCCAAGCCAGCCATACCCAGGAGCTCGTTTGCTATATTTGTTTAATTTATTTTGATTTTCATTTCGATCTATAGTTATCCATCATAAAAACAATAACTGGAATTACTATAGTAGGTCGTTAATAAAACAAAAATAACAGGTGAAATACAGTAACAGGGTGACCTCAATATCTTTTTCATTTATTGGCGAGATACGAAAAGTTTGTCAAACATAATTTTATATGTGATATTACCATCTATTTGATCGCATATTCCAACTCCCTGTGTCACTTCCGGTTTAACCGAAAAACAATGCAACTTTTATTTTTCCAAATGCAGTCCCTATGTTTTTTACGATATTTAAAAAGAGCGATTAATTTTCTATATGACAACATAAAATATGCATATGGTTGATAAATATACAGGGTGACAATTTGAAAACTTACCACCCCCCATATCTTAGTAAATAAACGAGATATTTAAAAAAAATCAAAATCCGTTTCGGTAATTCGGAGGGGGAATCACAATGACATAGTTGGCGACGCACCCCCTCCAACCCCCTGCGCCCCAGCCACCTCAACTTTTAAATCTTAAATAGTGACCCCCCATGTGTGATACGTCGTTGGAAAGCTCTGAAAAAATGCTTTCCAACCATACCAAATAGCATTACACTTAGGTTAGTAATTATCGTGCAAATCAAAAAATAAACTAATATGATACATTTGAAATCTGTCGTATTTAAAACGCAACCGGCGAACATAGACGAACTAAGACAGAGAATAATTCAAGAATGTCGAAATATTGCAAAACCAACATTTGAAAAGGTTCGACAAGAGTTTGAGAATAGATTATAACTGGCGATCAAAAATGAGTTGCTGACAAGTCGGCTTTGGAAGTTCAAGTTAAATACGATTTTCCATGTTTATTTTTTGATTTGCACGATAATTACTAACCTAAATGTAATGCTATTTGGTATGGTTGGAAAGCATTCAAATTGTCACCCTGTATATAAAATAAATGGAGACATTCGTGATTCAATATTTAGAAAATGTATGAAATGTGCCCTATCATACAGAAAAGACCTACAATAATTTGTTCAATGTTTTGTTTTTAAGATTTCCTTTGTACAATACGATCTCCCCGTGTAATGCAACAGGCATCGTGTATCCTGAAAATTTGGAACAGAAAGTCCATAATCATGAACGAGCTGGGTCGCTCTTTAATAAGCCTTGTCCAATAATAAGTTTTTCGGATTGTCGCAGAGTTCTTTAAATGTATATTGTAGTGTGCAATGGTATGCGGTCACTATACCATCCAACAGACACCTACCTAGCTAGCTCAAATAACACAATTAGTTTTCTTTTTATTTTTAAAATTTTCTCATGGGACGACTAGGTTCCGACACAACTACAAAAATCCTAACATGTCTTATAACCCGTATTAACTTGAAAGATCCGAAAGCCATAATCAAATTCCGCTAGTTGCAATGAAATAACTACTCAAATTTTGAATAAAATCGGAAATAACATTGTACAAAATGAAATTCGAAAAAAAATCTGATACAGAAGGATAAAATTCTGCCTGGCCTAAAAAACCAACATCTTTATTCCCGACGATACTCGAAATTCCATCTAAGCCGCCAGAGCTGATAACCACATGTGTTGCTTATCTTGCACGTGGCATTGTTTATTGCAAAACCAATTAATTTATGTCCGATAATAAACCTTATGCTAACACCTGACCAGCTCAAAACTTTCAACAATTTACAATAAGAAACAAACAATAAAATGGCCAGTCAAAAAAATTTTCCCAGGTCTTATGAAATAACTTGAAGTAGACTATATGCAGGATTTTATTCCGAGTACCTTCTTCTGTCCGTCGTCAGTGAACGTGATAACTCTCGAACGGTCTGCGTACATAATTCCGATTACCGTCTCTTCCTTGTACTGCATCGACCACGATATTCGTACAACCATTCAGTATTTCACACTCCGGTAACGAAGAAATGAAATGTCTAGTATGTGGACTATAAATTATTGTTAAAAACGAGGATTTTTGATCGCGTTTAGAGTTCGCAACTTAATTTTGCTCGTTTTGTTTATATTTTGTCGTTTACTTCTCTTTTTTTGCTTTTCTGAGACGCGACAGAATTTTTAGTCTTACTAAAAATGAAGATGAGGGAGAGAACCCAAGTAAAGTTTTTTTCTCAATTAAACCAAGTGTCCAAAAAGTTCCTTGAGAGGTACATCACAAAAATCTAAAAGTTTGCGTATCTGCTATCTTTTCTCAGCTAACTAAAACAGATAGGGATGCAGAAATAAGAACGAATGTTTTTCTTTCCCAAAATTACATAATCTAAGATGTGATCAGGATTTAGGGATCTTTATACATGAAAATAACTAATTTAAACTTGAAAATATCTTCAAAGTGCAGAAAAAAAGGTTTTATTCTAAAATACGTAATATACTATTCATGACATTCTGATCGTTTAGTTGTAGAAATGCAAAAATAAATTAATTTTGTATTTATCAAAACACATTATACCGTGAAAACACCCAAATACGGAATTTTATTAAAGTAAGACACTTTTCTATAGGAGTCCGCCGTTTTGTAATAGGAATTTTGAAAAGCTTCAAATTGTGAAAGTTTTCCGGACGTAGGCGAAAACGAAAAACGTTTTCAGTCCTTGATTTATTTGAAAAAAAATGTTTTGATCAATTCTATCATTTACTTTCATCACATTTCAATAAAGGAAAGTTACCACATTTGTCTATCTTCGTCATTGTATTGGTTATTGAAACCACTCCATTTTTTCAAATATCGTCCGCACATCTAGCAGAAAATTGTCATCTTATTCATCAAGCCAGTTTTGTTTGTTATCTAATTCTGTCTTATAAAGTAAAGTGATGTTCAGCAATCTTTATATAATCAGATTATTTGGTTTATAGAATAAACTGTAATTCAAAATTTTAATTGTCGACCAGCCGCGTGCGGGGTCAAATGTCCAAACAGGTTTCTCTCTTAAAGAGATTTTGTTTTAATTTTTTGTGTTCTGGAATAAATGTTTATCGTTGTCAATCAATTAATTGTGTGTATTCGAAACCAGTGCATGGTTTTCTGGAGTGCGGCACGATGTCTATCTGTGCAAGTGAATTTTTGGCGCAGAAAATTATTCTAATCCGAGTGTGAATGCAAAATTGAAAAAAAAAGGAGTGGTCCCGTTTCCATTGATAGAATGCCGGACGGAAAAAGAAAGACGAATGTAAGGCATCTATCACTCAGTTCTAAAATCGACGGGAGTCTCGGTGCTATTTGGATAAAGCCACATTACATATGAAGTGGCAATAGCCACGTTTTTCCTTCAATATGTGGGTCGGAAGTTGAACGTTACATGAATAAGAATGAAGCGTAACTCATCTAAAATAACGGAGATCAATCTCAAACAGTGGCATTTACTAAGATTAATATAAAATTATTCCCTAATATTTGACGTGTTGCATTATCCAGTCTGTTTTTCAAATAAACGGTATACTAAGTGAGAATAAATTAATTGGTCCATCGAGAAATCTAAAATAATTGCATACCTATACTGTAATGCTGAACCGATTCCTTACATTCGATTTCCTGCCTGACCGCAAAATTGTATTCCAACTTGATGAATTCATTCTACAAAGCAAAGGACCATTGAACTCGTCAGTCTCCCTACTCGTGGAGTAGAGATAACAAATGCGCAATCCGGCGGGAATGTAAGGAAAACGAATAATATTTAAACAAGTTAAAAAGTAATCGTAAACGATTTACATAAAGCGCATTTCCACTTGCATTCATTTCCCATTTGTAAGATGCAACTTCTGTTAAAATCGTAAAAATCCGGCCACAAATATGAAAGATAGCGTTGCACATGGGCAATCCATTTTTGACGTGCTACTTCAATTTCAGTTTATGAGAAGAATTTCATTTCAATGCTTTTCTAAATAAGAAAGTTGGAACTGCGCATGCGCAAACCTAAATTTTAAAACTAATTTACTATAACTAACTAATAAACTAAGATTTTCCTTTGTTCCAAGCGCCTAAGTATCCAATTTCACTTAAATAGTTCCATAAATAAAAAAGTTGGCACTGCGCATGCGCAAAACCAAATTTTGAAATTGGCGTTGATTTTCCTTTATTCGAAGTGCTTATGTATCAAATTTCGTTTAAATTCTTCCATAAATAAAAAAGTTGGCACTGCGCATGCGCAAAACCAAATTTTGAATTTGGCGTTTGATTTTCCTTTATCCCAAGTGCCTATGTATCAAATTTCGTTTAAATTCTTCCATAAATAAAAAAGTTGGCACTGCGCACGCGCAAAACCAAATTTTGAAATTGGCGTTTGATTTTCCTTTATCCCAAGTGCCTATGTATCAAATTTCGTTTAAATTCTTCCATAAATAAAAAAGTTGGCACTGCGCATGCGCAAAACCAAATTTTGAAATTGGCGTTTGATTTTCCTTTATTCGGAGTGCTTATGTATCAAATTTCGTTTAAATTCTTCCATAAATAAAAAAGTTGGCACTGCGCATGCGCAAAACCAAATTTTGAAATTGGCGTTTGATTTTCCTTTATCCCAAGTGCCTATGTATAATTTTCGTTTAAATTCTTCCATAAATAAAAAAGTTGGCACTGCGCATGCGCAAAACCAAATTTTGAAATTGGCGTTTGATTTTCCTTTATCCCAAGTGCCTATGTATCAAATTTCGTTTAAATTCTTCCATAAATAAAAAAGTTGGCACTGCGCATGCGCAAAACCAAATTTTGAAATTGGCGTTTGATTTTCCTTTATTCCAAGTGCCTATGTATCAAATTTCATTCAAATACTTTTATAAGTAAAAAAGTTTGCAATTCGGTTTATAAATGGTCGAGATGCGAAAAGGGCACTGTGAATTTTGAATCGATTCGATTCAACTTTTGGCATTGCGTATTATATGGCTAAATCTATGCCCATATTGAATTTCATGCAATTCAGTTCATAACTAACGGAGATGTAAAAGCGATCGAACTTTTCTAAACAAAGTTATCGTTCACACGGACAGATAGATGGACAGACAGACAAAGGAACAGACGGAGAGACCAACCGGCAGGCGACAGATAGCAATGCAAAATTATAAACGATCTCTAGGATCGTTAATAAACGGCAAAAGTGTAAAATTATGGAACATGTAAAAAACGGTTTTTTGTTTTTTTTACAATAAATTTTTTTGTAAGCGGTACAGAAAAAATTCCTTCCTTGGTACAAGACTCGACACCATAACGAACCAAATAGCGAAAAAAGTAGAACAATAGCTCTTAAGATAAAGAACTAGTAGCGTCGCAAAGTTAGCGGACTGACGGACGGACGGACAAAGTGGCCACAATAGCGCATTTTTTTTTATTTTTGTGGAAATGCGCTAAAAAAGAGAATATAAATACACTTTCCGCACAGGATTTCAGTCAGTTCTTAAAATTGAAGATAACAGAAAGACATGTTTCATGTATCAACTTGAACATTTGAAGTGTCCATTTCATTGGCCTAAATGATATTGAAACCATAATGCTATTAAAAATGGTCCATACAGAGGACGCGTCTTTTAAATAGAGTTAGGGCATTTTATTTGAAAGGAGGCACACAATTTACTGTACAATAACTTCAATTTCAATAACTAAATAAACTGTTTCAAACCAATATAGACAACGAGTGAGAAACACAGACGGGCGGACTTTAGAAAGTCCAAATGACCAAAATTAATCAGTTAGTCCCTTGAGCATTGTCTATCTATTCCTGAAAATAGCAGTCGAAACCGTTCGCGTCATGTAGGTACACATACCGACGGACTGACGGATAGAAAGCTCAAAATCATGAACGTGCTGGGTTGCTCGCTAATAAAAGAATCTTGTTAATTTCTTAAGGAATCACCCTTATACAGGGTGTAGCATCTAAGATCCCTCGGATCATAATTCCTTTAGGTGCTATAAAAGATGCCGAAAAACGTCTTAGAGCAAAATTGTACGCAATTACCGCCGGCATGTTTCTAAAATATTTTTGAACACCAGGGGAGTGCTGTATTCCAGTGGCGTATCAAACTTGCATTTTTTAAATGCAACACCCCATATTTTATTGTTGATTTGAAGAGTAGGTACTTAAAAAGTACCTATTTTTTAGCGCATTTTTACAAATTTATTTGTAAAAAAGAAGCTTTTAATCTCACTTTGGCTGGCTGGCTGGCTGACTGACTGGATGGCTGGCAGTAAATGCGATCCCGTAAAAGACCGCTTGTAAAAAGACGAGGAGTGTACATGTACTTATCGGAGCCGTGTAATTAACAACTTAAGAGACGGGACTACAAGATGTGGGGTCGGCGACATCTGGGCGCCATCGCCGAGCGTGTTATGCTAACCTGGCAATTTTTCCGTTTTTTCTATCTTCTACAGTTTTTCTCCGATTGTTTTCAAATTAGTGTCGTTACTGATGGTGGAGTCAAAAGTTCAAACCCGAATTGTGGGTGAACGGGACGTCGGAGGTGGATACCGACAAAGGGAATATGGTAACTCCCGGTGAGATTTTACTGATGGTAGAGTCAAAACTTCAAACGCGTGGATCTGAATGTGTTCTGCCTGGATATCTCCCAGCGTACACGCCAGCAAATAATTCCGATAACGGTCTACACTTAGGTACTACACTCTGATCGTAGCCAAACGCCGAGAAGCGAAAGAATAAACACTATATCAACCATTCCTGCTTGAGTTTGGGACATTTTTGCAACGTTCATTAAAAAACAATCATACACTGCCGACACTTTACTGTTAATTGTGAGAATTGAACCTCTTTTGTTTCATCATGGCACACTTGGGTTCGGAAAATAAGGTTTTTTTTACAAATTGGCGATTCCACTTGGTTTTTCTCTGAAATTTTTTTATGGAATGAGTGGTATTCTTTGTACCAATGGAAAATTTGTAGTTTTGGCTACCCAAAGATATAATTTGCTTAGGGGGGTGCCTTTTGAATTTTAAAAAAAATATGATATTTGGTGAAAGTCAATCAAACATTTAATTTTTTTGATAAAGTACCTAAAAAAATTATTTGACTGTGGAAGAGTTGCCTCAGTCCAGAACTTAACTACCTGCGCGATTGATTCATCAAAAAATAAAATAAAATATGGCGACGGTAAATATGTAGAATTTTGCTTTAAGACTTTTTTCGTTATCTTTTATGGTAAAGGAATTATGATCCGAGGTGTCTTAGGTGCTACACCCTGTATACCAAACATGCAAGTCAGCAATTCCAACGTACGAGGGTGGTACCCACACGAGGCGACAAAACTGATCGTAAGTGAGTTTGCTGATATAGCAGCATCAAAATTCTTTGACTTTGACCTTTTTAGTGTTTTCTAAGATTTTCCCTCAGCGTCGTTATAGGTGTCAGTACTTCAGATTCGAGAGAGACAAGTCTGGCATTAAAACTCAAAGTAGCTACTGTCCATAAGTAGTTTCCTTTCAAAATCCAGATTCTTCATTCTTCAATCGTGTTATTGTACTCGTATTTTAAAAACTTCGGATAAAATGGTAGATCGGATAAGCTATTACATTCTACCACTTTCATTTTTATAATATACTATTTGGTTTTGAAGTCACAACTAGAGCATTGTTAAACTGAAATTACTTACCCGACTTCGACTAAAGCATTTTCAATCTAAAAACCCATTCCGCTTATGCAAGTGCATTGGTCGAAATATGGGTCATTCATTATCTAATGTGAAAGAAACAGAAATTATTGCTAAGCCTTTCTCATTTTTAGCAGATATAGTGCGGGTATAGGTACCTACCTATTTAAGGAAAATTTCCGGTTCCACAAATACACTTTTACAACTGGGTATAATGAGTACTCCTTTGTCTAAGACTGTGTAAAGCTTATTTTACGAAAAAAATGTTTGGGATTTGATTCATCATGAATACAAAGCTGCATTAATGTTTCTTCTGTCCATTAATTCGCAAAAAAGCGATCAACAGTGAATATAAATCTTAGGCTAACCGTTGGTTAAATTTTAATTAACTGCTTATAAACATACAGCATGCGAATCTAATAAATTATATACCTGCGTCATATGTACATAACGATTAATCACAAAGTTAATGAAATGGAAAACAAATTAGATTTAGGCAGTAACGTGCAACCCAAATTAAATAAACCTTAATATAAAACGTTTACAAACACGACATTTTAGGGGTCGAATTTGATCTTCAATGGAATTGTATTCCGAAAGTAGGGCATAATCTAAACTTCTAACTTCAACAGGCACTATAAAACCTATACGAGCACTCTAACAGATATAAGGGAGTAAAAGAGACGAGTTCGATATTTTTATAAAATGAGTTCCGCTGTCGCACAAAGGCGGGGATATTGAGGGGTTTGCCGACTATTTCCTTCCGGTTACTAGCCAATGAGAGTGTAGAATGCAGGTAGCCATAGCAACTGAACCGGATATAGCATATATACCATATATTATCCAGGTACTTTAGCCTCCGACCCCCCGTTTTCCCTTGACGATCCCTTTTAGGACTTGATTAACTTTAAAAGCAGAACTTATAGTCGTCATATATCTCTTCCCGCTTAAATGGAGGAGCGAACGAGACTGCAATCTTCTAAAATTTCATCAGATCTTTATTGAGGATTCTTATCGTTTCTGTAACGACGCTTGACTACCAATTACGCGAGTAAGTAATTCGACTTTTTAGTTACAAAGCGCGAGTGGAGCATTAGACTCCAATATTTTTCAACTAAAAATATCGTGAAGGTTTTTTGTTATTATTTATATACACCAAGCGTAAGTACGGATAATTTATACGTCTCGACAGTTTCAGATATGACAATTTATAATTGACATAATAAGTTTACGACGAAATGTAAACAGATAATCTAAATAGATCGATGATACTCTGCAGGTTTCCTTAAACAAGTTAAAAAGTCTATGCACGTGTGCCAACAGTTAGGTAGTAGCGCATTTTCCCTACCTACTGCGCTGCGTTCCCAATGAATTTGCCCAAAAATTATGCGCTAAGGCAGAATGAGTACATAAGTTAGGTGCATCAAGGCAAATTCTAACAACGTAATTATTGAATAAATGAAGAGGAAGACTTCGCTCTACCGACTTCCAGTCAATGTGTTTCGCAATTTCCTCCATGAAATTGGTACATAAATAAAGATTTTGCTCTACCAAAAAGGGAGTATTACAGGAAGGTTACAAAAGTTTCTTCCTGTACATCAAGCCAATGTGTTGTGCCGTTTTTTCGACGACATTGGTGAATAATTGAAAATTTTACCCAAATTTGGTCATTATCCAAATTTCTTACTCCATACCTATATATTTATTAATGAGTCTAAGACCTCATTAGTTAAAACGGAAATTACTACGGAATTTTTTTAAACGTTCAGTAACCGAAATAAGATAATCTGGCGCCATGTTTTTAAGTTATATTCAAGTTTTATACGGAGATCATACCTGATTGCACTGTGGTTTAACTGCGAAATTTAAATTTCTTTTAACTTTTCGAAATTTTTATGGACTGTCGCAACAATCGTTTCCTAGCGAATTTTATTATTATCTCGGGCAAAGAAATATTTGCTCTCCCGATCAAATTCCAATTTTTTGTGGTCACCCAGGTGTTTACCTGCTCTAATCCCTTCTACTTTGAATTAATTAATTCCCACCTATACAATGGTGGATCATTAATCCCGACTGCCATGTCTAATTGTTTATCGGTTAATGTCTTTTGTTACTACCGATCCCAAGTGATTTTAAAGTTAATCAATCTCATGCAACCCAAAACTGCATTTTCTGCAGTTTGTAGTTTTTATCCCGCTGGGCTGGGAAATGCAATATCTGTACTAAAAAGGATGTAATTTGAGCTATACCTCAGACTTCAAGACGCTAGAAGTGATTAAAGAACAAAGGTTGTACACAAAAACAACTACACACTATTTTCATCTTAAACATTCAACGAAATCCCTTATTTGTGTGGGAAATCACTGTTTAACTAGAAATTGTTATTTACATAAAAGTCAGGAAAATGACACATTACTGGCGAGGAAAGGCAAGTAGTGTCATTTTACTGACGAGTATTTGGAGTATTGCATTAAATTATCACATAGAACTTTGGATTAATGTCAACCTGTCAGTGATGACAGGAGTGTCATTATAGACAGGTGTGGCCGGAAAAGTTACAGGTGCGGTTAGTAAAGTGACCGGTGCGACCGGTAAAGTGACGGCCTCCAAGATTTCAATTGAGCCCCATACACGAACTTTAGAGTACATACAGGGTGGTGCACGGTAAGTAGGAATATAGGGATTTAACATGGGAAATTAGTTTTATGCAATATTCTGCCCTCCTGTACATTTTACGGAAAAACCTGTAGAGTTCAAAGTTGTTCAGAATTAAAAGGTGCATTCAAAACTGTTTTCACATGTTTTATTAATCTTTTGGTATACCTGCAAATTTAAAAATAAATTTCAACATTTTTGTTATTAGTAGCAATAGCCATGACTTTTATGTTTTATGAAAAATAAAATAACAGAAATGTTGAAATTTATTTTTGAATTTGCGGGTATACCAAAAGATTACTGAAACATGTAAAAACAGTTTAGAATGCACCTTTTAATTCTGAACAACTTTGAACTCCATAGGTTTTTCCGTAAAATGTACAGGAGGGCAGGATATTGGATAAAACAAATTTCCCATATTAAATCCCTATCTTCCTACTTACCGTGAACCACCCGGTATAAATGCACATGGCCTTACCGATTTCAGGGATCATAGAATCGGGAAGAACCTATTTTCTTTGACTTTCTTTTATTCATCGCACGACGCACACAATAATAGTACATCATATACCAAGGTAGAGAAATCTAGTATTATTCCAAGGTAGAGAAATCTAGTATTATTACCTGAGCACCAAGATTACATCCCGAGCTGCTTGCGCCGAGGGGTGTAAGGTGCAAAAAGGTTAATAATCATGTCATCAGACGCTAGTAGTGAAAAAATTTCTTAATGAGTCAGTAGCAGGGTCAGTAGTTGCATGTGTCTGCCTGCAATTACCGCATATTTTGCAGTTTCTTGAATGAAGTAGGTTTCAAAAATAATATGACCTCTATCGATTAATTTCCGATACTAGAAATCTGGTCACCATGGCATTAGCAATTTTATTATAAATAACGGATACAAATGAGTATGGAGACTTTGGGTGACTAGACTACCTCTTCCTGTTCTCCATTAGAATCAATTTTAAGTTGGTAGATATCTGGGCTCAAAGCACGTATGGCCCTCATAAAAGAAAACACTCTATTAATCTCCTATTCTTTTTTTTTAGTGAACCATGAGGGTATAACCAATGTGGATCAATAAGTAACAGAAAAGTAAACGACAAACAAACAGTAAAGGTGCTTTTATTAATAAAAAGTAAGTAGCTAAAGTAATATTTAAGAAAATGTTCCATTAAGTTTAAATGTTTAAAAAAGATAAAAATAAGTACTTTCCAGGCATAGACTTTCGCTTTTTTACCTTTACAACATGTTCTGATTACCTTTTCCCAATAATAATAATAATAATAATAATAATAATAATAATAATAAAAATAAATAAAAAACTTTCCTGATAGCGTTGGCTTATTGTGCCTATCAATATGTATGTTGGTAAGTATGAATTACATACTATCCCTAGATTTAAATGTACGTGTGTGATTTTTTTTTTTTTTTTTTTTTTTTTTTTTTTAGACCCACATAAACTTCACCAGACACAGACCAGACACTAATCGTTACTTGATTTTAATCCGTGCGATAGTTAACAGGCTAGACCTGAGTTTCTTCACAGAAACACCCGACCATAATATAATAATAAGTTACACGGCCTAGGCACAGCTAAAAAACACAATACTCTTTCTTCTCAGAAAACACAACCACGTTATTCACAACCCACTCGTACTCAACCCAAAACGCAGCAACCCTTAACAGCACCCTTAAAGAGGCCTCACCAAAATACCTAATTGTCTCCACCATAATCCAAGCAACAACACAAATACAACCTCAAGAACAAAGAAACACCATAAATACAAGTAACGCAACATGCACTACAAAGACAGGTCCAACCAATAAAGTTACACGCCCTAGCACAGTTAAAAAACATAAAACGCATTCTTCACAGAAACACTGAAACACACCACGTTATCACAACCCACTCGTATACAACCCAAACGCAAAAACCTAAACAGCACTACAGGCTCACAAAATACTGTAATATCTCCACCAATAACCCAAGCAACAACACAAATACAACCTCAAGAACAAAGAAACACCATAAATACAAGTAAGGCAACATGTACCACAAAGACAGGTCCACCCAATAAACTTACACGTCCTAGCACAGTTAAAAAACACAAAACTCCTTCTTCCCACAAACACACCACGTTATCACAACCCACTCGTATTCAACCCAAACGCAAAGCCAAAGAAACACTTACACAATAAACTCCATTTAATAAAATTACAGGAATTATTATAATGATTTTTTTGTTTGTTTTGTTTTCCTCTTTCCTGATAGTGTTGGCTATTGTGCCCATCAATAGGTATGTTGGTAAGTATGAATTACATACTACCCCTAGATTTAAATGTACGTGTGTGATTTTTTTTTTTTTTTTTAGGACCCTACATAACCCCACCAGACAGACACAGACACTAATCGTTACTTGATTTTAATCCGTGCGATTAGTTAACCAGGCTAGACCTGAGCTCTCACAAGAAACACCGACCATAATAATAACTTTTTTTTAACGCATTCAATTTAAAAATTGTTTGGTTACGTCACATTCACAATAGGTACTAACATAAAAAAATCATGTCTGTGCATGTAGGGGCAGCCATGTACTCATCAATACTGTAAAAACAGTTCTTTAATAAAAATGTTTTGATTTGTATTTTAAACAAATTTAGTGGCAGAGATTTTAATTTATTATCGACTTTGTTGTAAAGTGCAACATTCAATGAGTTTTTTGTTGATACGCATAGTCTACGTTTTACGGGTAAAAGTAACTTACAGTGACGAGTGGCATAACCGTGATTGCTCGTGTCTGACACATTCTTGTTTGAATTGACTAATTTATGAATATGGATTAACGTTTGGTAAATATATATGCATGGTAGTGGCATAATTTTAAGTTTTTTAAATATATCCCTGCAAGGATCCCTAAAACCACGGAAAGCGATGATCCTAACAATATACTTCACCAGGACATTTTTTTTATTACTGCAATGGACTCACGTAGGTGCCCCTTTGGGTCAGAATAATCAACACTGTAAGCGTTGCTATTATCAGAATCAGAATTTTTCTTTTTTCTGTTTCTTCTTTGGAGGATATTTGTGGGGTAGAACTGTTTGTCTGACTCGACCGTCACCAAGGGTTCGGCCTTGTCCCGGCGGATCGGTCTCGAAAGCCTGGGACAAACTCAAACGGAGTAAATGGCATCAGGTCCAGGAATTCTAAAGGGCAAGCGGCAAATTAATTGTAGCTTCATTTACGGTAGCGGCGGCTGAAACACAACTCTAGAAACTAAATCAAGTACCTAGAGTTTATATATTCAACTCCTAGAACCAACACAAATACTTTCGGCACGACACTTTTCGTAACGAAGCGCCCAACTTAAAACGCTTCTAGATACCGGGTGTTCAGCAGAGCTGGGCGGCTCCACAAATACACGGTGGGGTCAAAATTTTTTTTTAAATGCGAACATAGGAGTTTGCATGCAATGTAATTTCCCTATGTTCGATTTTAGAAAAAACACATCAATCTATTGAGTAGTTCAAATGAGTAGTAGATACAATTGACAGGTGTCACATTTTTAAAAATACCGCCGTCCAATTTAATTACGAAATCGGTTAGGTTATTGCTTAGAATGTCAAGGAGGACACTTCGAACATTTATTGTGATTGTTTTAGGTATTTATTTTCTTATTTTCTTCATTTATGTATTGAATAGATCAAATTAGCAGCACATGACCTAGAAATAATTGAAGGTTGGTTCACAATGAGTTGTGGTGTCAGTGCGTGGCCTGTGAGGTCAAGTTATCGTAAGTTTAAGAAAAATGTATCCTAAAGTTGCTATGGCCTTCTTTAAAAAAATCTTACCGAGTGCTCTCCATCATAAAGACTATAGAGTTGCTGTTCATAGTCACACAAGTTGCGCGATTTGGGAATGTGAACCGCGCACACCTCATAGATTGATGTGTTTTTTTTAAAATCGAACATAGGGAAATTACATTGCATGCAAACACTCCTATGTTCGCATTTAAAAAAAACTCACTGTATATCGATATACCGAAATATTGATATGCGGATATATCTGTATTATCGAGGTACCGATATATCACAATATGCACACTAATACCTACGCTAAATAATCAACATACTTATGCATACAATTTATTTTAATTCAACTTTACAAATAATATTAATAGGCAGTGAGTAATATAATAATAGTAAAAATAATATCTCATATTCTACAGATATCATTCCATAAATCTCTTTATTTTTAGAGTTTCATTTGGCAAGTGGTAAAATGATATAGTTTTTAGATTATTGGGAACGGAAATGCGTATCTTAATTTTTAGTCATCAATCACCACGTTCATATTATACAGTTCTAATTCAATTTATTTTCTTTTTTCGTAAACTGGCACTAAATGTTCACTTGTCAGTTTTTATTTATTGACAAAAAAATAAGTTGCTCTGAATGTTCAGAGGTTAGAGAACACCTCTACGGTCTGTAACGATACTACCGCCTTTACTAAATACCCCTTCTGAAGATACACTAGTTGCTTGCGTACTTAAATATCCGCTTGTTCACTTTAATTGATCTATTTTCAGAAATATTTTCGAATATTACTCTGCTCTAAAAGTAGCTACCTACTACTTTCCACTTATTTGTACTGGTACATCAATGTACCGGAATTAGCGTCGTTTATGATTGTGTTTTATGGAAAACCTATCAAGCATTGAGAGAAAATATCGATATATCGAATAGCATCCTTGAATTGGTAATTCGTATCAATAATTATCGATATATCGAGAGGGATCAATATATCGATAAGTATCGATATATCGAATAACATAATCAAAAATGGTTTATCAATATATCGATATATCGATAACCATCTTTAGCGTTATGCTATTCGATATATCGATATTTTCTCCCAGCCCTAGTCAGGACCATTCAACTCGGTACTGTATATCCCAGTAGGTAGCTTGAAAACTGTAAACAGGCTTGAAAGTCTTGTTGGATTTTTCTACGAGGGTGCTTTCTTTGTCATATGCAGACATCCTTACAAATTCCTACTCCCTGGGGCTTAAAATTCACAAGCCAGTCATCTTTCAATTTAGTTTTTAGTTTGTTGGTCTTGGCGTAAGCTTGAACCCAATCCAAACTTCATCCCTGCATAACCCGAACCTTCATTTTTCTAAGACACATACCGTGTCTCCGTGCACTCCGCCTCATCTTTGACCTCAAGCGGTAATTGTGTCATAGAGAAATTATTCCTTTTACCCTGGTTCCATTAACGGAGGCGCAGAATAGATGTGAAAAGTGACAGCTCCTCGTATGGTACGATTGCCATTTTTTACATTTTTCTTCATTGCCTTTTTCTTGGGATTGTCTAAAATATACTCTACCGCGAGTTCATACGAAAACGGTATGGTACATGTTTAACTGAGTAATTGAACGCATGGTTTAATTAGGCTTCGACACGAAATCAGATATATCATCTCCTACCTTGAAACTGGGGTAACTGAATTACACCTCCTCAACAACGTGTATGCAACAAATTTGCAAATCAAGCACTTGAATATTTCGATAATACATCTCCTTCAACTCATAACGCAAGGAAGTGCAACTATTCGGACAAGGTTTGTATGCTGTAATAACATACATCTAATGATAACAACTCTCAACTGTTCATTTATACAGAGTAACTAACATACCAATATCCACAAGATCATTGCCTGAAAACCTCAGGGAAAAATTGCTGGGGAATAGCCCACTGAGCCCGTGAGCCCAATTTCCCAAACTTACCTTACTTCTATATTTATAGCAACACAAACAGGGAATATAATATGATTTCAACCTAATGGTGCGATTGGCGATCAATAAACAAGGTAAAAATTTCAGTGTGCGCTCAGTGTACTTGAAAGGTTAATCACTGAAAACGCGAAAAAATAGGTTTCCGTATTAATAAAAATGTGAAACCAATATTTGCATCGTATAAATAAACCCAAACAGAAAGGGCACGTATAATAAAGTCTCCCCACAGTTAACGTCCACTTATTCGTGTGCAAATTAAACACTGTCGTCGTGTGCGAAAACTAATATTGTTCTAGTAATGTGTGTATGTTCTACAAGTGAATCGAGGGTGTAGCAAGCGTAAATATAAAAGTCATTTAATAGGGGTGAGAAAAGTTATACGAACGCGTTGGATTTAGCCAACACGCTCTGGTAATGGAATCTGATTTATCGCCTACTGAAATTGATATCAAACCTCATCGGTTTTCGCTGTTCAGATTAACCGCCAACATTCGTTTTTAATTATTTCGATTTGCATAGCATTGCATTTCTCTGAGATGTGTGTCAAAGCTAATTTTGGACGAAGATGATTTGGTTTGTTGGTGTATTTCTGTGCAGTTGAAATTAATTTCGGTGCCTCATGTGCAAGCAATTTGTGATCTTCCTGGATGCAGCAAATTGTAATAGAACTAGGTGGTACTTATCGTGAATCAAAATGAACTGATTCATTCAGTGCATCCTTGAAAAGTTTTTCTCTTTTATCCTGTGTTTTTTTGGAGCGCTGAATCACAAAATCCGTTTTGCTGTTTGCCAACGATATTCATGGTTGATAGCGAAGATCAAGATATTACCACTTACTTTTCTCACAATGAAAGGAACGACTATTCAGTTTACTACCAATGAATTTTTGTCGTATTTAGATGAAAAACTTTCCCGTCCGATAAAATCTTTGGTGCCTTTTGATCCCTTTATATAATATAATTATTGAACAGATGAACACCGCCATGTAAAACCATTGAAGAACGAAATTTTTCGCTCAACGGTAGAACGTAGGTACAAGAGAATAAACAAATGTAAATTGTGAACAACTCTTGTGCAGATAAAGCGAATTTTTTAAAACCGAAATAGCTTAGTAAATGGGTGGGTTATAAGGTGGTATATGCTATGGATGTTTACATTCTTGGTAGATGATTAAAGACCGGCTGGCATACATTGAAAATCGTACGACACTCCATTCTGCAGATATTTGCACTGAAAGCTTTGACTTCACCAATAGATATGGACTCGTCCTGACGTTCCACTTGCCTTTTATGAGTACCTTCCTCTGACACTTCGTTGTCAAGGTATTTGCTTCGACTTCACCAATAGATCTGTCTCGTCAAGTCGATTTTGCCTTTGAGAGTACTTTCCTTCGACAAACCGTTTTCGAGATATTCGCTCGCTCTTTGTTTTGATATCACCAATGGATATGTTTCTTCCAGACGTCCCAATTGCCCTTTGTGAGTACCCTCTTCCGACAGTCCGTTCTGGAGATATAAGGGAACATATCCGATCAAGATAAGGGGTCGAAGAGGAGGACTATGGTTGGTAGAAATTAATTCCTTTCGTTGGGACTTTTCATTATAGAGTACCATGAAGGATAAAACCAGTTATACCCCCCCCCCCCCTCTCCAACCCCTTCTTTTGATAAGGGGTCAGACAAAAAAATTGTAGTTGGTAGAAAACGGTTGCTTTCTTTGAGCCCTTTAATTAGAATACCATGACCGAAAAATTACCCCCCCCCCAGGCACCGTAAGGCATGCGTATGCAAAATCTAAGACCACTTGATTGTTGTATGTAAATGTCATGCACGATTTACTTTCAGAAACAACAAAAGCTTACAAAGCTTGTTTGAATGGATTACCCCGCACATTCAATAATTCAAATGGTCGACCTGCTTGCTTCTTCAACTCGGCAAAACCTTTTCCGTAATCGGACACACAAATTTATTATAAAAATGACGAACTGCGTCTTCAACAAAACAAATAGGGGTGACTGCCAGAGAATTTAGCGTAAACAAATGTACACGCTTTTTAACTGTCGGGAAACTAGCAACCGCGTTTTCTTATTGTCTCCAGTATTTAAGGAAATACCACACTTCCACCATAAAATAAACTCCTTCTTCGAGAATTTTGAAATAAATCGTCAATAACGATCAGATCACCGGATAGAGTTCTCATTCTTGCTGCTGCCGCAAAGTTTCGGTCTGTCGTACAGTACTGCCACTTCTGTCACACATTGACAAAACGTGACTGCACAATGCACATCTTGAAATAAATCGTACAGTTTCATCCATTTGGTACTGTGGGGTTATTGAAAAGAAAAGAGATGGGATTGGTACCTGAACCTCTATTCATAAGAAAAACGCCCTTTATTTGTTGTGTAAATAATAACAAATATTAGTCGAGGAATGTAGCAATGTTGTAACCAGTGCTTTTTTTAAGCAATACAAATTTAATTGCTTTTCTTACTTCCTACATTATGGTGATGGAGATTTGTATATTGTAAAGGATTTTACAGTGTAGCGTTAATTGTAAGAGTGTAGATGTTAAAGTACACAGATTAATTGTAGCATTGCGACGAACTTCCCTAGTTCGCACGCAATCGGTGAGCTTTAAAATTAATACAAATAAAAAATTATTAAGAAAAAAAAAAGAATTACAACGCAATAAACTCTATGACGACGGAACGGTAAACTCGGGCGCCACCAAAGGATACTACAACCATGACTCTGGTCAAAGTCGGGGTCGGGGTAAAGGTCGGCAGCTCCATGAATTGTAAAGGGCAAGCCTAAAGGGCACCTTTGAATTTATGGTGTACATGTACACCCCTCTGAATTAATTTGAATTAACGTGAATTATTTTGAATTAACGTGAGTTAATTTGAATTAACGTGAATTAATTTGAATTAACGTGAATTAATTTGAATTAACGTGAATTCATTTGAATTAACGTGAATTAATTTGAATTTGAATGTTTGATGTACACCAAAAATAGTACCTACTTATTCCCCTTAAGAAAACCTCGTTTCTAAAAAATCATCGATTGCTGGAAAAAGTGCCCTTGTAAATCGCCAGACAGTTTGCTTCAGAAAATTTGGTTGCGCTTCAAAAATCGCCCTTGGAATACTTCATCCTTAAAGACTTGTTCCCGGAAAAGTTTCTCAGTGGAGATATTCGCTATAGAAAAATTCTCATCCTGAAAATGTAGCCTCGAAAAATCACTATTGTGTTTTAATCTTTAAAGACTTGTTCCCGAAAAATTCCTGCTGGGAAAATTACCCATGGAAGCATTCGCTTCCGGAAAATGTAAGCTTGAAAAAGTCGCCCTGGGGAAACGCGCACGGGAAAATTATACAAGGCAAATTCGCTATGAAAAAGGTCCCCTTTTTAAAATGCTTCCCTGTAAGATTCAACCGTTAAATTCATACAGGGAATATTCACCTCTACGAATTTTCCTCTCGTAATATTTGCGTGGAAATTTCACCCCCAACAATTTTCGAGAGGGTTCTTCCTGGAAAACTTCTTTCCTAAAACATTCGCCTACCGAATGAATAAGTCGTTATTGGAATATTTGACTCCCAAAAACTCCAAGGAAAATTGTTCTGGGAAAATTCGCTATGGAAAAATTCGCTTCCGAAAAATTTACCTACGGAAAATGTAGGCTTCAAAATTTACTCTTGAAACATTCGTCCAGCAAAGGAAATTCATCTACAGAAAATGTTGAAAAAATCATCTTTCGAATATTCGATCCCCAAAAAATCGTTCAGGGAAAATCTGTCTTGGAAATTTGCATTGGAAGTTTATGCCCTGAAATACTCGCGTAAAATACTCGCCCCGGAATCTTACGTGGAAAACTTGTCTCCAGAAACGTAAAAAAATCGCCCTTGAAATGGAAAAGTTCTCGTCCTGAAAATTTAAGATTAATAAAATCGCTCTTGGAAAATTTTTCCCTGGTATACCTACTTGTGTAAAAAATTTGTCCCCAGAAAAAATCCGCCGTTGGAATATTTTACTCGTAAACTCTAATCCTGGTAAAAATTTGCCTTGGAAAAATTCTAGATGGAAACAACTTTGAATGTTTTGTGTACAACCCCTCTGAATTAATTAGAATTAACGACAATTAATGAGAATTAACGTGATTAAATATGAATTACCGTATATATTAATTTGCATTAACATGAATGAAATTGAAATAACGTGAATAAATTTGAATTTACGTGAATTAACTTAAATAAACGGAATGAACATGAATTTACGTGAATTATTTTGAATTAACGTGAATTAATTTGAATTTGAATTTTTGGTGTACACCAAAAATGGTCTTGTTTCCCCCTCGGGGCAAACGGTGGGCGGTTACTGGTGAATGCTAAAACAAAATTAAAGCGCACAGCAATTTCCCTAAGCGGGAACAGTAAATAATCGGTTTCGGTAGGTACGGGAAAGCACATGCAGGAAAGAGAAACAATATCCCTCCCCCCTCCCTCCCTCCTTATGGAACAAAAAGTAACAAAAAGCTTATCTTGCAATTAAACGGAGCGGTAAAAATTACTGTGCAAGAAAAAGCAAAGGCTCTTGATACGGTGAGGTAAATTGAATGTAAAAGCAAAAATTAAACGATGTGAATCCAAAATAAATTGACGAAAAAGCTCAAAATTTCGATACTTACAAAACGTGTAACTTGCCACAGTGCAAAAGGCCAAAAGATAAACTTACTATTGGCTTAAACGCCAAAAGCAAAAAGATTCCCTCTGAACAACGGCTTTACCTTTTATAAAATTCGGTCATTTCACGGTTTTCCAGTGTATTCGGACAAAAAATTGGGGACAACTTGAAAACATCTGGAAGAATTAGAGCGCATTCAGAGGCACCTCTTGCGACGGATTTCGATAACGTTTACTACAACACATTTAATTAGCTATTGTTATTTGCACTTATTTAATTGGTCGGATTGAAATTTCTAAAGTCGGTAGTCTAGTGACCAGTGGATTCATTGTTAATTAGAATACCTCGGGTCGGCATAAAGGTCGCATGTCAAAACTGATATCGGCATAAACCTGCTTGGCTTGCAGTTTTAATGCTCGTTTTAGTTTACCATAGGAAACAAAAACCTGCTAATAATGGCGAGCTAAAATTCTACAATATTAATTTGCCCTCGTCTTCCAAATGACAAGAGCTTTCGGACGCAACAAAAATAATCTTGACGAGAACGAGTGCAAGCGGCTGCAGCTGATTGCAATTCAAACGTCACGCAGTAAATTGAGCCATTGAATTTTATAAATTAAAGCATTTCTTTCAGTTAACAAGTAAACGTTGTAGATTATAGTGAAGGTGTTTACATGCAAAGAATATTGCATAAGTAATCAACACGAAAATCGAAGTTATTTGGTGGTCTTTCCTGATTTCCATATATCCAACATCACTGCCTGAAATTGATTTCTGGAATTAGAGAACTGGCAGTCATCAAACTCACTCAACACTGAAGGCGTTGTTTTCTATACGTAGTTGGCATTCGAAATTCGATCCAATTCGGCTACAAGGACTGTTAACGAACTTCAATGAGTAAAATACGAGGTAAAATACGAACTTTCTAGTATTTCCGCTTGAGGGCGAATAATAAAAATAAATTTGATTGTTTAGATTTGTTTATTTATTATTTCCAATATGTTCTAAGATAAGTTTAATTATCTGATCTGCAGGAATATTTTATGCCAGTGTGGGGTAATTTCTTTTATTTATGGAGAAACTGTAAGAATTTGTTTTTCATTCATTAGTTTTTGCTAAATTTGCTAAATCACAATAAAATAAGGAATATATGGAAATAAGGAGTGTTTGAGGTCAAAGATACGTCAAACTGGTATTCGCGAAATTTTTCCAAAACACATTGGCGTATCAAGTTTGAGTATTTTTCGAAATTTTGGTTACGGACGTCTAATGATTAATGAGAAATGAGAAAGAATGAACTAAGTTCCTATCTATTTTTAACCATTGAATAAACCTGAGCTAGCTGGAAAGCAAAAGTACGAAAGGTAGGTCCCCACGTACTATAGAAGAATAAGAAGACGAAGAAAATGAAGAAACTGTGTAGTACATTAGCACTACAATGTGTAATAATAGGGAGTGCTTTTCTTACGCGAGGCTGAAATTTTTTCATTGAGCCTGGTACGGGGAATTTAAAATTTAAGCTAAGACACGGTTCTTTAGAGAATTCGAAGATACACCTATAAAGGGTTGAGAATTCTGCATCGAATTCCAAGAGATGACGATTTGACTAATGTACTTATAATATCCTCACATGTTGATCCTTATTTGATATTGTGATAGTAGGTATCTATCTAAATGTAATAAATTTCTTGAACAAAAACGCGATACGAAATAGCTATTGACCAAACATTACTGGTTTTTAAGCATGTCACGAAAACGTATATTAACATTAAATTATCGTGCGAAATATAACAAGACTGCACATCTGCGCGTACATAAATCCATTAAAACTTATAACGCTATACGCCCAATTTTGTATAATAAAAAAAAGGTATATATGCACGATGCGCCCCATTCCAGATATAAAACACGTGAAATTTCGATTTCTGAATATAAAATAGGATTAAGTAGATCGCGGTTCAAACAATCACTGATTGCCTACGTCTCGCATAACGGCAATAACGCTTGACAAGAAAAGCTGCTTGCAGCTAATAAAGTGTTCCCGACGGCAGTGGAGGGTTGTACGGAAAATTCGGATAGATTCAGGGTATATGAACGGGTGT
This sequence comes from Photinus pyralis, assembly GCF_008802855.1. NCBI lineage: Eukaryota > Metazoa > Arthropoda > Insecta > Coleoptera > Lampyridae > Photinus > Photinus pyralis. The sequence goes on from NW_022170511.1 coordinate 27,403,561, forward strand.
TAGTCGTATAACGTCTCCATCAACGTCGGTTATTGAATATGTTGATGTTATCCGCCAAGATTAGTTTTATTTTAATTAAGTATTTATACTAAACCGTCCACCCTTCCGCACACCAATATCGCGTTAATAAGGGTTTTAAGAATTGATTTTTCCTCCTAACAAGCTAATCTCGCGTTATATTCATATACACGTATTGAAGACTGAACGCACAAGGGTCAACTTCAAATTACTCCCGACGGGTGTAATGAAAATAAACGACATAGTTAAGTCTTTATAAAAGGGCCACGTTACGAACAGCTCAGCGGGAAGGGAAAATAAAGTTGGGGTAAGGAGATGAGGCAAAAATTTGTAAACTTTTCTTATCCCGTTTGATTACTTGTACGGCGCGTGGTATACAAAAGGAAACTTCTTTAATTTAGAGGTCTTGCGTTTCGAATAACTAAAAATGTCATAAATGCACTGAAGTGAATTGGGATGAAAATACAAGAATTGGGAATATATGTTATACTATATAGTAATCATTTCTGTACACCAATTTAATAAAACGGTCGTTGTGTAGTTGTGGAAAAGCAATTCCTTGTTTATGTTTGGTAATAAATAAGAATCAAAGTTTTATACATCATTCTCCTGCTTTTGAACTTTTGCGTTGTGTGATGTGTAAGGGTGGTGTAAGGGTAGCAACAGATAGCCAAGCTAAGAATCGATCAATTAATAATTTTTTATGGAAAAATAGACAACAAATTCTCACTCGAAATAGCAACATCCGTATTTCTTCAGATCAAACCTCGGTCAACGCAAATTATGTATCTTAATGATTTGAAAATAGAATGGAATGGTCATTCCGAACGATAGTATGGTGGAAGTAGTAGTTATACAAGGATCTAATACGGGTTGGTTACCAAAATACTTATGATATGGAACCAAAAATATTAAAATAACGTCAAGATTCAAATGCGAGGAGAGAGAAAAGGAGAAATAGAGATTGAAACGTATTAAAGGTCAATAATCAGGGTGCCCGAGGTGGTCGCCTTGGGATCCGCTGCCGAGGGCGCTTCCGTGGGTAAAAAATTAGTATATTGTTTACCAACAACGAGAAGTGAGTGAGTCGGAAGTTAAAGTTCCGACGTGTCAGCGGATCTCACTCCTCCGTCTCCGTGGTGAACACTCAATTTTTTAGGGCATTTTTACAAATTTATTTGTAAAAAGGTAGCTTTTAATCTCTTTTGCCGAACTGGCTGGCTAGTCGGCTGGCTGGCAGCAAATCTCCGAGTGTGTTATACCACAGACAACATCTGTGGTTATACTAACCTGGAGATTACTAAATTTTTTCCTATCTGCTTCTAGAGTTTTACTTTTGGTCCGATTGTTTTCAAATTGGTGTCGTCGGAAAGATCTTGTACACGCGGCCTAACTCCTGCATGACCGAATTTTGTTTTTTTCCTAGGGGCGAAATTAACCACCTTTTCCAAGGCGCGCGTCTTCGAGGGGTAGTCTACTTTGGGTCCCCAACGGTTTCTAATCGCGGTCTTTCTTTCTCGTGTCGCCAATGGGAATGGGACGTCGACAAAGGGAATATGGTAACCCCCGACGAGATTTTACTGATGGCATCAGTCAAAACTTCAAACGCGATTCGCGAATTGCGGGCGAACTGGATGTCGGAAGTGGGTACCAATAAAGGGAATGTGGTTGCTCCCGATAAGATCTTACTAGTGGTGAAGTCAAAACTGGGTAATAGAATACTTATCTGCCACACAAAAATGCGCTGAAGTCTCCCACGAGGACTTTGATAATTTTTTTATTAGTATGCTGAAATTGCTTGTAGGTAGTCAACACAGATATGGAAATCAAAAGAAATAGAGAAGCAGAAAAGAGAAACATTTGGCAGACCGATTAAAATCCCATAAGTTGTCACCAGACCATTTTTTAAAAATATGAGTAGTACGTGGTTTGAAGCAGAAATAGCTATTTACATAAAAGTCAGGAAAATGACGCATTAGTATTTAATTTCCCGAGTCAAGCAATGTCATTTTGTCGACGAATTTTGTATTAAATTTTACGGCCCGAAATAGTATTTATTAATATAAAATTTTCATGTAGAACTTTTGATTAATGCAAATCTGTCAATGATGACAGGAGTCATTATAGACATTTGGCAATGTGGCAGGTGCGGTCGGAAAAGTGACAGGTGCGGCCGGTAAAGTGACAGGCGTCGGGAAAGGCGGTCTGGTCATGAAAACTAAAATTTTCTGACATAAAGTAGGCATGAAAATTAAGGTTTCATGACGATTTTGGGTAAAAATAATTAAAGACAACACATCAATCAACCAGCACATCATGAAGCAAATTCAAACTAAGGCTCAGCGTTCAAAAGAAGTATTGCGTCGGTTAGGGGGAATTTCTTTATATCTAGCAGCAGAGCACCATATGGCTTTCCGTGGGTCATCTTCTAAGGTTTTCAATAAAAATAATGGAAATTTTCTTGCAGCTTGTAGGAATATTTGATAGTGTAGGTGTACTAATGGAACGTATTACTGGCAAAGAAACACAATTTCATGTCCATACAAAATGAGCTGATAACTGTACTAGGTGAGTCAGTAAAACAAGGTATCTTGACGAAAATAAAGGAAGCCAAATATTTTTTCGTTACCCTTGATTGTACTCCATACATAAGTCACAAGGAGCCAGTTTCATTAACAATTCGCTACGTTACTGAAGGTAATGATGGGAAGATCAAAGTAGAAGAAAGCTGTATAGCCTATCGAGTTGCCAAAGAAAGCACTGAAAAAGCTCTTGCTGATTGCTTTAGTAAGTTTAAACTTATTTGCGCTCTACAAAGGCTGAACTCTCTAGAAAATGACACTGCTGGAGTGCCGCCGATTAAACCCTTGCTTTGGGTGCGTACATACTACACGACAACCCTGTCAATAATTAACACTCAACTAGAAGTCCTGCATGCAAAGCATTACCTTTGACCTAAAATATTTTATAGTCTAAGATCTACATGAAACCATCCTTCTTCCATCTGTTTACCGATTGAAATACATTTTTTAGCAATCTTAATATGTAAACAAACACAATGCAAATGGGTTGTCTAAGAAATGAGTCAAGATTAAAATTAATGTAATTTTATATTTCTGTTTACTTCTATCACATGGAGAGAGCGCATGCGTACTCTCTTACATAGTATAAATCAACTTCCAAAACCAACACTAATATGTGGTGACTTTAACATCCATATCAAAATATGGGGGTCAAACCGCAACATAAGAAGTTTGGAACTGGAAGATAGTATAAATGAACCACAACCACAACTGTATTTGTTAAACACAGGAAGTGCAACTTACTTTAATAGCTACAATGAAAAGTTGAGCGCCATAGACCAAACATTATCCTCCTATAATATTGCAACCCCCTTAAATTGCAGCGTGACACCCGAGCCCGACCACTGTCAAAGCGATCACTTCCTTATTGTAATAGAGTTCCATATATGGCGGCAGGACTATCTCCTCCAAAGTGAAAAATAGCTAGAGCAAATTGGAAAATTTACGCAAAGTTAACTAAAAACATGCAAAGCAAAGCTCAGACAACATAGAAGAATGCATATCTATGGTCACGAATCATATTATCATTTCGGCATCAGATTCCCAAAACTAAAGTAAAACCAATAACAACACCGGTACCGTGGTGGACGAAAGAAATATCTGATGCAAACAGACATAAGAAATGGAGCCTTAACAGGTACAAAAGGCCCCTTAGAAATTGTATTCAAAAGAGCTCGAGCTAAAGAAAAGTAATTGTAGCGGAAATCCCAGCAAAGGTCGTGGAGACCATAGGTATGTATCCTCTACAGACGAAAAGCATCCACAACTCAAGTGTGGAGAAAAATGATAAGGATTACGGGTAAGAATCGACCACCAAAGCTACTAATAACAAACCGATACAACGAAAGATTGAAGGATCCTCAGTATTAGAATCACTTTTAACGACAATTTATTTTAATCTTACAAAATGCATTTTCTGGTTAACAAAAATGCATCAAATTCATGTCTTTGGCATTGAGATAATGCTCTTGGTTTTTTTCCCAACGGTTTTGGTGCATAAATAACGATTTTGACATGTTTTGTTCAAAATCCATGTGGCCTCAGAAAAATAATTTAACATCTTTGAAACACACACACGTGCGGTTATCAAATGTGCACGCGATGTACTCTTTCAGCATCAAGATAATGCGTTTGCAAGCTTTTACAACTCCAAATTCATGTGTAAAGAATAATTTTGGGTATATTTTGCTCTAAAACTTTTGACCTAGACCACAGAGAAGAGTTATACTAAATTGTTACACATCTAAGGGTCATAGGGACCTAGCGAAAGTCCGAACTGGATACATGACCTAGGAAATGAAATATGTTAATTTCTTTTATATTGAGCCCACAGTCAGTTTTTCCTGTTCCCGATTTACTAGAAGCCCTATAACTTTTGTTCCTATTGAACCAGCTTCCTGAAAATCAATAGCGTCCATCCTTAATGTCCAAAGTACCCGTAACACAATCGGTTAATTTTAAAAAGAGTTATAGTGCACAAGGACGGACGGATGGACAACAATACAAAACTATAAAGGATCTGAAGATCCTTAATAAATATCGTACGATGGTACAACATACGCACACCCACGAGAAACAGGAGAACTATACTTGGTAGGTATTATGAAACAGTCTATGGGAACACATAACATAGGTACTATAAATTTCCGAAAAGAAAAAGAAACAAGTACAAATTGTGCACAACTCTTGTGCAGATAAAGCGCATTTTTTTAACCGAAATAGTTTTGTTTTGACATCACCAATGGATATATTTCTTGCAGGCGTCTCGATCGCCCTTTGTGAGTGCCCTCTTCCGACAATCCGTTCTTGAGGTATAGGGAATATACCCGATCACGATAAGAGGTCGAGGAGGAGGGCTATGGTTGGTAAAAGACCTTTCATTAGAGTACCATGAAGAATAAAACTAGTTCCACCCCCCCCCTTTCGTTGAGACCTTTCATTAGAATACATTTTATCTCTCATTAATGACCCCCCCTCAAGCCCCGTTGCTTTTTCTTGGCTCAGGTGCTAGAGCTATAAACTACCGAATTCAAGAAGAACGAACTAAATATATTAACTGTAGGAGTGGTTAAGCCCTGAGACGGACGGACAGAGAAAGCGGATGCAATAGCGAACCCAACTTCGATGGAAAATGTGCTAAAAAGGAAACGCAATTACATAATAATGCGTCTATGGATAGTGAGACCCCGGGGTATAAATGGGCTAACTGGGCTATATATGGTGAATTTTGTTTCAAAATCAATACAGATCAATAGCCGTATGAAACTCGATCACTAAGTACGCAATTTTACTATTATACCTAAATATTAGTTGCTGGGGCGCCGCGCCGAGGTAAATATAGCCCAGGGCGCTAAAAACAGCCCGGAGCCTGTGGATAGTTTGCATTTTATTTACCGATTGCGTTGCTTTCACAAATTAGTAAAAATTATTATCAATTAATAGAGAGGCCTACTTGAAAAACAGATCTCATCTTGACCATTTGGAAAATTAACTAAATTATAAGTCTTACTTAAAGGTGGCCTATTCCGCGAAACCATTTTTATTTCTAGCTTTGCTTATTTCGGTATATAATGCCGTGGGCCATTTTGGAAATAAGAAGACACTAATAATAATAAAATTCTCAATATTAAAGAAACCTACTGCATAAGTTGCTATACTCTGTCAGATTCACTAGAATGCTATTGTATTGTATCTATATGTTGTTCGTTTTACTTATACAAAGAACACAATGAAGCATAGGTAGTTTCAGATGCCACAACAAAATCAATAAGTTTTGTTGGTAGTTGTAATCAGGTTTTGATTTTTTACTTGATCGACAGCTCAGTTTAAAATTAAATAAATAAGGGATCGATTTATCCGCCGAACAAAACGGCTTAGACAAATTACTGCATTCAAGATTTTACACGACCTAACACCTCTACCTGGTTACAACGGGATGAGACTGGGTGAGATGGGCACGGAAATCTCATCTGGTTAGTCACATTCTAATTTGTATTGGTGCATCGGCAGGAATGACAATGAGAACGTTTGAGGGAACCTTTCAAAGGCAATTGAGCGTAAGTCTCGACCGCCCCTTGCATTTTACGCGGATTTGCCGATATTTAAACCTAGTTTGCTCCGGAAATACCATTTATATTGATATAATGGGACAAACATACGTTTTACTACGTTTCTCTAACTTCATTGTGTCACTACTAACCTTAGTTGGTGCAAATCTTATCAATGGCTGTTTGTTGTCGTACCAATTTGAGATTTCTTTTCCATTGTTACCGAATATTTCGAGGTTTTATAAGCAATAAAAGTAGAATGATTAAGTGAAATTTTTACATCCATCAAATGAATCGCGTGACAGAAAATAAAACAATGGGAAATGAGCAGATGGTAGGCTAATAGTTGTTAATCGGTGATTGAGGGCGAAAGCTAACTAGCGAAGAAGCAGCTGATGAGATGCAAGGGTTGTTGTGAATCACCGATTTTCCACCTGCGCCCGTCCCAAAGGAAAGTTTCACGTACGTAAGTGAAAAGAGTATCGCCCTGGCCAACCCTTTTATTAAAATAATAAATATGGCAGGAAAATGTGAAAGCATAAATCATCGAAAAACAGGAAACGAGGAAACCGAGCTCGCAAAAATAATAGCGGCCGCTTTTTATACAAAACCAATTAGAGCTGAAAGATGATGCGTGCATTATCTGCAACCCCCTCGTAACCCCACCCCCCCACGCGCCGGTACGAAGCGTCTATCGGGTGCGTTTTATTCGGACGTCGGCTCGAATTTCCGGTTTCCGGTCGTTCGTCGGAACAAGATTTTACACTCTCGCGGTTATGACGTGCACGTCAACCACCCCCACATATTTATTATCTAACAATTACCTCCTACCAAATAACCCTTCGACAAAAGAAGACACGTGCTTACTTACGCTTCCACATAGATGTGACTTTTAAACACGTTAATTAGCGACACCTAGATTAACTACCAGATAAACTACAATCAAATGACAAGGGGGTAGAATTCTATTGTTACCAGCGCCCTTCCATTATACCACTTCCGCTCGTTTAAGAAAGAGTCCCTCGAATATTATGTAATGTTATATAAAAATTAAAGTGTAAAAGTCAGCCGAAAAATCAATATTTGCGGTCTAGGACACCTGGGACCGTAAGCAAAAGAATGCACGTGTTATCCTTTGTGCTCCTCTTTGACAGTTCCGATTGGGCTCCATGTTCCGCCTAAGAAATTCTACAAGAAATCTAACAATTTATATATTGTTGGATAAACGGGAAGACATAAATCAAATCTACCAACGTTTGTGCAAGACCGATATAGGGAAGTACGCTGGTTGAATCCGTGTTACATTCAAATTGACCCTCCCATGAAAAGAATGTGGACCGCTTTGCTGCACAAATTTTCATTTTTGGGTCATCGATCGTTATACCATTCTGTTTCAATTTCATTTGAGACAATAGCTTTCCCAATTTCATTTTTAATCGACTCATCATTACGTTGCATTCTGCTTATTTTTTTTCATTATTATTAATGATGGTGAATTACGGTAAGCAATGCAATAATTTACTTTCCAGTTATTAAATCATATAATCCAGATTCAATATTGTAAAACTTTTCGATTAACCTCTAGGAAAGCCTTTCCTTCTTTACCACGCCTTCTATGTGAAAAATCCTCCTTTAACCTGTTTGTATGCAAATTCGAAAAACACATCTGCAAAGATTCCAAGATAGTACCCCTTGTCTTCTGAAACAAACCACTTCTTAAGCTTAACCGAGCATTTTTTCTAGTTAGCTTTAGCGAATTATTTTAACCTTTTTCTGCAGAAACTAGTACCTACTACTATGCAAAACCGAATATTAGCGCACGTCATACAATTGTGGATACACTTGACTATGGTTCTTCTATTTCATAAATCATAATGATGATGATATTAGTTAACACTGAAAACAAGTATAAATTGTGCACAACTCTTGTGCAGATAAAACTCATTTTTTAACCGAAATAGCTTTTGTTTTGACATTATCAATGGATATATTTCTTGCAGACGTCTCAATCGCCCTTTGTGAGTACGCTCTTCCGACAATCTGTATAATGGAAAATACCCGATCACGATAAGAGGTCGAGGAGGAGGGGTATGGTTGGTAGAAATTAATACCTTTCGTTGAGACCTTTCATTAGAGTACCATGAAGGATAAAACTAATTCCACTCCCCCCTCCTCCCCCTCCACCCCGTACTTTGATAAGAGGACAGAAAGAACGGCAGTAGGTAGTTGGTAGAAAACGGTTCCTTTCGTTGAGACCTTTAATTAGAATACAATGAGAGATAAAATTAATTTTTAGCCTCCCCCCCAAGGACTCTAGGACCATTCCCCTAGAAGTAGTTCGAAACGACAGAAGTGGGTCCGGACGCACGGAAGGACAAAACGCAAACAATAGCACATTTATTTTAATCCTTAAAAAATGCGCTAAAAATAGGAGTATTACATTACAAGTAGGTAGATCCAGTAAATGCTGCTCGTTTTCCATGTAAATAGGGTGCAGATTGTTGCCCAAACCTTAGTTGAGGGCAGCAACCACCCAAGGGTTTAGGACGTACTTTAATAACCTTGTGGTCCCAGGTTGAACGCACTATAGGCAAACAGAATTAATGTATTTCTCCGAGAGAAAAAGACACTTTGGTCCCTTAAATGCATGACAAAACACGTTGATTTAACCCACAGAGGACAAAAAATACCAAGCCTACCTTGAACGTGAACGGTACAGTGTCGTAGAATTAAAAGAAAAACTAAAGCGGCCTAAAATGTACGCGAACAAAGTGAAAAATTCCAAAAGATTCCCTCTAAATCGTTTAGAATTACAACAAGTATATTTTGTGCACAACTCTTGTGCAGATAAAGCGCATTTTTTAACCGCAATAGCTTTTTTTTGACATCACCAATGGATATATTTCTTGCAGACGTCTCAATCGCCCTTTGTGAGTACCGTCTTCCGACAATCCGTTCTTGAGGTACAAGGGAATAAGGGAAGATACCCGATCACGATAAGAGGCCGAGGAGGAGGGCTATAGTTGGTAGAAATTAATTCCTTTCGTTGAGACCTTTCATTAGAGTACCATGAAGGATAAAATTAATTTTTACCCCCCCCCCCCTTCAGGCCCCGTCGCTCACCGATCTCGAAAAAGAGTCGCACGGGAAAGTTATACTTTGTACAAACCAGTTTATTTCGATGAGACCTTTCATTAGAATACAATGAAGGGTAGCACATGTATTTACCCCCCCCCCTCCTAAATTTTAACTTGGCACCATTAAAGGCATGCGTATGCAAAATCTGAAACCAATTGGATGTCGTATGTAAAAGTTATGCACGTTTTACTTTCAAAAACAGCATCTCAGAAAATAATTCGTGGTGGGGCTGGGGCCCCCCTTTTAGACAGCGAAATTTGATGGCTGTCTGGCACACCTTCAAGGTATAGGCTACCTACTGCAAAAAATTCCAGGACTCTAGGACCATTCCACTAGAGGTAGTTCAAAACGATAGAAGTAGGTCCGGACGGACGGACAAAACGCAAACAATAGCACTTTTTTTTTAATTCTTAAAAAATGCGCTAAAAATACGGAAAAGGTACATCGTAATTTCCAGCCGGGTGATAACGTCCAAAAATTAAAGCTTCTTTAACTAACTACCAGACTCCCAGACGTCCTAAAAATAGGGGACTATTCTTGAAATTTATGTTAATTAAGCGCACTTCATTTGACACTAGACGCAATGCGACCAGATGAAGTTTGCTTCAAAAAATCCGATTCGCTACCGCTATTATACCCACTTAATTGACCGGATTAAAATCCCAAAATTCGGTAGTCCAGTAATGCCCATTGTTACATGGAATTTCGGATCATTAGCAAAAGGTCTGCGATAATGGAATAAACTGCACGACCTTGCAGTTTTAATGCTCGTTTTCGTTTAACATTGGGAAACTAAAATTGGTTATTAATGAATGAAGGAATCTGAAATCATACAATATCTCTCGTCTTCCAAAGGCCGAGAACTTTCGGAGGCTGCAAGAATAATTAAAATATTCCAAACAAGACTCGAATTTTAAACATGTAAGTCCGGTTTTCACGGTTAAAATACTTCCGTCTGTCAAAATGCGAAGCGCAATTACAAATTTCTTGTATGGACCTACACTGGTCGCCTCGATCGATATATCAAGAGTTTCATTAATTTTTTTCTCTGCCTAATCCCTCTTCTGTTAATTAGTAGTGCTTCTTTTTTATAGCACGGGTAGAAATTAACTCCACCATGTATTCTGACAAGAAGAAATCTTATTGGAGATTTCCCCGGAATGAATGAGTTTTTGGTGCAGTACTTAAAGCCACGTACCAAATAGCACTAATTGAGCAGACGAAATATGATATAAAGGCTAGACATGTCTGTTCGAAAGATTTCCAAAATTCATTAAGAATTAAGCCGTATAGAAAATAAACAACGCAGGAATAAATGCACTTGCCTTGCACTGCAGTTGCAAATTTATTGCAAAATAATTTCGAACCTTTTGATTAAAGCAATCAGTAAATTTTGATCTACTAATTACTAATTTTAATTTCACTTTTTAGTTACATTTTACAATATTGAGCTAGTTTTTGTTTTACTCACTTTAATAATGTTATTTATTTATTTATTTGTTTAGCCAGATACCATACAGAATGCAAGTATTCCAATTACATGGTACTGGGATGCTGTTGGACCCGCATATAAGAAAAGAAAAAGGAAGATTTGATATTATTTTATTTTATTATAATTTTATTTATATTTTATTTGTATTCATATTTAAAAACAAATTTCTGTGTAAATAGTAGGTACAATTTTCTATAAGAAGTTATAGACAAAAGATGTATAAAATAACTGCATAATAGGTCGTTTAATACTTTTCACACCCCCAATATCCATTTAAATTAAAAATGAAGGAAACGGTTTTGACTTAGTACAGAGTACATAATGCATGCAAAATCAATATATGGAACTAAATAACAGGTACAAATGAATACAAAATGAGTAGGAAATTATGGCACAAAATTTGTACTAATCTGAACAGTTGGGGTTGTAGCATTAAGATGCAACCCCAATGCAGAATTCATCGTAGCATACTATACCGGTACGTAAAAATCTCCAAAAACCAATACAGCACTTGGTGGAAAAACTTAAAATGGTATCAGGAATATTGCAAACGGTAGCTATGGATCTAATTTCTAAGTATAGTACCATAGTGTAAGAATAGAACTTACACTAATGGGAGTATCTAAAACAGGAAGTGGGATTGAAAGTCCAATCGAAACGATTATAAATCCAAGAAATTATGTATCCAAACGCATACACAAATTAATACTGGCCAAGCCTAAACGGAAAGAAGGGGAAAAATAGCAAAACAAAAATCTATAAAGAAATCCAACGGCGACACCCATATCATGAATTCAACGAGTCTCTTTCACTTCTTATCCTGACCATCGGATTATAGTATGTAGGTAACTAGATTTGGGGTAACAATTAGTATAAAAATATCTGCAATACTTCGCTCCAGCTAGTTACATTCGGGTGCTTTTAAGGTACGAAGGAAAGCAATGAGCAAAAGCAAAACTGGCGGTAATTTAAGTGATAAATGCAGACGTGCCAAAGGGAAGATTAATATTAAATAAAACGCGACAAAACACTCATGTGGAATATTCCATTTAATAAAGCGTTCGGTTATCAACATGTTTCAAGTTGGTTGAATTTGAGTGGGCAACGGGCACAACGTCCGCGTGTCATCGTAATGTATCCCCATACAATATGTTCCTCGAGTTTATTATGATCGATGACCAAAACCGTATAAACCACCACGAACGAGAAACTGCAAAGTCACGTCCACCCCATTGGCTCGCTTATCTCCAGGTCACCCGCTATTATGACTTCATAACTTTATATATTCCAGGACGCGGATGTGCGCCACTTTATTATCTATCTCCGATAGTGCGTGTATGTTACGGTCAACGGTCACGTCGCGGAGGGATGTGGATGTAATCCCGAGCCGGAATTCGAACTCGGAAGTTGATCTAACCCTCCTGTCTAAACTAACCCTCGACAACAATTATGCAATCGTTCAATTGATACTGTACATATGTAATGCGTATAACAAATTGGGGTGGATTTCTCGAACTGTGCGCGTTTATGAATTGCGCTCTTCGACTCTTTAGACATGCCCAATTATGCAGCTACTTTAAAAAGTTGTAAACCGGTGGCTTTCGCTTAAAGGGAAGAGACGTGGGTGGCCATTGAATTCTTAAATAACTACGAGTCATTTGTGCCTCAAAAAGAGGAACATTTCATGAATGAAATTTCTTCTCTTCAATGGACTCGACTGAATACAATGCTATTATTCTTATAAGCATCAACTATAGTCAGAAGGTTTACCAACATTAATAGTCGACGCTATATGAAAGGTATTTCCATTAGAGAACGAGAACACCTGACTTCATCGTTAGTATTAAATAATTTTTAATGAATAGTAATAAATGATCTGCTTCGAGGACCATGAAAACCTCTAATTGGTATTAATTTAATAAATGACAGGACTTTCAATGTGTCCAGCCACTGTAGGTAGGTATCTATGTGGGATCTTTGATTAGATTTGATTTCCAACGTTTTTTATTGTGTATTAACATTCCCTAATTTATTATATCTATATGCATATTCTAGTAGGTAGATATATGCGTACGACACTGCAAGTTTGTTCATTTTACAATCGAGGACCATTTTGGACACGAATGGATACTGTTTAAGTTTACTGAGACAATGTCTATACCTAAAAGTTCAGTTTAATTAGTCTTTTTCAGTTTCTCACTATATACCACATTGCAAACACTCAAAAAATAAAAGTGTCTCTTCTTTCAATGGAACAAGCAATCGGAGATCTGATAATTCAAACCATGACGTCCATTGGTATACCAGATTTTCGGTACGACGTCAATTAATTAGTTACTTATTAATTAGCTAACGATTAGCATTGTTATTGCGGCTGTAGTGTGGAATTTAAGACTATGACTATTAATAGCAGCTCCTTTATCCCCAAATTTGGAATTTGTTGTTAATATAACAAATTCTCATTTGAAAGGGCTTGGTGGTAAGATCCCGGGCGAACCGAAAGGCATGCTCAGTGACAAAAATTTGGTTGAACGCATGCCCACTTTCGGACGTACCCAAAACTTCCCCTCCCAAACTAGCTGAACTAACCCATGGCACATGAGCGTCTAGACAAAGCTACCTAACCTGAATAACAAAATACTAGGACCACTTCCTACGTTGTGTTTTTAAAAGTCGCTACAAGATATGTGTTGCCCGTCGGAGTGAGGATCAAGTAAGGAATACAAATAAAATAAGTACATGCTTTAAAACGGAGATTCAATCAAATTAATTCGCATTGCAAGATTAAATGGTAGTTCGCCGAGTACAAATATGACAAGAGGCTGGGAAAAAAAGAACTGACCAGGAAAAAAACCAGCCAACAAATTAATATTAAACTTTATAGCAAAATTAGTTGTATGTAATGACATGAATGCATATTAGGATGGTTGTTAAGAAAATTAATATAATGCCAGATCATAGACTCTACTGGAATTCCTAAAGAATTAATATATGACACACATAACAAAAAAAATCATTAAAACATTACAATACATTCACATAATAAGTTTGGATATTTGATGGCCAGTCCAAATCCCACACCGAGTAGTCTAGTTGCTCTGGTCATGACATGTCAACATTGTATGAAAACGCTAGGAGTTGGCCTCTCAGAAGACAATTTCACACAGGAAGGATACCCCAATGGATACAAAAAACAAAGGGCACAATGGGAACACGCCGTACGCTTTCAGCAGATCCCTGCGCAAGTGAGGCCGGGTGAGGCCCTCATGTACGACTAAGCGGGACCCCGACTCTTTCATTCACGTATCTCTAGGGCCAGTCCAACTCACTAGTTATAAAGTGCCTGGTTATTAAAGACCGAACTCCAGGCTCTCCACCATGAGTACTGACAGTAACAGATCAAAAGACAAATCATGACATAACAAAAATAACAGAGCCACCATCGGCAAACTCGCACGCATACATACTACATAGACATAAACAAAATATATAGCATTTATGTAGGCTTCGACAGTTGAAATATTTGCCTTGGCATAAGAAAGATTGGCACAAACCCAATATTCAGACACTACATGTCAAGAGTCGACTCAACGAATTTATTAGCAATATCGGCAAGATGCCTCTTTTCTAAGACACAAAAAGAACAGTACAAAAAACATGTATCTCTGCCGTCTGCGTATGTCAGTTCTGAACTTTAGTCAGCCTCTGCTACATGAAATCGAGATTAAATATCGGTATCAAATATAGCACAGTACATATTCGAAACAAGTCACCCTGCCAAATATTAATAATCAATAATCACCCGGTTCAAATAAATAGTAGGGGCATAACGTTAAGTGTCATATTACAACAAAACAAAGGAACATGTCGTGGCAAAACATAAGTACAAAGTAATTAATTCTCAATGCCAAGTACAATACGCAACAATCAGCGCCCGAACGTACGCCACTCGCCCCCAGACGAAGCACCCTGTAAATAAACAGTAACATATTCATGCAAAAGAAAGGAAATGTGCTGCAAGAAACTCAATTATAAATTAAAAATGTAGTATCGGTGTTTTCAAATACAGCACCATCCACGAGTCGCTATATTTATTACATAGTTTAATTCTGCATACTCGTATTGAATATCATCCCTAAGAGAACATAATGTATATAAATATAAATAAAAACACGTAAATCGGTCAGTAATTCATATTGCGGGTTGGCAGGTAAAACCAGCACTAGGAATAAACTCAAACAAAGGGACACTGTAAATTGAAAACCAACATATTTACGTAGAAAACAGAATGGAATCTGGCATTTAATTCAAAGTATTATCAGTAGACCTATAAAAGGGCAATTTGTATTTAGAATGACAATACCCTTGCTGTACGGGAATGCCGTTAATTTGGCAAATAATCTAAAACCCTAACGCACTTGTGGCCGAGGCGTGGCGGAGACGTGGAACAGACTTATGCCCCATGCAAACAAACGACGTATCGCACACTTCCCGCCACCGCCACGTCTCTTCCAAGTCGCTAGTGGCGTATGTGTAGTGGCGTGTCTCTTCCAAGTCAGTACTTACGTGTAGTGTTGCCATAATGCTCCATGTCGGCCATGTTTTTTCCAATTTATCATTGAGCCGATTGATTTAACCGAATTATAAGATTTTGCTATGGTTATAATAATGCTATCACAATTGGGTCCAGCAAGATAAATTCATCACCTTGGTTTCCAGGTTAATTTCTACCAATCCGGTGTATTTGGCCAAAACATGGCGGATCTCCCAATTGCTAATAGAAAATAACAACACCGTATGACCACACTGCTTACGTGAGCCACGATGCGTGACAATATTTCATGTCACAATCTCGCCTTCTCAATGTGGTTTGTTTGCGTCACGTCTCCGCCACGACTCGCCCACAGGTCCGTTCAGTGTGAACTGGGCCTAACACGATTATATAATCACTAGATGGATGCAATGGACGTAAAGATAAAAAGGAATACCTTTGTAATTGTCGAAGCTGCACTCACTACTCGAAACGTAAAAATTACTTCTGCCCTCAACAAAAGCACAAATACCTCTGCCTAAATTTCCCCTTTTTTGCAAATCCTAGACGAAAATTGTTTCCTCGTCTCCCCTTATATTTGACACTTTTATTGGCCCATTTGAATGTAGAGCAGAAAAGAAAAAAACACGTGTTCCACAGAAACGAAACAAAGCGCAATCTTGAATTCTTTCGTCGCGCCAGGGGCGATTTCGGGAATATTTAAATCGAATTTTAGCCGGCAAATTCGGTTCCATTACGACTTTTTTATTTATGAAGATTTCGGCTACCTAACTGCTCAATGATTTTATCGTCATTTCTTTTAGCACGAACAAAAATTCGAATTAATTCACTTTACCCAACAAAACTCGCGTTTAAATTCTTCGTCTCAAGAAAAATACTCGCAATCACAATGGTATTTTGAGGCCAAAAACAAACGGCAACTTTTACTCTAGCAAAGTTCGAACGAAATTATTTCGCTATGAAACTCTTGGTGGTTCCCGACCGAATCTTCTAAAACTTCCCCGGAACATCTCTCAGAGAACAAGTTTACTTTTTATACTTAAACACTGCTTTCTCTGGTAATCCAGACTCGTATGAACGCAATATCTTACTATACCAAGTATAATTAAGTAAACTATTTGTCATTAATTAAGAATTGCCCCCTGAAATGGATTCCATCAATTTTACAAATCCCACGATAGGAGATGACTTAATGCTGGCCGAAGTGAAAAAAATGCACTATACTTTGATTATATTAAAGGATGCAATGGAAAACTGACAGAAAATATAGCACAGTCTTGACTCTAAAATTCATAGAAGGTCGACGTGTTTTAGATCCATTGAAAAATAAGCTTATAAATCGACTTGTTTCAAGATCGACTGCAAATCATAATTACCTACCGAAAAATTATTACCTCCAGAACTGGTAGAAATAAAAAGAATCACGTGTAACGGATGTTACAAATTTTCTCCTCCTCCTTTCGGCTTAGTGTCCCTTGTACACTTGTCGAGGATGTGGACACGGTTGGCGTAGTGTCCCTAGTCGGCGATATGTACCATCAAAAAATCGTGTCGGCGTTGTGAGCATTCGGCGAAGTGTCCCGGCCCCGTACCTACATTGAGAAAATGGGTTTGAAAACATTCATCAAAACGTCTTGTGAATTTTGAATTCAATAAGTACTAAGACTATATCTTTTATTTAATCATGACTGGTATTTTGAAATATGTACCATTGCTCGACTTTGACGACGCTTTTTTTCAGACATAATTAATTTCTGGAATTATCGAAAATGATCTTTCAAAGAGAAACAGCCGGTATACGTATAACACAGTTTCTTTACGAGGTAGACAGATATTTCTGAATAAAGGAACACATATTAATCATATTCAAGCCTAATGATGATACCAGTTAGGGTAACGTAACTACCGCTTACAATGCATTAAATAAAAACTTCATTAGTCATGCACTACCCACCTAAAAGTAAACATTTTACTTGATTCAGTTTTTTCCTTTCCTAATAACGCTTCGTAAGTTTCCAATGTAAATTGAGAAGTCGATACGGATAGTAATCGAAATTTCGATGGTATACGGACGATAACGTTCGTGATTTATTTCCAATTTCGCTAACCGGACAAAGTAAACGAATACATTAGCGATTGAACTGGATGGACCCTCGTCGTCTATAAAAAATAACCAAATATAACCCCCTACGATATCCCGCTGGCTGGCTCGTTTCACGCCCCACTTTCCTTCAATTCCGTCAAACGCACAAAAAACGACCGGGAGGAAAATTAAGCCGGATTATCTGCCGTAAAAAATGTAGGAAACGGAAAAATAAATAAGGATTGTGTCCAAATTTGCCCTTTTTACTACGCATAGGACTCTCACCAAATACCATCTATCCGTATACGACGAGGACGTTCACATTTGTATCGAGTGCCTTTTATACTTTTACAAAAGGAACGAAACGCTGACGTAATCAGACTCAATGTCCTCCGGATGGACGCCTACAGTTCCATGTCCTTTTAACTTTTCAAAATCTTTATGCGTTGTTTTCGTTGCGGCTGTCCGTTTAAAAATTTAAGGTGTACAGGCGACAAGCTGTCTGCCGTGTTCGAATAAGTTCCCTTTCACGTATAGGTAGGGGGTAAAAGGTACGAATCCTTTCCGTTATACCTTAACAATTTTACTAAGTATTAAATAGGATTAAAATCTTAATCCCGTTTAAGAAAACTTCTTAAAGTCGGTGAGAATGCCAATTGCAGTTTTCGTCACTTCACCGACAAATGACCACCCTTGGATCTAACGGAATTGAACACTTGTGTAGTTAATTAGTTTTATTGAAATCTTGATCACATATACCTCACGTGTGTGTTTGTTCCTTTAAAATTAGTTGTGTTTGTTGAATTCGGCGCACCAATACGATTTGAAAAAAAGTTTTAATTTTCAGCATCGCACCCATAAGTGAATAAGAATGCACATATAAATTTTAATAAGTTAGTAGGTATATAAATACAGTGTGTCCCAAAAAATTTTAATACATATGGAGAAAATATTCATGATTTGACCAAAAAAAAGTATTCGTGATAAGAAGCTATGCATAATGACTATTGTAGACCTATAATTAAGCACAAAATGTTTAAAACTGTTGATGGTATTAAATTGAATAAGAACTGCTATTAAACATCAATATGAACAACGTTTTTTATTGTATCGGTTTCTAACGACAAACTCTAACTTATTTATATAGCAACAAACTACTACCTTAGATCAAACATAAATGAATTATTTAGTTTAAAGATTTTAGTACAACACTTCCCCTCAAACTTTAAACTTTCATTTATGTTACAATGAAAACATCCCCAATTTTTCTCTAAGATGTTGAAATTGAATTTTTGGAATTAGCTTAGTTAAAATATCCGCAACTTGATCTTCACTTGCAACATGCACTATGTTCATCTCCTTATTTTGAACTCGTTCCCGTACAAAATGCGCCCGCACATCAATATGTTTCGATCTCTTGTGGAAACTTGGGTTTCGAGCGAGTTTTATTGCGCGTATGCTATCTACACGAAGCGTTGGTACTTTTTCTAATGGTGCAATTTCCCCAAAAAGACGATTTAACCATACAATGTCTTTAGCTGCTTCGCTGGCAGCCACATATTCTGCCTCTGTGGTAGATAAGGAAACACTTTTCTGCTTCCTGCTTGCCCAGACGATAGCACCTCCACAAAATTTAAAAACCAGACCGCTGACAGACCGTCTTGTATGAGGGTCACTTGCAAAATCTGTGTCGCTGTATGACTCTAATTCGTTAACTTGAGTGTCAACTTCTTTGTAATAAATTCCCATTTCAGCTGTGCCCTTCAAGTATTTAATGATCCTTTTTACCATTGTCCAGTGCTGTTCCCTTGGTTCTTCCAGAAACTGTGAAACATAATTTACAACAAACGTGATATCAGGACGAGTAGATACTGCTAAATACATTAAGCACCCTACTGCTTCTCGATAAGGGGCTTTTGTCAATTCAAATTTCATTTCTTCCCCTGTTAATTGACATCTTTCAATTGGCGTACTAACTGAATTTGCTTCTGTCATTTTAAATTTTTCAATTATGTCATCAACGTACCGTTTTTGATTAATGAAAATTGTTCCATCGTTATGTTGATTAATTTGAATGTTGAGAAAACATCCGACTGGCTCCGCTGTCATTTTGAATTCTTCTTCGAGTTTTCCAATGAATTTATTAATAGATTCTTTTGTTGTGGCAACAACCAATCCATCGTCTACATAAATAACGACTATCAGTTTTTCATTTTTGGAAATACGGTAAAATAAACATGGGTCAGCTGTACTCTCCTGTAAACCAAATGAAATTAAAACCTCTTTGAACCGTTCCTTCCAGCATCTTGGGAATTTAGAAATAGTTTTTCGCTTTTCCGGCAGTTCAGCAATTTTGCACGTCGAATTTTCTTTCAATGATGCCATTTCTTCGTTCATGGCGGTCACCCAATTCTGCTTTTCTGCCGATTTTATGGCCTTGTTATAACTTTTTGGTTCTGCAACTTCCGAAAGCATTGCATATAACAACCTGTTTGGTGCTTTGAGATCGTTCCGATTTCTGAGATGTCGTTTTTCCAAGATTTCTTCCGATGCTTTACACTCCAATTCCTTTTCTTGAGTTGGTGTGCTCGTCTCTTGATCGACAAAATCTTCTTCAAACATTGGCTGATGGAATACAGAGAAAAGCAAAATCATCATTTGGAGTTAACACATCACACTGATGTAACAGTTGACATTTGTTGACAGTTATTCCTTAGACATTCTAAATCATTCTATCTAGAATGTGTGTATAATGAACGAGTAATAAGCGCTTATTATGAACGGGACTTTACGGATATGTTTCGTATTGCGCATTAATCTCGTTTATTGAAACATTGAAATATCTTTTCATTGTTAGATATCTACAAGTGAATATAATATATGGCTATTTAGTAACAATTCCAATGAATATTTTGCTTTCCACTACAGTTTGAGCATAATTTTACTCTCACACAAAATAATGTTCTTGATGTTTATGTTATGGCTTTGGGTCCACAAGTCATGCAGTTTTTTAACAAGAAAACTTCTTTTGTGAAATGTAACATAATCATTTTCTCCATTTGTATAAAAGTTTTTCGGGCACACTGTGTACATAAACAACTATGTATTTCTGTTAAATTGTCTCGATACTTCTTCACGTTACCTAATCATTACTACAGGAAGTGAACAAAAAGGATTCCACGCATACTTGATTCTAATTAAGGAACAAGTAGAACAATTCGAAAACAATGGGTAATATAATATTATGATCTAACAATGCATCAAGTTCGTGGAGTTTTTGAACATCGCGATCCCAGTAGGAACACTATCTTATTTTTTTTAATGGAAGCTGCTTTTGGAAGTCAAGGTGTTTTTATTTCGAAATGTATTCGCATTTTCTAACCCATGTTGGAAGGCACTATTATGGCCACTTTCTCCGTCCGTCCGTCCAGTCCATCCGTCAGTCCTAGAGTCAGCCCGTCTGTCTGTCCGAGGCTTTAGGTGTTCCAACACTACCGTCCTACAGTCTAATTTGGCAAGTTTACTGGCGGAAAGTACTTTCGGTTTCGGTCAGTCAACTTGCCAAGTGTAAATGAGCGGAAAGTGCACTTGTCAGTTACTTGCTACTTGCCCGCAAGCGGCAAGTGAAGTTGAGGACCTGGCTATTTTAGTGGCCGAGTTGCCTGTCTGGACTGTCAAATTTCTGTCAAATGTATGTAGTTCCAGTATAGTTTCTGTATGTAAATCGAGTGGGAAAGTTAGTTAAACTTTTTCTGGAACAATCAAGTGGAAGAGTGACCAAATAATAAAGTTTTTAAATGTGTATTAGAAATATGAGGTACTTTGGGACATAAGAAAACAACTATTAAGAGAAATGACAGAAACAGAAAACATTCTGTGTACTGATATTAGTCCAGGCAAATTGGACTTTTTCCAAAGAAAATCGTTAATGGAGCTTTGCCAAGTGGATATGTTAAAAATGGTCTATAAAAAAACAAAAAAAAAAATAATACGTGAACAGGGGAGTGGGACTAAGTTTTTGGGGAACGTGAAAAGGCGTGAAAATCTATTGTAAACATAACGGTCATTCCGCTTTCAAAAATTCCAGTATAGTATATTTCAGCACACAACATTATTTCATTTGAATGTTTCTTAATAATACTATTAAGGAACAAAGTCTCTGTTCAAACAATGAAATGAAGTTTCTTTGTTATTTTTTTCCCGTAGAATCAAATGCTGAAATCAGTTTTTGACCAATTTCCAAAATGTAAACAAAATATCAACATTTACTAGAAAATTCAATGTTGCTGAAGTGGTTTTTGGAGTCTTTTCGTTTCTTGAGCTTCTGTAATAGGGACTATAATTTTAATCAAAAAGTATAGATAAAAACGAAGAGAATGACACCAAATCAAACTTCCTACGATAAATCTCTGAAGGACGATTTTCATTTGAAGAAAAAAGTTTTTTGCTGAAAAAAACGAATATTTCGGACACCACATAATTTTTATATTGAAAAAATTTGTAGTTATTTGAATCATAAAATAGTACCTATATTTCATTCTCATTAAAAGAAAATCATTTTTGCGGAAATGAACAATAAAAAACAAGGTCTTCGGCGATTTTTCGGTTATTTTGAGGTTATGTGAGTTATTCACCTGGTTTTTCACGATCTAAAAATTTCCATTGAACACTTTTGTCTCTAATCTCAACTTTTGCCGGAAATTGCAGTCATACGATTTTCACCCATTTTCATCCTCCTCAAAAACCTAGTCCTATTCCCCTGCTCACATGCTTATTTTTTTTTTGTATTTGTTATGACCATTTTAACATATCCACTTGACGAAGCTCCATTAACAATTTTCTTTTGTAAAAAGTCCAATTTCCTGGACTAATAGTGTCAGAACACGGCATGTTTTCTGTTTCTGTCACTTCTTTTAATAGTTGTTCGAATGCATTGTCCCGTTTTAGCTTATTCGTGTGGTCTCCTTTTCTTAGTTCCTAAAGTACCTCATAAGTATACACATTTAAAAACTTTTTGATTAGGTCACTGTTCCACTTCATTGTTCTATGCAGTAACTACACTGAAACTATATGGTCCAGTAAGTGGGGGGTTTTTTTAATGCAAAAGGTGGGGGAGCAGCGATTTTGAGTATGTTGTTAAGCTTGGGGCCCTAATGAAAACTTTTGGAACAATACAATAATGGAATAATGGGCATTTTATCCTCTTTAACTTTGTACATAACATCTTTTGTCGTTTTTGATTTATTATCAAAATATACTCTTTGCAAAAAACCAAATTTTTGTACCTAAAATCCAAGATGGCGGTTCGAGCGCATGTGCCTCGAGGTCGAAAACCTGGATTTTTCACAAATGGGGCCCCAAGCCTAACAACATACAAAAAAATCGTTACTATACTGTATTCAGAAAATAATGTTACTTTTCTCATTCGCGCTGGGGGTGTTCCCAATAGTATTGCGATAAATGGTATTATTGGATTTGCATCTTAAATGTATTGGAAAAACCGGATTTTTAAGGGCGAAAGTCGTATAAAACAATCCTTACGGCTTGTTTAAATGAATAGAACAATAAACACCAATCACCCAGCAGTCAGCAGTTCTCAACAAATTATAAATATTACACCAATTTCGATACGAAGGTATAACGCTTGTCTTTAAATGGTAAAATAACGGTAATTTTACGTTCGTAAAATGCGCTAAAAACTTATACGATATTCAAATGGTACGTAATACATAATATAATGTAATGATATGCAAATATGTACATAATGTGCTAGGGGTATTATCGTTATCACTTTCAATACAATAATCGCTTGTTTACCTCAGAAGTTAATTATATTTAGATTTGTACTTGTACCATAATGACTTCCTAATTATTGTAATCAATATTAATGTTTTATAAGTAAAAGAAAATAAGAAAATATTTGTTAATGTCTTTAGGAAGGGGTTCTATATATATTGCAACTGAATTGTTATACTCACTTAGTTTCCTGTACAACCTGGTCAAAATGGACGCCACTGAGGCCAAACGTAAAATTTAGTTGAACGTGTATGATTATTTTGTAAAAGAAAAAAATCATGGTGGAGTAGGTACTTACTTCAGTAATGGCAGTTCAACAAAGAACAGCGGATGCGGTGCAAGTATCGAAACAAACAGTTGTGAGGACATGTGCTATGCGAGAGATTGCGGAAGTGATTTAAAAAGAAATCCATATCGCCGTTCTAAACCACGTAGGACGGACCTACTAGAAAATAAAAAGCATACCATCCGATATCTGATTTATGATATGTACGCAAATAAAGAGCACGTAACTCTAGATACTTTGTTGGCGGTGATAAAATTGAAAGACTTGTGTGATTTGGGCAGAACAAGCTTGTTCTATGCACTGAAAGAAATGGGCTTTAAATTTAAGATGACCAATAGCAGACGGGGTTCGTGTGAACAAAGTCATGTGGTTTCCATGCGGAATGTGTTTTTGCGAAAATACATCAGAAATCTCGAATCCGAAATTCCGCATGATTTCGTTTTTTTAGACAAAACCTGGGTGTTTAGCAGAGGCGCAACAAAGCGTACTTGGCAAGATGACCGCGCTAAAAGTTTGCAACAACTCATAAGGCTTCAGATGGTAAACGATACATAATTATTCATGCTGGTGGCAGAAATGGGTTTATAGAAGGCAGCAGCTTAATATTTTCGAGTACCAACAAATCGTTCGATTACCACGACAATATGAACGCCGAACTATTTGAAAAATGGTTTGAAGAATCTTTCCTAAAGAAACTTGCTCAGCCCTCAATTATTGTTTTAGACAATGCATCTTATCACACGCGGAAAAGTGAAAAGATTCCAAGAGCTTCTTCAACCAAAGAGGAAATTTCGAATTGGTTGAAAATGAAGAATAGACCATTTGGTACTGCGATGTTTAAGGCCGAATTGTTAGAAATTGTAAAAAATCACAGTCAAGCAACCATAACTAAATATGTTGTCGATGAAATGACATTACAATATGGCCACGAGGTTCTGCGTTTGCCGCCTTACCATTGCCATTTCAATCCCATTGAACTGGTATGGGGAATTTCGAAAAAGTTTTACGATGACCATATTGTTGGTACGCCGGGAAGACCAGAAGATGTTCTTAAAACCTGGAACGACGCGTTAGCTAAAGTAACTCCAGACGTGTGGAATCGCTGCGTAACCCATACAGAAGAAATAATCAAGGATACCTTCAATCGTGAAAAAATCATAGACGATGTAAGGGCTTTGGTTTTTACTGTAAATACAGGAAGTGATGAAGAAAGCGATTATTTAAGTGAAAGTGACAATGACAACGACGCGTGAATTCATATGAACTTAATTCATGTCGATTATTATAATAGGTAGCAATTAAGTAAATAATGTACATATTTTCATGTTTATTTGTAACAAATGTTCGTAAAATACAAGCTTAAAAATCCGCTGTTTTTCCCAAACATTTAAGATGCAAATCCGGTTTTTCCCAATTTAAGATGCACCATTTATCGCAATACTATTGGGAACACCCCCAGCGTTAATGAGAAAAGTAACATTATTTTCTGAATACACTATACCTTACCTTTTGCATTCAAACACCCGTTCTTGATACCCACGTACTGGCCTACTACATAAATTTGACGATCCACACAGGCAAGTCGGCCACGAAACTAGCCAGGTCCTCAACTTCACTTGCCGCTTGCCTCTCATTTACAATTGGCAACGTTACTAGCCGAAAGTACTACCTATCCACCAGTAAACTTGCCAAATGTAAATTAGGATTAGGGTAATGGGCGGAAAGTGTAGTTGCCAGTTAAATAGAAATTCGGTAGCAAGTTTACTAGCAGAAAGTACTTACTTTCCGCCAGTAAATTTGCCAAATGTAAATGAGGCTTACAGTAGGTAATTTTTCCATCCCTCATTGTCGTTTCTGATATACCTACTTCCTTTTGATTCAAGACAGCGTCGTTTATCTAAAAGTAATTAGTCATTTACGACCAGAGCAAAACTGTAAGCGCACCGCCATGTCCTCACAAATAGTTTAAAACCACAAGGTGGTTTTGTTACCGAATCCAAAAAAGGCAATATCTTGAAAACACTAGCGCTTTATAAAATCAATGAAAATACGCAAGTAAGGTTGTTATAATAGTATATTTTGATACAATTACACAATGCACTACTGCAAATGCCGTAAAGGTCATTTGTGCACTAGAAGGTACCTATACGTTATTTTTTTCACTACTAGCGTCTGATGACATGATTATTAACCTTTTTTCCACTTGTAAAGTAGGCTTTCTCGGCATTTGTTCAAAGTGGTTAATAATTTTTTATTATTAACTAGTAGTCAATAATGAGAACTGTCACGCTGTCACTTTTAGAAAACACAACCCGAAATTTCGCTCAATGAACGTTTAGACAAGTTCTCTAAAACGAATAATTGCCACCATTCGCAATTTCCAGAGAAATTACATACCTAAAATTATCACATTTTGAAAAAATTCGAACGAAATTACTCTTTGAAAAATCTCAATGACAGAACAAAATACGGCCTGTTTGACTTGTACTTCCACGTACTTGATTGACATGTTAAATTAAGAAACAAACAATTCTGTCCAACCGTTAACTCTCTTATCAATATAATATGTTAATTTAGAGGATTTCAAGTGCTAGTAGTGAAAAAAATAGTATATATACCACGGTAGAGAAGTCTATTATTGCCTTCGCACCTTACACCCCTCGGCGCAAGCGCCTCGAGATGTAATCTTGGTGCTCAGGCAATAATAGTGGACTTCTCTACCTTGATATATAATGTACTATTATATTATACACAAATAAGAAAAGAGCATCAAATAATTTATCATAAAGGTGCGTTCATATTGTGATATATAGTAGTACCTACAATCACTGACACGTGGAAAAAAATTATTAATAGGTAACCAATGAATTGCGCTTCACTTTTGATACCACATATAAAACAAGGACAAACGCGCTTAAAGGTATTGATAATTAAAAATTAAATCGACGACAAGCAATTATTGACTTAAATTTCTCATCAATTTGTTTATCTAAATCTCTGACGTTTCAACATTTATCACGGTAAGATTGATAAGATACAAAGTATACCTACATTGAAAAGCAAACAGAATTTAATAATGTAATAAATTCCGATATTGGATTTTTTTACAGTAGAATAATTCAATAAGAAATGTTTAATTGAGAGGGAGGCACAGTTTATGGAGGGGTCCAAAATTCGAAAGGACAAAATCAAATGGGATCATCATCTGGGACCTTTCAAGTTGGAATTGTAGTAGCTTCTGCAAATATCGTTTGTCTTGATAATGGAGTTTGCTTTTTAAGGCTCGCGGAATCACCGAACTGATGTTTTGGGCCTTCCAAAATGACATTTTATAAATAGGCGCCCTCGAAAATTATTTTGCATTTACAGGGAGGGTGGTGGGCAATTTTCAGAATTGTATCCAATCTCACCCTGCCCTCCCTCCGCATGTAATATTCAATGAGACTATAAATGGGTACGTGTTGCGATTAGATTTTGATAAATGTACTATTAATGCAAAGTACTTTTATTTAAATGAGTACTACAAGAGTGTAATCAAGTACTACAGAATTGTTCCGGTATTACGTCTGTATGATTGTATTAAGTCCTCAATGTTTATCGGTTCTTAATTCGAGTAGGCCGTATTGAAGCACTTGTGTTGAGGACCAATAAAATAAAAATGTGAGTTACAGTAGCATTTTAATAACTTTCACCATAATTTGTTTGTTATGACATTTATTGAAGTATACTTATAAGCACGTACTTTTACTACTCACGTTCCAAAGGCTTTAGAAGTACTCAGCGTAGAGGCATGCTTTGATTATAGGTATTATGGTGGTTACTTCGTCTTATAAATCTGATAACGACATTTATTTGATAACTTTTTCTCTCTTCATCACAGAAAAGTAAGTGAAAACACTTCAGATGAAAGTACCTACTGAATTTTTCTCAGACACAGTATTTTTACAATAGGAGTTTTGGTACCTTTTATGATTTTAACTCAATTTTCGGAGTGAAATTCGGGGATGGGAACTGAAATCGACCTTAGTGCTTGATTGAACTAGGTAATAAACATTCTGCCTCCTTATTTGTTTAGCAAGGAATCGATCAGTGAAAATGTCCCCTAATTTGTTGTTTCGCCGAAGGTTAGCCTTGATTTTCTAAATGTATAGTTATTAAAAGGGCGATTGGTACCTATTACTCAACTGCATTAGTAATTAAATATCAAGACCGTATTTGTAAATCCGAGTAGTGCAGTAAATTTCCTGAAGTTCGAACCTTTTGCATATTATAATGCAAACAAACGCCCAAGGAGCATTCACTTTAAATCTAAATACTAACGCCAGAAGGAAGAAACCAAAATAATCCACTCCATAGTATTGCGCTCTTTTGTTTTCTTTGAATCTATAACGGCACTGATTTGAAAAAGATCCTATACATGATAGGGGTTGCTGCAGCGCTAGTTAATACCAAAGAGTAACCATCTCTTTGCTAATACTATTATAGAAGGGAAGAATCGCTTCAGTAATATTCTTGAGTTTTCTCACTATTCCAATAAACTAAGCGTATAACTTTTCATTGTAGCAGCGTGTTTTACAAGACTGTGGAAAAATCCCATCTCAAGAACCTACTTCCGATATTCCATTCTCGAACTATCTGCGTTTGAAGCTTTGGTCCTACCAACATATATGGGCTATGGTTCAGTTTTCAAATTTGAATAAGTCTGTTGAAGGATACTGGGTGCCAAATGGCAAATAATTCAAATGGATATTCAAATTTTTGCGTGAACGAACACGTTCATACGAAATATTAACAAGATGTCTCCCTTCCAACCAAAATCGATTTGCTTTTGCGTTTTTTCAAAAACTATTTTCTTACCAGCTATTCAGCCTGTTTCGTTTTCGTTGTGCCACCCTGTATTAAGTGTAACAAGTACGTAAAGAAAGCATGATCGGTAGTGGGAGAGGGGACCCAAACCAACATTTTTTCCAAATAAACTAAAACCGAAAATAAATCACTTTCCGATTTTGTACTAAATTATTGAATTGTATACCTATAAATACCTGACAATCTATAGGTAATATATAACAGTAGATCTTTTTTGCCCATTTTTGCAAATTTATTTGTAAAAGGGGAGCTTTGGCCGGCTGGCAGCAAATGCGGGCCCGTAGAAGAACGCTTACAAAACAACGAGGATTGTATATGTACCTACGGGGGCCATGTAATTTATAACTTCAGGGGCGGGCGTCACTCCCGAGCGCGTTATACTAATTTGGAGATTTTTCAGTTTTTTTCATATCTTCTTCTACAATTGGGGGTTGTCGACTTTGGCCGCCCAAAAGTTTCATAGAGCTTTAAACGCGGTCTCTCTTTCCCGGGTCGCCAATAGAAGCTGGAGCTATGAGAAGTGCCCAAAAATTGAGTACTATTTTTTATTTTTTTTTATTTTGCATTTACGGAAGTGGGTACTGACAAAGAGAATGTGGTAGCCCCCGACAAGATCTTACTGATAGTGGAGTCGAAACTTCAAACACGAATTGCACGTGAACGGGAAATCGGAAGCGGGTACCGACAAAGCGAAAATGGCTGCCCCCAACAAGATCTTCCTGATGGTGAAGCGAAAACTTCAAACGCGAATCGCGAGTGAATGGAATGTGGGTACCGACAAAGGGAATGTGGTAGCCTTCGACAAGATCTTATTGATGGTGGACTTATAACTGGATAATAGAATACTGATCTGCTACACAAAAATGCGCTGAAGGTATAATTCAAGACTGGAGTGTCAGAGAACGCCGGTAGGTACTTACAAACGGCGATTGAAACTTCTGGACGAAATATATGTATTGCGATATGTCGAAGGAGAGTACTCACAAAGGCAGAATCGTCTGGACAAGACATATCTATTGCTGAGATCAAAGTGAATAAAGGGCAAGTGTAACGTCTGGACGAGACACATCTAACTGCTGATGTCAAAACTTTCAGTGCAAATATGCAGAACGGAGTGTCGGAGGAGGGTACTTTCAAAGGGCGGCTGGAACGTCTAGACCAGACATACTACTGGCCATCTGAAAACTTAAATGTGAATATCTCCAGAATGGAGTGTCGTAGGAAAGTATGTACAGGTTGGTCAAATAAGAATGCGAGGTACTGTATCTGGGAACCTGTCCATCGTAGAGGCTTGCGGTAAAAAAATTTATTACTAAAACGGCCACGAGAAAAACCTGGAAAATATGTTTCTGCAATGCCCGCTAGGGGGCGTAACTGCAATCTGGAATCTAAAAGTGATGTTTCAGTGAATTCCGCTATATTAACCTAACAAAAAATGTCCGATCTTTGAAGTCGATTGTAATCTAAACCATTTTTGTTTGACAATTTTTCCTGTATCTCTAAAAATGAAGTGGTGGGGGGTATTCAAAGGTTTCCGTAAAGAACACCCTGTATCTTGCCTCTAAGATGGATAGATTCTCAGATACAGTACCTCGCATTCTTAGTTGGCCACCCTGTACAAAGGGAAAATGTGATATTGCCAAGAATTTCTGTAAGGGCTATTCTTGTTGCATTCTAACACCGTAAATTTTAAATGTGTCACAGGCAGCCCTTATATGTTTATATATAAAGAGCCCCCCCCCCCCTTTTTAATCATGTTCCATATTTAGAAGATTCAAATATAAAAATAGTTGCTGTGACAGTGTTAATTATATTATAATTATATATTATTAATTATGTGGTATGAACTTTTTTGATACGATGCGGCATTTGGCGGTAATAAAAATATTTATAGCTTTTTTTATACAGGTTTTGTCAGGTCAACAATGAATTGTTGTACATGACATATTTAGTACAGACGAAGAGTAATAATAAATATCGTGACAAAACTATTGGTACCGTCTTGATTTCAGTCGCTGATTTTAATTTTAGTCAGTAAATTTAGTTTCAAAAACGGCAGGATAAATTCAATTCACTTTAAAATCAGTAGAATTTCACTTAAAAACAATTTTGGGTAGCTGGTGTAAATATTTTAGATTTTACCACAAACTGCATCGTTTTAAGCCCGCAACCGTTGGTCTTTAAATGGATGTACGGACGGACGGGTATTCCCATAATGCGCGAAGATGATCTCAACTCAATTAGCTTTAGGTTTCACGAATCTTAAAATACTTAATCCTTATCAATTGCCAATGCCAATCGAATCTCAAAGAACGTATAAATAGCCACAGAAATAGCTAAGGCATTGATGAAGTAGCAAATCTTATCTTTGTCAAATTGGTAGGTACGGAAAACAATGTAATTTCTCTATGGAAATAATCTTATCATTTTCCCTTAACGAAAACCACTTAGTTTCACCTTATCCGTATCATCATCGCCTTATTACTTGCTTTATATCAGCCTTTTATACGTTTTAGAGATTACGGGCGAAATTATTAGGTGGCGAAATGAAATGATTAGGATTAATAGAGAGGAGAGACAAGCGGCAATTACGGTAATCCTTGGGTGGTTAAACACGGCGGTTAGCAGGATAGGGGGTTGGGGTATCGGTTGGATGCTATTGAAACCACCCGAAGATCGATCCGGCAGAAAGTCACGCGACTGTTACATTACTCCCCTGTCACTAAAAACGCAAATGGAAGAAACGGTCTTTTTACTCATCGGTTTCTATTTCACAAATGCATTCGATTTTTATTAGATTTACTTCTATATAAGGTTGGATAGCGCACGCAAGGATAGATACCTATTGCAAAATCCGCTGGCATGAAACGCGCTACGAAACATATGAGCGTTTAATAATAGTAATTGCCATTAACAAAAATTAAACATAGATTGTGTTCTATACCACACTGCTATTACGATTTCGAAAATCGCCTTACGTAACTGGTATTGAGAGACGGCGAGGCACGCTAAAATTCGAATGATGTATAGTAAAGTTGCCGCAAGGTGACCAAAAATAGATTCATCCATTTACAATGTGAAAGGCCAAGTCAAATTTATAAAACAACAAGAAACAGATTTTGCAAAAAGAAATATACGTAGCAAAATGATGCCAATTTCCTTGACACTTTGACCGATTACAGGAGCTGGGGTGATTTTTTTTCTAATGCGAAATTATTTCATAACCGTTTATTTTTATGTTTACTGCGTCAATAATAAGGTTGGTATTTTATGTTGTCATTTATTATTTACTACTTATTAGCATATTTTTTGCTTACTGTGAGTCTGTGTCTCTTCTGGTTGAGACACATTGCTCGATATGTAGCCTGAACAGTACATAATGGTAACGGTAACAGAAATAAACAAGTTGGAAAGTACCTACTCGATGCGTCAAGCTACTTTTGTGCGATGGATCGAGGTTTTATTAGCACTCATTTTATGCTACAGTTTCATTATGCAGGAAACTTTTTGTGCTGAACTATAATCTGAATGCAAAGAATTGCTACACAAAGCTTATGCTTCAAACCCGAGCATTTTGCAATGATTTCTTCGAGAGTTATACTTAAAAAACCTTTGCAGCCGACCGACCGACCGAACAGCCAAAGTGAAAGTGAAGCGCTACTTTAAAAAAAAACTCTAAAAATCAATGAAATTAAAAGATCTGTTTACTGTGTCCAGAAACCAAAGTACATATACTTATTGCTAGCAATCAATCTACCAATTTTTTATTTTTTTTGGACGAACCACATATCTATAGGGTCAGTAGGATCTTCAGTATTACGCTTTGTTGCTGCAAAAATGGTATTCTTCAAGAGACCGTGGTAACCTCTATAATCATTCTGGAACTCCATATGGCTTTAGACAGTGGTAAGTAAACTGGATACTATTTTGTACTATTATCAGGTACAGTAATCAATTCATAACTGAACTATTAAATCTACAATAATGTGTCCCAAGAATTTGGAATAATAATAATAATAATAATAAAGTCTTTTATTAAATCATGCCACACACACAATTTAACAGGGCGAAGTTCAGATGTTGGGCTACTCACGGCGACCCAACTCTGCTCTTACACTTAACCCTACTATAATGAAAAGAAATCAAAATCTAATTGGGAATTGTACAGAAAAATAAAGAATTACTTTGTAATGGGAAAAAAAAAATAAGTACATAAATAACTTTATGAAATACAAAATGTATGAAAAAAAAATAATAAAAATAAATAACTTACAGTCAAATGGGTTATAAAATTTAACTCAACTCAAACGTTTGCCTAGCAAAAACAATGTTATGGAGTGCCTTCTTAAATTTCCCGACGGGTATGTTTTTTAAACTATTGCTTAAAGCATTATATTTTTTAGAAATATTGTATGAAAATGATCTTTCATATAATGCCGTTTTATGAATTGGTGCTATAATTAAGTTAACAAATCTAGGGTTGTTACTAAATTGAATTTTGTTATATAAATAAAGAGGTTCATTTATTGTTACCACTTTATGGTATAAGACCATCTCATGCACATATCTACGATTTTTCATGCTTAGCCATCCGGTTCCTTTCAATTTGTGTGATGATGATGCTTTCTTATTCCATAAATTAGTCTCAAACAGGAATTTTGAATTTTTTGGATTCTATTGGAATCATAAGTATAATGGTTCTACAAGCTTTTTGTTAGTTCTTACCACCATAATCAGGTTATCATTTTAAAATGCTTGGAAGCCTTTTCAAAACTTTAGGATACACAAAAAAGTGCAGGCGCTTTGGGGCTTTGTTCGAGCGCGAACAGTACGGGGACGAACTTTTGGAAGTAAATTTACTGGAAAATTTTCCTACAAGTAAGTTATAATTTTTAATTTATCCAGCATTTAAAAACTGAAACTATAGTACTTGTGAAAACAAACACTTTTAAAAGCATTGAATATTTAAATACTTCCCGATGTTACTTTTCAAACTATTTATGGAGATTTTAGATATATAGTGTGTCCCACTATACATCGCAGGTGAGTATAAATTCCCGAAACGTTTAATTATCTTCGTTATTTAAGAAGCAATTATCAATGAGAAAAAAAGTGAATAACAAATGTTATAAGGCTATAACTAAGTTTTTTGTTTTCTTTAAAAAGTCACAATAAAATTAAAATAAAAAATAGCAAATTCAAAAAATAAGAAATTAAAATTATTAAATGCATTAATATTGTTATTGTATAATACTCTTACTAATTGTAATCTCTTGTTTTTTTGACTACCGGTTTTCAAAGGTCGTGCGGTTTGCTGCACGTATTTTTTATTGCATAAATTCGCAAAAAGGAAACGTTTTAAAAATATTAAACCTTATGTAAAGTACTGGGAGGCACACATTATAATACCTTAAGCCAAGGTGTAATGTTTAAGCAATGTAACGGGCGGGAGACGTTAGGTGGGCGTTTAAGACGTACAATTTTTGTTTCATAATTTTTTGCGTGGGTTAAAGTTTCATGTTTTTTATGCGCCTTCCAACCCTGTGTGGAAACGGTGGGTGAATATTTCCACTGCATATATCACGTATTCCAATGACGATCTCAAGCAGAAACTTTAACACTATTCGCCAGATGTGTGACATACACGCTGATAATTTATTCTTGAATTAATGCATTGAACTATATACTCTGTAACTGGAACGGCATCGCCCATAAATCAACCATTGCCAGGGGCCGTGGCGAATTTTTGTGAGAGAGAGATGGGTAGAGGTAGGTATCCCTTACCTTGTTTAACTCATGTGGGCTTATGGGATGGTTTATACTACGTCTTACATTTTCCTTATTTTTGTCTAAAATTAAGTTATTAAGAGATTTGCAAGAATGGGCATGAATTGTATTGCATATACGTGCAATTATTTTTATAATAAAAATTCAAATATTCAATTTCATGGGTACGTTTTGATAACATTTTTCAACCTCGTCGGGCGCATTTAATATTTTTGCGCATGACGGCATTTGCACCGCTCAGATTTCTTTACTAATGTACACTCACACTCATTTATACAGTCCTTATGAATGATGATTCTTCTTTCGCACTCTTTAATACTAATTCAATAGGGGATTCCACTAGCTAGAGAGCATGATATGAAGAATAGCGTTAACGCCGCCAAAACCTATAAAGCCGTTTTGACTTACTAATTTGAATATGAAGTTCCTTATTATTTAATTTTTCACTCAACGTTATTATTGAGGCTGCTCACTGATGGGGCGAAAAATACTTTAAGGATTGATTTTTTTATTTATTACCGATTCCTTCGGCCCACAATGAACGTACATTAGGAGGCGTCAAAGTGTAAAGATAAAATATAAAAGCATACACATATCACACAGGTATAGGTACCACAAAAGTTAGAGTAGAAAGTATCACGGTTTGCATTTTCTTCATCCATATCCATCCACATAGTTACAAACTTTTTTATTTCCCTACGAAATATTCCGAAGGATTTGCAGGTCTTGAGTTTTTCTGGGGCAAGTTCCGAAAAATATGGGAGACCTTTTGTAGAAGGTGTAATTCTGATCTCACATAAGTCGGCGTACGTTTCATCTTGGGACAAAACTGGGTTATATAAGTAGCGCAATGCCTTATAAACCCTCTGGTCCCATTACCGTAGTTAGATGCACCAGAAACCTTTCGCTACTCAACAACGAAATGTGCACTTATATGCATTACTCAAGCCGCTCACTGTGGATATTCCAATGGGTATTTATCCTGAATTCTTCGATACTGCCGATGGCACCACCAACACTTACAACTGGTGTATTTGGTAGTTACGTTGGATGTGTCAAGGTAGTTCCGAAAACAAAGGATCCATCGGGCTGTTGGACAAATTCCAGTCGTGTACTAGAAACAATCGGTCCATAAGACCAGCATAAGACATTCGTGTCAATTCGTTTCCTTCTAATGGCAATGCGGTGACCACCACGAGTAAATTGAATTTTTGCTCTTAGAGTAGCCATGATTCTTAAACTCATTTTATTCTAAAAAAAAGTGCTTTTTTAAATTTACCTTTATCTCGACGCCAATTGTAATATATTGGGTACCTCCTTGCTAATAAGTATTATTATGTAAAGGGTACGTTACAAACGAACACAACCAATGTTTATAACTTTATTTTACGTTAATAAGCAAATAGAATGCGTCGAGCCACCATGAATGACATTAGTTGACATTATACTCTTGTAACTTCAAGAATCAAGTATGTGAGTGTGTGAGTGAGAAATGGCGCAGTTTACCACATTATTAAGTATATATTTTAAGATATTCCATTAACAAAGAGATATTGGTACTTACAAAAGCATCGACAAACATTTATCTTTATCTTTCTAAGGCCCCGACCTCTCAGTTTATTTACTTATCTGAATTTTTAACCAAATACGTGTGATCGGTCCTACATATGCAATACAAAACAACGTGCCAGACAAGGATGAGAGTACCTACGTTATGCTGGTTGCCTAAAATCATTGCGGCACGCGATTTTGGCGCTCGATGCCGTTCCAGTTACCGAGTATATAGTTCAATCTCAATGAATTAATGTAACACTATGTGAATGTCCTTCTGTTTTGTTATTTTTTATGTACCTATATTAGGATCTATTTTATTAGTTTGGAACTTTTTTCTTTTTTAGTTTAAGTATAGATTACAATGTACACTACTTAACTATTGTTACTGTGTCCTGTAATTGGGCGATAAGCCTGTAGGGCAATAAATAAATAAATAAATAAATAAATAAACAAATAAATAAATAAATAAATAAATAAATAAATAAATAAATAAATAAATAAATAAATAAATAAATAAATAAATAAATAAATAAATAAATAAATGCACTACCACCGCATGCGGTATAAGTCTACTCCGTTTCTTGCACCGTGTGTGCATGCGGGTAACTATTCCGATTTGACTTTACCGATGGTTATAAGTTTTAATTTTGGTAATTTTAACTTGTATTAGGTGTTATTTGGGTTGGCCCACGTAACAGGGGTTTTTTTGGATTTACAAATTTTCCAGTATAGTAAATTTTATACGTGTGCGACTTCATAGTGAAAGAGAACGAAATTAAAATGCGATAGAATGAAGAACTTTTAGATATGACGCGAGTATGCAAGCAGATAAGATTCAAAACGCCATAGTGTTGCCGGTTCTAAAGATCGCTCCTACGGAGCATGAGGGAGGGACTTTCTGCTATCTTAACGAGTTCGCAGTTTGGTTTGCGTCGGGTCCGTTTCGTCGACTACATTAGGAAGAATTGGGTGGGAGAGAAAGATTCTTCAAGGAGAATCTATGTAAGTCGGGCGCGGTATTTTAGATCGCGTAACATTTATTTTCAAGTGAAAGTTTCAAGACGAATCGGTATAATGGAGGTATACGGAAGGTTTAACAGCCGCCTAATCGTACGTGATATTTTTATTGCGAAAATTGAAGTTAATTGTAGAATTACAAAGGAAAACTATCCGCTAATTCGACAAAATTATTGTTTAAAGTTTACCTACGATTAATTACTGCTTTTGCTGGCTATTAAAGCTCTAACGGCCGGTTTTATAAAGCATAGGTAACTATGGTGTCAGGCTAAAATGTTGTTAAGGCATGTAATTAGGTGTTTTTCTAAAGAATAACGTTACTTTTTGAAACAAAACATGTAATGTAAACAACATTGTGAGCCTAACAATATAGTTAACTATGCTTTATAAAACCGGCCGTATGCCGTTTGTTTATCTACAAGGGGAAAATGGACATTTTCATACTGCGGAACATTGGTTAATTATTCCAGTGAATATTACTATATATTTTGAGAATCCCAGTTTGTTTTTGATTCGAATTGTTAACAATCTTTCAAAATTCACTCACGAGTAGTCAAATTTACCACGCGATACAAAAGGTTCAATTGTATTGCACAAGGTGTTTCACCATCCATTCAAAAGGAGAAAATCAACTGTAAATTGGAAAAAAATCACCGTTGTTAGTGGACGTTGAAAAGTGTGGGAGATTGGTGAACAGAAATGTTTTCTGGGGTATGCTCATTGTTGCATACATAAATAACGTACGTTTTCCTTAATTTAAAATTTCCTGGTATAGTTATTACTAGTCATAATTTTGATTTTCCCTGCCGTTTTGTGTCCGTCCTTGTACTTACGTAGCGCGCACGCAAAATGTTCGTGGAAGGAGGAAATGTGTTGTGAAGAGAACGGAAAAAACAAGTTCTCATTTTTGCTGCTTGCTAATATATATTTTTACTGTCGTGTCGTGCCGACACTCAATCTTGAAACCCTCAATTTGCAATAGAAGAAACAAAACTCTACTCATCGACCATCGTTCTGTTCAACAAGCCGCGCCGTAAGTACTCCTTGTCTTTTAACCGCTCCAAATTCTCAAATACGTTATATAAATCAATTCGCCGCCGCTGAATTTATTCAAATTGTGTTTAAATATTTCAATTTTGAATTGTTTTTGTTTTTAAATTTCTTTCTTTCTTTCTAATCAAAAAATTAGGAAGATCCGTCAATTATTTTATTTAAGATTTACTCTTCACTCATATACAAGGACAAACCAGTTTGGAAATGCTGCGGTTGGTGCATGCAGAACTTACCCCAATACGAAAATCGTGTATAAAAAACGACTTGCCAATTTCATTAACTCCGATTTTTGGTAAAATAGCTATTTGATTCAACGCGAAAAGTCAAAGAACATCATGCCTTACTAAAAGACAGCAATGTATTGTATTTATCAATTTCGAACTAAGTTTATTATCGATCAGTCAAGGGGTTCCACGAGGCTCAGTTCTTGGACCAATTCTTTTCTTTTTATGTTCATCATTGTTGTTTTTGCTGGTAATACAACTTTGATAAAGGGGTACACTAACAGAGAATGACATTTCTTGATTTTTTATATTAAAAAATTGAAGATTTATGTCAACAAAACGCAAAGAAAGATTTACTTTATGGAAACATGTGAAACACGCTTGAATAAATCTAGTACTATGCTAGGAGTAACGTTCGATTCTTTGTCACTCGAAATATAGTCAATGTTGTATCGAAAGACACTATAACTTGGGGGGGGGGGGTCAAACTAAGACGCTTGAATACATTGGTCTACTATATTCTTACAAATCATTATAATATAGGAAGTTATTTTAATATATTAATTTTGTTCTTTTGAGGAAAGTTTAATTGCACCTCTAAAAGGTTGAATAATTCCAGTAAATCCAACCTATTAGGCTTTTTTTTATAAACATATCTGGGTCACTGAGTATTCCTAGATCACTGCGTCTTTGTACTAACTGGGTCACTGGGTCAAGATGTGCGTGACCCAGTGTAACTCTACTGTGGTATAATAAATAACGTGCTCTCACTTAATTTCTTGCAGAAAAGAATGAAGCAGGAGTGGGGGAAGAAATGTTATTTCAATAAAGATGAATAGGTCTCTTTCTTTGGTAGTCAGTTGTCAGCCCCACTACGTTGTAAAGATAGGCATCTAAGTAAGAGTCTAATCTGGAAATTGAAGTGGTTTATATTCTACAACCAAAACAAACTATTTGAGTATCAACATATTTTTTATGGTAGTAACATGCATATCAGTGATTAGGTAAGTAGGTGCATACGAAATGGACATTCACGAGTAAACAATACACTTTTGACACGTTTACTATTCCACAAATAGATGGCCCATAGATCAATCACCATAGTCTGCTGAGCCTGCTATTCCTAAGTCCTAAAATATTTTAAAAACTATAACTTTACTAGGCCGACGGTATGCTTTCAACTGAATAAGACCTAAGATTTCGTCAAAACTTCAAAGGTTATTTCTTAGCTCTTATGCGTTATCTCGACCTACATTTTCAAATAAAAATTAGGTTTTTAGAACTCGATTTCTAAAGGCTGAGCTAAGAATGTACACTTACCGAATTGTGGCCGCCCATCTCAAACTAATTATTTGCGAGTTCAGCTTACGATGGAATAGACCCTTATAGTTTCTGCGACTGGTGAGGTATACCTACTTTACCTCAGAAAATTCCATGCAGCTATATAAGTTGAGGAAAATTTTCAATACTACTAAAAATTGCTTAGTAAACAATTTCCATCGAGGGACAAACAAAAATAAACATTGAAAAACTTATCATTCGGTATAAATAACTTGATCAATATTTTTCATTGCCGTTTATGAAATTAATTGAGATCACTATCCTGAGTTGTTTTTCTGTGGCTAGTTCAACATGTGTTTTTTAGACAGGTATTGTGGCATATCTTCAGGAAACAAAATGAAAGAATTTTTAAACTAAATTGGGCCGAAACGAAAATTCACTCAAGCTTTGAGGGGTGTTGAACAACTTAATTTAAAATCGGGAATACCACATGAAAATTATGTCACCTCGTTCTATTTGATTTTTATAGATAATCGTTATACTGCGTGCATAGGGGAAGGGTGTGTAAATATCGAACAAAAGTTAAATAAAAAATTATTTGGACCATTATATATTTTTGTGCATAACCGAGCGTGATATTTTGTGTTAAAGGTTCGTTCGCGTCGTTATCATGACGCCCTATATCAGCAAACATTGATAACAAAATGTGTAACTCCCATAAGTAAACATACAATCCTAGCAGGTTGATTAGGTACAATTTTCAATTACGTAAGAGTGGTTTT
Organism: Photinus pyralis; assembly: GCF_008802855.1. Lineage (NCBI taxonomy): Eukaryota > Metazoa > Arthropoda > Insecta > Coleoptera > Lampyridae > Photinus > Photinus pyralis. Next base: position 27,443,620 of record NW_022170511.1, read on the forward strand.
TTGAAATCAAACACATTTCTACTCAGCAATTATATTATATTTCATTTTTTATTTACATGAAATGCCGAACGGTGTAGCGTTTGCCACTCGTTCTTTTGCTATTTACACACGTACCTACACTACTAACATTCAAAAACCAAAATCTCCATCACATTTGGTAGAAGTAGTTTTACAATCTGTACAGTTAAACAGCGTACCATCTAGTATCACACGTATTGCTAAATCATGTAGTTTATCTACTTAGAACATATAAACTAAACAATTCATTTTATAACAAATAAAATTTGCACACACTAAACAATCAACAACGTCTTCTACTGCCTACTATAGTACAAGTCTATTTACAATTAAAAGGAACTCAAATTACCACCACCCTCGAGGCTGGCCGCCGTGCACTAAATGATGACCATAGGATGACATGACTAGAGGTGAACCCGTTGGTAAATTATCAACCCCTTTGGAACCTGGTGGTACCGGTCCATTCGCTCCACTAAGACACGGTTTACCATCGCGCACTAAAACAGGTACCGCCACGCGACGTGGCGACGCCATTGTGCCGTTTACTTGCTGATCGTGTAAGCCTTTCTCGTGCGCTGCCCTTTTTGTCTTGTATCTGTAAAAAGAAAGACGCGAAATGTAGTCATGGTTGCCGACAGAGAGAAGCTTTCGTAGTGACACGGAACGAATTTTCAACATAGATTTAATTACACCAAGCTGCTTAGCTTTTCTTACACCGTATGCTTTATATTAGAGAGAAAGTATGTAAAGTCTTGTATGAAGAACCAATGATGAGACTTCAAACTTCGAACGGACGCAGTGTTAATGAATTTGTGAACTTTGAATATTGCTCGAAACTTTAACCTACAAAAACTTTCACAATAATTTAAACCATTAGATTATTAGATAGGGTAGATAGTAGATTCTTTTGTACAGAAGAAAGTGGATATACTCAATTCATGTTTTGTTTGAATTTGAATGGCAGTAGGTACGCTCTCCATATTGCAAAAATTGTAGGACGGTACCTTAGATCAGTCGCTCATATTGCTAAATTCCTACAGAATTTGGAAGAAAAACAATGAGACAAGTGCCAGGTGGCATGTAACATTTATAAAGGAATCCGCATTCAAGCCAAGCGATCTTTTTTTTTTCGATAGCAAAAATCAAGGTATTCTGATTGTGTAATCACCGAACAAATGAACGTTTGTCGTATCTCTTGATTATCTCCACTCAACAATCAATTCCAAGGTTTAATCACTCAATTTGTGTAACGCTAAAGGATTGAACCATCGTTCAAAACTTTGACTTTGGCGTCTTTTGGTAACAGTTGTACAAAACGAAAAAAGTACGAACTGAAAGAAAGCTAACAAATAGGGGTCACTGTCAAGCGAAATTTTGAGATACAAAATCCAAGCACTTGTGACATTCGCTATAATCAGGGTTTCCGGTGAAGCAGTTGTCAACCAAAGATCAATGACACGCAGCTTTTATAATTGGATAAGGTATCTTATGGTATCAAATCTCATTGCAAGAAATAAAGAGTATTAAATATATTAGAAATTGACAATTAACTGTGGTGTAATTGTGGACCTGTGTATGTGGACTTCACCTCTTTGCGCCAGAGGTTAACGCACCACTGCAGTTGTTTTAAACCCTTAAAATATCAAAAGTGGTGTGCAATGTTCCTACAAGGCAACGCGAGCTTGTACGAGTTTAGCAAAGACCGCGCCGTCAGCTTCTTTGACTCATACAAATTTTACAGACAAAAACCGATGGATCGTCCGAGTGTCGTACAACGAAACCGAGCCATAGCGAGTCACATATGCTCGTATGTCACACAGCTTCTGGTTCGAGACCGAGTCAGGTTTTCTTGATTTCTTGAGTCCAGCGGATGCCACGAAGGAAACCAAGACGGAACATTGCGTTTTCCTAGATTCAAAAATAGAGTGTGCCAAATTCCAAAAAATGTTTGCTCTTAATTTTTTTGTTAGATCATTTCTATTTAAATTTGTAGTACAAGATGTACCAGATCGAGTGGGAGTGCATAGATAACTTTGTTATTATTGCAAAATTTAATATAACAGATTTTTACCTCAATAGAAGGAACTCAAAAAAAAGATGGTGGCCGCCCGCTAAATAAATTCGTTCTTAGCGCAATCCATGAATGTTCCGCACGTCTACCTGTCGTTCCGTGCTATAGTTCAGTCCCTAAACCTCGTATCGTCTTAGGGTTTTCCATATGTGAAAGCTTATGATTTCCAGGTGTGCGCAACTACAAAAAATTAACTTTGGCATTCATCACTTTCTTGTCCGAAGTCGGATAAAATTGTTATTTATTTCCAATTTTGTTGGAAAAAAGATCAAGTTCGACTGATCAATGACCAAGGAATGATACATGTATTTTTTTTGGTGACCTAAATATTTTTACCCAAAGGATGTCCAAATATTTCTTTATGCATCAATTTTCTTGGATAACTCGATTGGTAAATGCCCAAGAATTTTCTTGGGAAGAAGACCTCGTATTGGCTTCACATTTTCGCTGTATGAAAGCTTATGAGTTCCAGATTAGCACACTATCGAAAATTAAAAATCGATCTAAAATTTTAAATCCTTATTTATGCACCAATTTTCTTGGGAAAAAGACCAAACTCGATGGATCGATGGCCAAATCATTTCTACTTCTCTTATACTATGCGATCAAAAATGAGTTGCTGTCGAGTCACCTTTGGAATTTTTGTTTCCATGAGAAATCGTACTTAACTTGAACTTCCAAAGGCGACTCGACAGCAACTCATTTTTGATCGCCCGTTACCTGTACTAGGTATTCGAAGTGATACAAAGATAATTAAAATGATAATTATATATTATCTATATTATTTATGCGCCGACAATCTGGGAAACGCAACCACGAAAAACACACAATAAGCCTCATTCATTTAATGATAGAAAATACACAATTAAATCCGTCTTTCAACCTGAAACACTTTCTTAATTAATTGCCACTCAAAATGGTTGAAGTTTTCTCTTTCTTCTTTTGTTAAATTTTTAGGAAATATTTGATCATTCATGCGCACAATATATTATTTATTATGTCATATTAAGAAATTTTCAAGAGCGCGCAAAGCGGGTTCCAATACTATTACCCCTCTCTGGCTACGGCCCTGGTGATCACGGACCTGATAATAATATAAGTTCGTATGCGGTAAATTCGACTCGGAAAACTCGCCCCCCCCCTCCCCCACCCCGAGCAGTCTCCCCCAAGATAATTAACCCTCGGAATATCCGCCCCCGAACATTCACCACCGCAAGAATTTAAAAGCTTGGGGCGCCAATGAGTCGTAAGGATATGGTATGGTTGGTTCCGCTTCCGATTACAGGAAGATTTTGTTTATTTTGCAGTCGAAGCAGGAGCAAACAGAATAAAAGGCAACCGGCAAATGAAATGTACTAACATACGCTAAACAGCTAAAGTTAAACTTCTTTTTGTGTTAAAAGAAATCACTTCGTCAATTTTCAAAATTTCAATCAAAGGTAACTTGATTTTTTTTAATGGAACTACCAAGTTTTTTTTATCGCATCAAATGTTGGATTTGATTACCTTTTTAACAATATAAGCATGTCGATATTTATCTTTTACATATTTTTTGTAATTCAACAATTTCTAATAATTCACAGTGTTTTTTGATTTCCAAAGCCTCTCAGTAATTAATAGGTCGCTAAAAATTATAAACAATTGAATTTATAAAAAATTGACTCCAAATAAAATAAAACAAAAACTTAAAAAATTCAAAATAAAAAGTTTAAATAAAAATAAGAGAAAAATAATTATTTCAATAAATGTTCAACACCACACCTCCCAGGAAATTGTTGATTCAGCCATTCTTTACCGTTTATTGCAAAATGAGTTAGGACACCATCATGCTGAAACCACATTTCTTCAACGATGGGCACCAGAACATTTTGAAGAAGAGCCAAAAAAAAAGTACTTAAAAATTTAAGGTAAAGAGCACCGTTTAAAATATGTTATTCAAATTCCATTTTTCTAACACAACAATCAACAACAGAATTGTAAATGCTAATAAACTAAACTGACAGATGTGATTTCATTTTATTTTGTGTTAATATTTTCTAATGTGGCTTTCGTGGCTTACTATTCAAATTTATTTATTTATAATTTCACGCTTTGGTCTAAATGCAAATTCATTATTTTATCTACGACAAACAAGAGTTTTTGTTTTGTTTTGTTGGGGGTAAATGTTTTATCATTTCAATTGGTGTTCTTAATTTATAACGGTCTACTGATTACTGAGAGGCTTAAAAAATCGCAAAAACACTGAATTATTAGAAATTGTTGAATTACAAAAAATAGGTAAGAGAAAGAGATACATACCGACATGCTTATATCGTTAGAAAGGTAATAAAATTTTACATTTCATGCAATAAAAAAAACTTGGTAGGTAGTTCCATTTAAAAATCAAGTTACCTTTGATTGAAATTTTGAAAATTGACGGAGTGATTTCTTTTAACACAAAAAGAAGTTTAACTTTAGCTGTTCAGCGTGTGTTAGTACATGTCATGATTAGTGCCACTGCAAAGTCTCCGCCTTCTAAGTTTTATGATAACTGCGATATTCAATTTTTACTGGACACCTACTTTTTGAAAAACCGTTGAATTGCGTCTAAACTACTCATTTTAGATATCATGTGTAATACATAAAGTCACACTAGAATTGACCAAGAAATCGAAATATGTAATAATACACAGGGGGTTTCATTAAAAAAATGCAATTTTGATATAAATCACCCTGTATAACAATTGCAATTTCGGTGAAAATATTTTTAGGTTGTAGCCTTAAGGGTCCTTCAACATTCCCCCACAATGAATTTTAAATATGCGCGTTAATAAACCTACGACCCACACACTAATGGCCCACCCTGTATAGTGTAACAAAGAGGGCGATGCCCTTGTAAATTTAAAGGTATAGAGACATTTATCAGGAAATTCTGTGTACTTTCAATCCGCTAAACCAACAATCCGTGAAGGTTGAACTTTCCTAACGTGAATTGGAGAGAGGTCCCGACAAAGAAGTATTCTGGCGGGAGTGAATTCCACAAGAGCAACCATTTTCGGGTGCGAATTTTCCGGGGGTGAAATTTTAGGGCCAATTCCTCCGTGTGGTGCCGAATTTACCGGGAATAGTAGTGCAGACAGTGCAGTTGGCGCCGAAACGTTGGGGTGAGCAAATAGAAGTTTTAGTGAGTAGTATTTGAACCTGTCTTAGAAAACGTAGGAAAGTGAAAATACAGCGATTTTTGGAGCAGCGGTATTAGATCAAGTTCTGTGCCTACGCTGTCACTGCCTTTTTTTGTTCTCCCGCATCATCAAGAGGGATCCGAAAGGACGGTGTGCCGACTCGATTCGAGTGGTGCAAGACGCTTCGACGAGGTGTTCAGACGGCAGTCAAAGGCCATTGGAAAAACGCTGGATGCGTTGTATTAATGCCCAAGGGGCCTATTTTGAAGGACGTTGATTCACTGTACAAAAATGTGAATAATAATTTTATTTTGAGACTAATTCCGACATTTTCCGTATGATACTCGGACGTAACGTTGCTCCAACATGAATCTACAGTTCGTAAGTTAAAACGAGACGACCGCGTTCTGTTCGAACGCAAGAAAATATTGCTGTCGTGCGTGGTAATGTGACTAGAACCAGATTACACAAGAGTTTGAAGCCAGGTCATTGAAAGAGACATCGATTTGCTCAGTGGGCCTTGGCTCGACAAGCAGAGAACAATAGAACTTCACGAAAAGAAGAATTTTCTCAGATGAGGGGCACTTCCACCTCAGGAATGGCCTGCCAGATCATGCGATCTTACGCCTTGTGACTGTTTTGTAGGGGTTTGTGAAATCAAAAGTGTATTTTAACAAACCACAAACAATCTAAAAAATTTTACATTTTCAATAGATTTTGTAAGTTCTACTTCTTGGACATCCTATATACAGAGTGAGTTTTTTTCATTTTCAGTATTAGGATCTCGGAAACCGTAAGACATAGAGATTCGGTTAAATGAGTTAAAAGAGTTGTAGTTTTAAGAGCTTATTCAAGATATGCTTTTGTTTTTTTAAAAAAATCCACAGTTTACTAGATATGAGCGAAAAACAGATTTAGTGATTTTTCATTTAGCTGCTGTAGAATCGTTAGTATTATAAATACAGAAATATGCAAAGAACAAAAATTGTAGATTTTTTTCCGCTTAATAAGGTACATTTTATTCACGGTATCATTTATTAATATTTATTCTTCTTTTATAATTTTCGAGATATAACGCAAACTTACATTTTTTTAAATCGTAATCATAGTTGGCTGTGACATCTTTAAAAAGTGCATTTTTTTTGTTTACAATGATATAAGGTTCATTGTACTTACTTTGACAAATAAACATAATCTCAGAACTGTAAAGAATAGTAAAAATAGATTTTGCCATGGGAAACATTTTTGTTCTCTTAATTAGTGTCTATTATAATATTTAACTTGCAGTTAGTTGTGCGGCGGGGCACCGTTGTGTTGAAACCAGCGTAAATTACGTCGTGTTTCCAAATCTAACCCATCCTACATATCTTGAAATTCATTTGGTAGAAAATGAAGATAACATTGGCCTGTCCAATTTTCGTCGTAAATGAAAGGTAGCTATCTCACTAGATATTGTTTTCCATGGCCAACTCTGTTTACTTACCTCTCAATAATACGAAAATTACTGCAGGGCGTTTATTTATTAAAGTATATTTAACAAATCTTATATCGTTATAAAGAGAAAAAGTCCTTTTTAAAAATGTCAAAGCCAACTATGACTACCATTTAAAAAAATTAAAGTTTGTATTATAACTCAAAAATTGTAAGATCTAAAAATAAATTAGTATGTTCATCATGTTAAGCATTAAAATGACTAAAACTTTTATTCGTGTCATTGTATTTCTAATAATAACGATTCTACACCATTTAAATGAAAAATCTCTAAATCTGTTTTTCGCTCATATCTAGTGAACTGTGGATTTTTTGAAAAAACAAAAGAATATCTTAAATAAGCTCTTAAAACGACAACTCTTTCCTCATTTAACCGAACCCGTATGTCTTATGGTTTCCGAAATCCCAATGCTTAAAATGAAATAAAACTCACCCTGTATAAATATTAAATTAATATCAATGGCTTCCTGGCTTGAGCTAGGTGGCTATTGCGATTACCGTTTTTAGGGCATGTCAAAAAAATAAGTTGACTCTTTCACTGTCGATTTTTTAAAAATGCAGAGTAATATTCACCTTTGTTTTCCACTGTCAAATAAATGAGACTGCGACATGAAAGACCGGTTCTAAGCAAGGATACTATATAATAAAGTATCCTTGGGTTCTAAGTACTGCGTCTAACAAAAAGATAGCTACATGACTAACTGATCCAGAGTAACTAATTATAATGACTTTTTTTGGCCATCTATCGTCCAAGACAATTATAGTGACTTTGAGATAATCCCTCTTGTCTTGCTTTTTCTTGTTCTTGCCAGATCAAGACAAATACATAGTTCGCATGCATAAAACAAGATAATTAATGCAATGAAGCATGAACAACGATTTTTGTCACATTTTCGCGATAATGTATCAACGCTTGTGTTAAGCTCTCTTTCTTTTAATCAATAAACAAACTTTTTTCGCCATAGAAGTACGTATGAAAATCTAAAAACACGTTTCAAAGTTTTCGCGATTTTCCAGGTTTCTCCTATCAAATTTCTAAGTTATCAAGTACAAATTTTAGTGCACCGTCGGGTATAGTTGATGGCTGGTGCCCGATTGTTGGTCAGTTTGATCGAAAATTAAATTCTGCATATACAGGGTGTTCACTGGAAAATTGAATTTATTGATATGACGAAAATGTCACTTCAACGTGTAAATATTAACGCTTGTCGTACGGTTTTAGCGGTGATACAGGCTGTTTCATACAAACTTGAATATTAATGATTAGAGAGTCCTTCACACCGATGCTCGTATCTACTAAGTTGCGAAACCATTGTATGTGCTACTTTCTTTAACAAAAGTCAATATTACAGACGATACACAAATACAAACAAGATAAATCCGAATGTGGAACTGGGATATTAAAGTAAACACAATTATCGAAGCTATAGACGACTCACCTGTGATTTTGGAACCAAATTTTCACTTGCGTCGGCGTTAATCTAATTATGGACGCTAAATGTTCCCTTTCTGGCGCGGAGAGGTATCGCTGCTGGCGAAACCGCCGCTCCAGCTCGTACGTTTGCGCCTTGGAGAATAGGACGCGTCGTTTCCTTTTCTTTTGGCCGCCTCCATTTTGTCTTGTACCGTTCATCATGTCACTACAATCGTCTATACTTTCATCGCCTGCGTGGCTAAGTCCGGGACTCTCGGGACGGGTAGGTCCCGACCTGTCCGAAAGGGCCGGGCTGGTGCTGTCCGGACTGAGTTGCGGGTGGTGTTGGTTTACTACTGCAAGAACGGAAAGAGGCACAATGAAATGTAAGAAATGGATCACAATGGTGGCAGATAATTTTGTGTCAATTCCATACGTGGGTATTAAAACCGCAACCGACGTGATAGTTTTGTTAACAATGGCGTTGACAAATAATGAGATAGAACCAGCTGCGATTTCAGCAGCTGCCGCTTTGATCGGAGAAAAGGCGTGTTGGTAGCAACGACCAATCCTGCAGTCGGTTATAGATGGAAGTTAATTTCTTTTTAAAAGGGAACTAATGTGTTTTGCCCTCTTGTCATGTGATGTATCGATTCCCTATTGAGTACTAATTTAATTTTACGCGCTCATTGTCCTTTACGGGGCACATATTTAGGGAGGGTAGTAGTAATTCAATTCATACCGTTAGGCTCCGATGTTGGATGTGGAGGCCACGATCTCGGCGGGATTGGCAGTAAAGTCGTATGTCCGTGTGGAATTTCGGGGTGTTGCGTGTAAATCGGCGGATCCGGCTGATGATGATTTTCTATATTTGTCGCTCTTTCGTTGAGTTCCAAGATATCGCTTATGGCAAAACCCGCGGACTGTCTTTGGTGGTTTTGATGGTGGTTGGTCGGCGCGGCTACTTTCATACTGTCCAATAATCTGAAAGAAAGCAATGCAATTGCCTTTCAAATATGTCGTACAAATGCGTATGTATATGTAATAATATAACTTTAATTCGTCTAACCCCGCAGCCGTTGAGATTGCATTTAATTTCTACAAATCGAGTATAGAAAATTATCACAGGGTCATTTGTAAGAAAGCGGTCAAAACATATTATGAGCATCCAAAATATAGGTAATATAGGTCTGTTCAAGAGTGAACATGTCATATGATTTATGTAGACTTCATCCCTATAATTATATACTGTTTGGATTCTTCTGCACACGATTGATACCCACAGCAAAACCATTCGAGGATTAAGGAAGGCGTCATTAGTCATTAACTCATTACCAATTCCTTGTTATGTAAGTGATCCCTAATTTAAGCGTCAGGCAATTTATTAACAAAGGTAGTAGGGAAGAGTGGATATACACACGTGGTAGTGGTTCTTCACAAATTGAAATCTAAGAAACCATGGAAAGGATACATTCAACATGCACAAGCTTCGATTTACAACTCGCAATAAAATATCATTATATCACAAAATTTTACCCTTAAAATTCGCATTATAACATTTCAAGAAAGCGGAAATGTTATAATTTGGAGTTAAAAACTAAGATGACAAGGCCTTCGAGCCGAGTGGAACAGGGTTTTTGGAGAAGTTCGACTAAAATAAAGTATGTGCGGTGATAAGTTCGTCATTGGAGAACTTGCCCGGTAAATTCTCCTACGAGAATATTCATTTCCTAGATTATTTTCCCGCAGAATCCTCGCGTCCCCCTGGCGAAAAATTAGCCCAGTCTTCCTTGAGCAGTAGCTGACCCCAAAATTCACCAAGAAAAAACTCGTGTTTACAATAGCTCGAGTAATCAGTTTTAGAGTTCGGTGTTATTTTTGTGATTAAATTCGCCCCAAAAGATTTGCATCCAAAAATGCGCCTTCATCCTAGAAGATTCACCTCCAGAAATATTCGCACCCGGAATGTCCTCCCCAGGAATATCCGTTCGTCCGTTCCCTCACCCACCCCGCCTTGAGAATGTTTAACCTCAAAAAGCTCGCCTCAGGCAAATTTCGTCCTTCTCGATATAATCATCCAATAGAAACTCGCATTTAATTATTCCACCGCCGAGATAATCACACCAAACGTCATCTCTTATTCCTTTTTCCGGCTCTAGTGCAATAATCACGCCTGGGAGAATGTAGGCAGCACCAATGCACATACATAAAGGTTAAACTTTACCTTAACTAAAGCATAAAGTCTAAAGCAAGAAATTAGAGACATTTTGAATTTGACTCCAAAGTAGGTACTTTTACAATTTCGAAATAAAAGCTTCTATTCACAAGTTCGCCGAATGTAAAACTGCATCAATTTCTTCAAACAGTTATCTGCAGAAGTAAAAGTAACTATTTAGAAGCCGTTAGTCTATTATCAATTTATCACTAATCTGGTTTGAGGTTGGGTTCGCAAATAAATCTACCTGCAAGATATTTTTAGTGTAACAATTCATTTGTATCAAGGGAGGGTATACATGCATAAACAGAAATACTTTCTAATTCCTGAGTATCTTATCTACCTACTTGTGAACTGAAGTAGTTACTATACTAACAAAGAATCTACTACGATTTAGTAGTATTTACTACTATCACTGATTGCATCTGTGCTATACTTAAACAGTAGGTATGCATGGGAACTTAGCTACACAAATGTACGAGGGGTTGGCTGGGCTGTTTTGAATTTTGTTGCAATTTTTGAATGTGCTGTTTCTTAATCACGCATGCCTTGATAACTTGTGTGGCCATTTTTAAAACAATTGCAACATTATTCATTTTATTATCTGTCAGTTTATGTCGTCGCACGTTGTATATTTATCAAAATGAATAAAATCGAATCCCTTACAAAACAAGGAAGCCCTGCAAACATTATTTTTGAAGAAATGTTGGCTCTATACGGGGATGATTGTCCTTCTAAATCAACACTATTTGCGAGTGGTCAAAATTGTTTAAACATGGTCGAGAATCACTGGATGATGATCACCGTCTAGGGCGTCCTGTTAACGTCATCAATTCAGATGTTATTGAAAAAACCAAGTGGGGTAGGTATTTGAAGATGCAAGACTAAAGAAGCGACAATTAACACTGGGAGTTTCAGAAACCACAGTTTTCAGAAATATACACGAGTAGCTTGAGGTGGACAAAGGTTAGTTTGGTTTGGGATGGGTTCCGCGAATGCTTTTTCGTCATTCCAAACGCGTGTCCGCCCAGAGACCTATGAACAATTATTGGCGCGCTGCGGAGATGAACCAGATTAATTATCAATCAACGCACCAATGCACGAGTCCAGACTTTCAAAAGCTGCTGTAGCTGATTATGGTTGTGCCCTTATAGTCCGGATTTAGCACCCAGTGACTATTTTTTCTTCCCGAATCTCAAAAATACTAAAAGGGGGACAACATTTAACGACAGTGACGAACTTATAGCAGTTGTTGAGGGCCATTTTGCTGGAAAACCAAATCAATATTTTTATACTGGGTTAAAGATGACATATTGAAACGGTGTTATATACCTATATTCAAAAGCAGGAAAACTGTATTGAAATAAATAAGACAACGATTCTTATTTATACTACATCCCAAATATAAGAATATGGATCACCCACTTCATTATATTGAAATAGTTATTCGTACAACTAGAGAAGAAAGTGGAGTCTTTCAACTCGAGTGAATTGAACGAGAGTTGAAAAACACTTTTTTTCTCAAGTTTTAGGTACACAAAATTTTTCCCGAAACTACAATCAAGATTGAAAAATCAACGTATGCAATCATTAAGTTTTGACACATACAGGGTGTTACACGACCGTTCGAAAAAAAAAAATCGGGTTGTAGAGGGCATCAAAACAAGCACTTTTTCCAAATAAACCGAGGGTCCAACGTGTTTCGTTTGGGAGCCACCCCCCAAAGAGTGTTTAAATCTGCATTTCTTCTTTAATTTTTTTCTCAGCAACCATAAGAGTTACAAAGTCGGGTGGCATGTCTTTGAATAGGTTTTTGGGTATGCTCTTTCCGATTTTGCAATTTTGTTTTCAAAATTCCTACCCCTAAAGGGCGCACCCCTAAACTAGGGTGCAAAAAAAAATTCTGATTTCGACGAAATTTGGTATCTGGGTGTTTTTTAACATGAAAATCACGAATCTGAAATTAGTTTTTGAAAATTCGAAAAAAAAAGTTCCACTGCAATTCTTGGCGGGACAACGAAAATAGAGATAATTCCACGAAATTTGTTGTGTACATACTAAACGAGTTAAAGAACAAAACTGTCGAACAGTTTTTTAAAATAACTTTTCAAACAAAAGTTATACTCATTTGAATGTTGGTCCTTCGGGTCGCGAAGTGTCCCAAGCCTACTAGTAGGCCATAATTTCGCATGTGTTGGTTGACAATGTCGCAAAAACAAAAGATTAACGGTTTGAGTCGATATTTTGTTATTTGGAATTAATTCGGTCATTAAATGATTAAAAAATTCGATGTATCGATTAAAACACCTACCAAGGTATTTTAAAGCGCTGATCGATTTATTTATTATCTAAATAAGGTAGGGGAAAAAGTCAAATCACTTTCCGTATGATACTTTTTCACTATGATCAAAAATTTTCATAATCTTAGGTTGAAAAATAACTTCCAAAAGAACACGCTCCTTTTAAGGACAAATCGAAAAGGTACATTAAATTAATGTGAAGTTAGTTGTTATTTTTATTTCTTCCAATTATCAATTTACAATTTACATTTGTCAACCAACACATGCGAAATTATGGCTTACTAGTAGGCTTGGGACACTTCGCGACCCGAAGGACCAACATTCAAATGAGTATAACTTTTGAAAAGTTATTTTAAAAAACTGTTCGACAGTTTTGTTCCTTAACTCGTTTAGTATGTACACAACAAATTTCGTGGAATTATCTCTATTTTCGTTGTCCCGCCAAGAATTTCAGTGGAACTTTTTTTTCGAATTTTCAAAAACTAATTTCAGATTCGTGATTTTCATGTTAAAAAACCCCCAGATACCAAATTTCGTCGAAATCAGAATTTTTTTTTGCACCATAGTTTAGGGGTGCGCCCTTTAGGGGTAGGAATTTTGAAAAAAAAATTGCAAAATCGGAAAGAGCATACCCAAAAACCTATTCAAAGACATGCCACCCGACTTTGTAACTCTTATGGTTGCTGAGAAAAAAATTAAAGAAGAAATGCTGATTTCAACACTCTTTGGGGGGTGGCTCCCAAACGAAACACGTTGGACCCTCGGTTTATTTGGAAAAAGTGCTTGTTTTGATGCCCTCTACAACCCGATTTTTTTTTTCGAACGGTCGTGTAACACCCTGTATATCAATCTAGATACAGGTATGTTTCAATTTTAAATGTCATTATAAGATTAACGCAGAAATTTTTTTACTTTCCTCACTAGAGAGGAAAATCACATTTTCATCACCATTTTTAGAGACGAAAGTACTTGTTTCTAAAGTCGTTTAAAAAAAAATAAATTTTGTTTATTTATTTATTTATTTGTATTTAATTCTCAACATTGTTGTTGTTCTAGTACGTCTTTTGTTTTCATGCCTAGTTTGGGAATACAGAAACGACTCCTCGTGCCTGTACTTACTAGTTAGGTAGGTACTTCTAAAAATTGTGGTGGCATAGCAGGTGTGTATGGTATTGCTTCTGTTTATGTAAAATTAAATCAAGCGAATAAGTAGATACTGGTACCCGTCCGTAAGAAGGCTAAAAGCAACTTATCCACAGATGACCAATTTAGAGGCTGCAGGAGGAGCTAACTGACTACGTGGCGCACTAATAGATGGAGGGAGGGGGGGATGCGTGATTTTTCCCCTTCTTACGTGCCGGCCGGTACAGAACGTGCATGTTGAAACTTGATTGTCTCGTATTACACCGATAACTGCTCTTTAAGCAGCTTTACTGTTGCTGCAGGGATGCGTACATACTCGGTATTTCCGCCTAATTGTCGGCCCGTGTGGCGCAGTTCAGTTGAATCTGGACTGTGGTGCTAAGGGTCGCTGGTTCGAATCCGGGTTTGAGCATGGATATTTGTAAATTTATAGTGGGTTGGGTTGGTAGAACAGCCTTGGCTGAAACCCCGCCCACTCAAAAATAAAGGCAAAATAAAATCAATTCCTCCGGTAATGAACTCAAACTAATGAGTTTCAGAATTCGTCCCTTTAGTTATTTCTTTTGAAACTCCCCGGATTGACTTCACTATACGTGTAATTGATCAAACATTTTTGAATCTCGATTTAATGTTTTGGGATCCCGGCCTACTTGGTCTGAAAAGAACTTCAGCCACATTTTTACTTTTTAAAATCCAAGATGGCCGTGACAATTGAGAAACAAACAATTCTGTGCTGGGGTAAAGTGCCATTTCGGTTAATAATAGGCAAACTGTTATTAAGAAAAGTTTTGAAAATGAAATTATGTCCATAATATACAAAATTTCACAGATGTTGTATTTTGAGTAAATAAAACAAATGAATTATAATAATAATAATAATCTTTATTCTTCTCCTAACGTAATGACATGGAAAAAACAAATTCGAAAACAAAAAAAGACAGAAGAATCACAAGGCGAAGTTCAGATATACAAAGAGAAATCTTCGTATCCTGTTCTACCATGACAGAACAAACAAAACTTATAAATTTAATACCTATCCTAATGAAAAATTGCCTTAATCTATATTATTCGGTGATCGTAGAAAATATACTAATTCATAGTTTAAAGAAAAGAAACAACTAAAAAACAACTTAAAAGTAGCACACATGTTTAGATATTAGAAGAAACCTGTTGTAATATTAAGAACTCGCGAAGTTTCTGCTTAAAAACGCGGGCGGAGAGATCTTTTAGACTGTCAGGTAGATGGTTGTATAGTTTGGATATATTATAGGAGAAGGAGCGTTGGTAAAGAACTGTAGTGTGTATGGGAGTATTATACTGACTTCTAAAACAATCAATGTTTTATTTTCTTAATTCTATAGATATTGAATTTTTACGTAATAAAATAAGGGATAAAAAAGAAAGATAATTACTGTCCCGCTATATTTTTTCATAGATTTATAAGACAAATTTGAAAATAAAATGTTTCACATTATTTTCTCGACAAAGCGTCCACGGGTAACTAGATATTGCCGACTCAACACGGCTTTGATTCATTATTCATCTTTTTTTGTCCTCTATTTTATTCACGGATTTTATTCCGTAAAATTCAAATATGGCGTCAATGACAAATAAGAAAGTAGTAGCCTGTAGCTCTACATCTAGCAATTCTGATAACGAATTCAGATTCTCCAAAAAAGTGCCCCTAGGTTTTTCGGTAATATCTCAGTTATTTTCAAAGACTTTTTAAAAATTTCAAATGCGTTTTTTAAGTCACAAATACGTGCAACGTTCCCCATTTAACTTAGGCGTGATCCCAAGTAATAATTATTACTTATGAGCCACGAATTTGAACTACCCTGTACATTAATGTCTAAAGGTGGGTTCATAGCTCTCCGTTCATTCGTTGCGTTGATCCGTCAAACGGATAGTACATTTTGTTAAGGTTCATAGCAATCCGTCCACATTGTACATTTGCAACGTATAACCATAACCTAAATTTTATTTTGTACTGTACCCTCCTGATTTTCAGTATGAAAAATGGTACGAAAATAAGAACACGTTGCTATCTGAATATCACCGTGTAGAACGAATAGGCGAACACTGTTAACGTACAAAACATAACCTCACTCTTGTTAAAAACGGACCAACTGAAACGTAAATGTTCAACTTCAACCAACTTTTCCGTCGTAAACGGACGACGTACGATTTAAAAATTTGCTGTCTTCTGATTGGCTAACGGACAAACGGAAACGTATGAACGGAGAGCTATGAACTTACCTTAATACTTTAATTGCTGATGACGAATTATCTTTGATTTAAAAGAAAGAAAGCAATCCTCAAATTGCCGTACCTATCTGTTTTTTAACGTTGCCACTCTCTATATCTGTGAATGATTAGGGATTTGTATAAAAACTGCGTATGTTTTAACAAATTATTTTTAGTGTTTATTAATGTCATTTTTTCTTATGGATATGTAAAGCGCGTTTTTTATGAAATGTCAATTGGTTTAGTTATAGCTCTCAAGCAATATTGGACCAGGCCCCGAAACGATTTCGGGCCTGTCCAAAGTTAGAGGTTTTGATTTCAATTGAGCTTTTATTTACCAAACGATTAAACATTTGTAGTATAAAAGTAATTACAGGTCATGTTAAAAATTGCGGTTACGAATGAAACATACACTTACCTAATCCATTTGTGAAAATGGTGCAGATGATTTATACCTTGTTTAAGTTTTAAGTTAAGTTTATGCTTACTTTTTTATATTGTGCTTTAAATTATATATACCTAATATAACGATTTTGTAATTTGTAACGTCACTCAGACTGCTGAATTTGCCTAATTTTAGAATTTTAATCTTAACTTTGTATTATTGGGTAATAATTAATATAAAATGGGCGAATTAAATATGATCCGTGTAAGGTATTCTCAGATCTATATACTGTGATTCAACCAACCTTAACTATACATATATAGGTAAAGCTTATCTACTGAACAAAGCAACGAAGTTAAGTGTGATTTGAGTAAATAGGTATAGCAAAAAGTGAAAAAAATCATCAAAAATTTACAGTAGAAAGCTTGGAAGAATCCAACAATGAAATGTTTTTAATCAAGCACACGAGGGATTCAAATCAGGAGTTCTTTACTCGGATCCTTTCGGGCAGCTAAGATTATAAATGGTTTCGAATAGTTTTCATGCTTTCGCCTGCACAACTTATAGGAACCCTGTAGGAGATATGCAATTTTTAGAAAGAATTGCGCTGCCACATTTCGATTGTTAAGTCTACTGGGAGGATTCGAAAAAAGGATTCAAAGAATAAAATACGAATCACAAATTCTTCTTTAATGTAGAAGTATTTCAAATCTTAAGTGATACCCCAGTCCTGCTTGGGCACAGACAAGAGCATGTTGAACGGGGGCGCAAAAGTGTAAAATGAGAGAAATATAGCCTTATTTATCAGGAGATGCAAAACATTGTAATAGTGCAGTGAAAACAAAACAGAACAATTCCCGGATAGATATAAGGGCGAATTTTGGAAAACTTGTTTTACGATAAAACCCCTGCTCTAATCCCTCAAAGTCTTGTATCTGTGACCACAAATCCTAATTCCTTCCCTAATTAGGAATCGTAATGTTTTCTTAATTGTGAGGGGGGGGGGGTCTGTTATGTTACCCACAATGCGCTTTATTTTCACCAAATGGTTATAGTTTTTAAACTTTTAGAACGCGTATATCTTGACTTGTTATAGGTACTTAACACATGTAGCACATTATAAAAGGCCCTTTTGTTTAATTTGAGTTAGCTGAGTTGGTTTTACTGTTTTATCATGGAACTGACAGAATAACTCTCTACCCTAATGCGATCAGTTAAATTCTAACATTTGCAATTGATTTTTTAGCGATAAGTACATCAGTGACTTACCACCACACAGTGCTTCTTAATTCTACTCATAAGTTTAGTTTAAATATCAGATTTTATACCTACGAAAACACGTCCTTGTCTTAAACGAGTGCACTCGATCCCTGAAAAGCAGATATCTCACACCTTCGAACCTGCGTGTATAGTGACAATAATGATTTTTAACAAATTTTTGCAACAAAAAAGATTTTTCTCCTGTTTCTCGTATATTGCGTTAAAGGCACATCCGTCTCTTTACCGCCAACTATGCAGTGACCAAATTTAAAAATATAAAATATACAAGTTGTCGGGGGAGGTATTAGCAGATCAAAGACGGCTCGGTATTGTTGTAATAAATAATTTTAAGCACAAAAGCTGGTATAAGTGTTTGTAGGCGATAAATACTTCAAACTACCTGCCTTTATAGCTGTTCTCAAGTAAAAGTCCTTATTTTGAAAACGTGACTTCCGCTTATTACTTCGGATTTACTCAATTGTCACCTGTGCGACCCGTCCTCTTTAATAGTAGCTATTCTACCTGTCCCAAATTGCACTTCACGTTTATTTACCTTTAACACTTAAAGCGGAAATGAATTTTACTACCCCTAACTTTAGCACCATTCAAAGAAGTTTTACAATGAAAGTCAGGTAGAGATGCGGCTTAAAAATTGTGTTAATTGTATAGTGAAATGTTGTAACTAACCCAGGTAATGCCGATCGTATAACGGCTGCGGATGAACACCAGGCACCGGGAAGCAGCGCCGGAGCCCACGGGTGCAGTAGCAGCGGCGGCCAGGCCAAGAAGGGTGCTGCCACCGAGGGCATAACTGTTTCTGGCTTTGCACCGGTCCGAGGCTTCTCTTCGTCAGCCAGTGTTATTTGCACTACTTACACATATACGAGCACTTAGAAAAATCGCACAAATTCGCCACGAGCGTGTGAATTAGGACGTTTTTTCCCAAAATTTTTAATTTCGATCGCATATACGCACATACGAACAAATCCGGAATCTTTAGGCGATGATTTCAAGTGGTCCGGCACGCGAGTACTCTTGACTATCTGGAGCACCCGTACTGAAGAGCGCTGAAGAGCGACCCTCTAGTGGATGGGCCTCTCGTGGACCTCTTATGTTAACCAATACAAACCTCTCTTGAAAAGGTGGAGCTTCTTTCGGTCCAATGGGGTATGCGTTTCATGTCAGCTATCGATTTCTAAAGGCGCTTAGAATGTGATACGACCGTAGGGGGTAAGTTTTAATAAAGCAACATATGATACTTACAATGATTGCGATAAGGGTTGCGGTTGCTACACTTCAAAAATATAAATTATATTTATAAGAACAGGACGTTCATGTTATAGATAATCAATTTATGTGTAAACTTTTGCAATATGTTGTGCATAATGTTAGAATTCAACCCTTATATATGAACTTCGAATTTGACGTAAAGCGGTTGTAACATTTTTCCTTCCCTACCGAGTTACCCCTACCGTAAAAGTATAACTAATTTTACACTTTTCATGTTAAAAGCCGCGACGTCAGTTACTCATACTTTCTATCTAGGTAGGTACCATATAATTAGATGCAAAGTAATATAAATCTGAGGTATTAGAACAAATTTTGATTATTTAGGACTTGGGTGATAGTTATCTTCAATTTTTTTTAAGGGTTGGAAACCATCCGCATGACTTTTAGTTGTAAGAGTGTGTTATGGAGAAGATTCTCACATATTCGCTCATACCTGAAGATGAAGATATGACTATGAAGATATTGATTCAATTCACTTATTACATTCGGTATTCAGTATAGCCATAGCTACGATGCCTAATCTATACAAGATCACAACCACCCGAATTGATCAAGATTTGCGATCATTCTTTATCCACTGTGTCCAAGATAAGGATGTATATCAATCATAGTGATCTTGGAAACTATAGAAGATGAACAGTTATTATCATGGTGTAAAAAAACTCCGGTTAGGTACCTCCGAAGATATGCCAAAAAAATTTGCCGATTTTGTTTTTACTTTTGTCTAATGTAAAAAAAAACATACTCGATTGGCATTTTTTGTTATGAATACAACGATGTACGTAACACAAAAATTGACAACTGTTGGTTTCAACAGGATGGTGGACTCGCGCACAACATTTTCCAGGAAATTTGTCCGATAGGTATTCTCGCAAGATTATATGGCATTATGCGCGGGTGTCGCATCCTATTGAAACCATCAGTTTCCAACTTTTGTTTTTAGCCATATATCGTTATATTTGTAATAAAAAATACTACTGAATACAGTATGTACTTTTTTTAAGGGCCATATAAAAAAATAAAGTTCATGATAATTTCTCCGCAACGAGACGTTGCATTGGAAATCTCTCAACGCTATTTTGTGAAGCTTAGACAGTGGCAATGAGAAAGTGTTTTTTTAAATTTTTTGTTTCTGGGCAAATAACATCAGAAAAGAATAAAAACGAAATCGGTAAATTTCGGTTTTTCTGAATCGGAATTTTCTAGTTTTCAATAACGTATCTTTAGCCTAATTTGACCATCGTCGTATCCTCTATGGTTTCGGAGATCCCAATGCTAGACATTCTTATCTGGGCCGCAAGAACAATAAATATTTTCGTAAATTGCTACGCCACTAAAACGGGAGTGCCAAAAAAATTCCGATCATCTCAAAAATTTACCTTTAAACATGAACAACGAATCTTACTTTTTGAAAATTTTAATGTAATTCTTGTTTCGATAACTGAAGTATCTTAAGATTTTGAATTATTTCCACACGAAGAATACATTTCATAAGAAAATTATTTCACTGTCACATTTTCTTTAATTTTCAAAAACTAATTTTGGATTATTATGTTCATGTTCATGTTGAAAATAGCACGGTACGCGAACTTGGATGGGATCAGAATTGTTTTTGTACCCCGTTTTAAGAGCGCGTCATCGGTAGGAATGTTAAAATTTTTTTCAACATTGGAAAGGGCTCCCACAAGCCACAAATGTCTTTCCTTAACGAAATTTTAATAAACAAATTACAGAGTGCTACTATTTAAACAAACATTATCCATCGTCTGAACTTGCATAACAATTGTAACCATTTATTTTCTGAATTACGAAGCATTATTGTTTACTGTTTACGATTTGCCGAAGAACCCTCGTAACATTTGAAGCGATTTGATGGATGGCCTCATCTATTGATGGAATTTAACCACGTAAGGCCGCATCGAAGTACACGTCGATTAAAAGAACAGTTGAAAGCGTAAGGTAGAACGCATGGAATTCTAGTTGCCATCTTCCGAATATAATATATATCGATCTCATAGTTTGGGAATCCCACGTGATTAGTTTCACCTGTACTCCAAGTGGAGGTTTTCATAATATGCGTTTTACCATTACCCTTTATACGTAAGTATACCGCCATGTTGCATTTCGTTTACTTATCGTGAACCTTCTTTAGGTTTCGCCTTCGGGGTTACTTAATACTTACTTAGCGATTACAGCTAAGTAAGTAATTTGTGAACATCAGTATCTTTTCCATCTTGGTTAAGTTAAGATCGGGTTTGAAACGCGAATCTTACTAGACTCCACTTCCTTCTGAAGGGGGTGGCCCTGGCCAATTAAATATCTTACCAGTTATAGATGCAAATTACGAGTAGAGCGAGGCCCTTCAGGCATTACCGAATCTAATTATATACCGAGCCCGGCAGTTTGGGAGGTTTTTCTTTGATTGTTTACAGGATTGGATGCGAGAACTGACCTCACTTCTTGGCGTCAACAGCTAGCTTTATTCAAGGTAAGAGTTGCCTTGTATGTGTAATGTGTTTTACTTGTACTTGGGCCTGTACGTGCGAATTGTTGCCCGGAATATCATTATTATTTTTTGTAAAAAATTGTTTTAAGTAGTTTAAGTAATTAATTTAATCGATCATTATTGAGCTGGGATTTATTCTTTTGGAGGAAGTTAAATGGGGGTTTTCTGGGAAGTTTAATATAATAATTAATTAATATTAATTAGGTAATCTTTTGTGTAAGTAACGTGTTTGGAGATACTTTGATTTGACATTAGAATAAACCTTTCGTTAATTTGACTTCACTTGACACTCAAAATCTTATTATTTGCTGAATTTGTAACCCACTTTGTAGTCTGTTGGTTGCAGCTAGGGAATACCATACCGGGATCGCGGGATAGTTTAAATTTGGGACCGTATTTTTAAATTTGATCGCTTAGTTTCGAAGATGTCTACAATGAATCTCATACTCATCTTTTGGTGAGGCTGATCTTTCGGAGTAGAGTAAAAAATCGTAAGCGCATCTTAAAAGATCACGTCAATAAATTACGTTATGTTGGGCATCCTTTGTAGTTGTATTTCTTCACATTTTTTACCTTCTAAATTAGTTTTCGGACATGTATGTCCAAACATATTTTGACGGTATAAACAAATACATGATTTGTATCTTCGGCATGAAAATTAAATGATGAAAATATTCAGAGAATGATTACCTAACGCTTGCCTTATTGCGCCCATACCTCTTAGGATGCTTTCATGAAAACTACTGCACGAATTGCGCCAGTCAGTCAGATTTACGGATTTTCAATTTAGGGTTTAACCACAGTACAATATAGATGTGCTCTCTCTATCTTTAGTATAAGCACAAACTGAATCAAGCTTATGGACGTCAAGTGAAGCCTTATGGTGTTTTCTTACGAAAATCACGTTCGCGCGAAGAGTTTTATAGAGGAATTTCACAAAAAGTTATGCGACGACACATGCTTATCTTGAAAGCCGTTTAGGAATAATGCATGTTTCTCGCGTACTCGTTTTCAATAAGAGTGCAAATTTTAAATTTTGGTTATGATACTTCGCCATAAAGCCGCATAAAATTATATTTGAGCCCTCATGAAAGCTTAATTTAGATCCGAGTGTATAGTTACGTACAGTCAAAGTTTTATGTTTTCATGTTTAGCTTTGCTAATAAATGTTACGTTTCTTCCCAGTTTAAAGTTCCATGCAGTTCTACGCAATTTAAAATTCTTAAATAAAAGGTTTTAAGGTTAGAAGCATAGCAGTTCAAGTTTCTTGCAAGTGTTCCTGATTCGACGGTACCTTGAGTGCATCCAAGTAGGATGTATAGTAATTAATTCTGAATCTAAACTTTCACGTTTCAAATATTTGAGTTTTCATTGGTTATTGCTACAGGTTTAGTGCAAATTTTCAACAAAGGCAACATAATTTTTAATTGGTCACTACTTGGATTAAACTCATTCAACGGCTAATTTTAATTGCTATTTTGGAATGTACGAAGACGTTTCTGTGACATTCAAGAAGAATTGTCCCAAATTTAAAATGCCTTCAACTATACAATTTCAACATTGGGGTTGAAAGTTCCGGGTTTACCTACTCAGCAAATGATAGCAACGTTGAACGGTCCACGCGTCGATTACCTGCTTCAGTTCTAAATTTTGGTTGTGCAATTTTCAAAATGTTATTATAGCGCTTGATGAGGACTAGGGATCTGTTACATTTATCACTTTGCGACTTTGCTTAATTCCGTTTACATCATCTACAAGTACACAATTTGATAGGTAACATCTTCCTCCTATAGTAGGAGAATATTGTGAACTTACTGCTTTACAAAAAGAGCAAACAATAAAACTGAAATATGCACAGGGATGATCGAAATAAATTAGTTGGTCTAGGTACCTACGTAGCGACGGAAAATAACCATGACCAACAAACAATCGGATTATATCCGAATCGTCTATTTGTTCTTCAATAAAAACCCAAACCAGATTTTATGATCGTATCATTCTAAACGTTCTAAATAACTTCCGGTCAACAAAGGTGTTATACAAGAATTTATCACCGCAACACCTGTGAATGTATCCGCATCCTATTTCTACATAAAATCGAAACAAAAAAAACTTACGCGTATCTGTACTCCTCGTCCATTCCTATGTAATCGGGTGGAATGATGTTCCAGCTATTATCATAGCATTCATCGTACGCGTTGATCGCCATACTTCCTTTCAGTGGAATTACCTACACTTAACCGTATTAACGGCTGCAACCTGCAGCTATTAGATTCTTCCGATTCCACAAATAAATGTAATATAAAATTGGATGAAAAAGCTCTCTATTCACTTTCTTATCGGCTTATCGGTCTGATATCGAGTCCAGCTGGGTAACTACGGAGCCCCACTCCACCAATATTATCAATTTTATTTAAATATTAAGTTGTTATCGTGGTATTCTGACACAGGTGCAAATCTGGTGGATAAGATCATGAACGGTCTTCCCCTTGCCCCACCCTATCCCGTCATCTCTGTCATATAATCTTTGTCGTTTTGGTCGTACGAGAAGGCAACACGAAACACATCTGGAGACGCTTTGCACTCATTGTCGGTTAATAAAATTCAAAACTGTGCACATTTTATAATTAGGTATAGGTATACCATTTGCTGATTTGGGATTAGGTAGATTCCTGGGCAGATCAACGCCATCAGTACCTAACACAATGCGATGGAGGTGGGTACCTCCCCAAATTAAAGTGACTATACCTACATAATTTGTCGCAGTAGACCTTCTTCAAGTACTACAGCAGTTAATAGTGGCAATCACCTACAAATTTAAGAAATGTGAGTGCTAAGAGCATGGAGAAGTTCGTATATTCCATTACGTCATTCTTTAGATGAAGACAAGAATGGGCGCAACTAAAAGTTTTCGTGAGATGATTCATGTAGGCTGTCTCGTCTCGGTGCAGTCTAATGTTCTATTCATTGAGTGCAAATCAAAGGAATTAATTTTTACCAACTACAGCCTCCCCCCTCGACACCTTATCGTGATCGATTCCCTCACGTCAATGTTATTAGAACACTTCCTTAAATGTGTGTTTAAAAAAACTAAAATGTTTTCCATTGTGAATTTTATTTTAAGGACACATATAAAAGGTGGTCGCTCAGTCGTTTTCAAAAATGTTGTTGTTGCTTCATAGTGAACGTGAACGAAAGTATGTACTGCAAAATAAAAGCGATAATAACGCGTGCATTTTCGATAAAGTATGCATTTTCGAGATGTTGGTTAGACCGGATCGTAAAGGAGTTTTCGGCAGACGAGGTTTAAATTTCAAAGAGAACGTATAAAGAAAAATGGAAATTGATCTATTAATATATTCAATTAAGTATGTTCACATGAGTATTTAATCGAGTTCGATCAAACCATCAGAGCATTGGATTTTGAATTTCAGGTTTTGAGAGGAGATAGAGAGCCATTATAAATTAAAAATTAATCGTCATTAAAATTTGTTGCCAGTGCCGTAGAGAAAATTTAAATCGGGTTTATTCTTTCAAAATAGGTGTAACAAAATGATATGTTCCCGGGCGCCACTAGAGGTAACAACCTCCACATGAAAGTAAATCCTCCTGTGAAAATTACTGGATGTGGATACTGGTGTCCAATTGGCCGCGTATGGTTTTTAGCTATCCGTTAAGGTGGCGGCGTATTCATCCAGATACAGGTGAAAATTAGTGGACGCGAACACCAGAGTCATCTCTTGGGAAGCTGGAACACAATTACCTTACCTCTACCCCAAGCGGATAACGGTATACCTCCACTGAAGCGATGTCATATCGCTGATTTTCAAAATTGTTTGTTAGCAGTTCCATTTTCTTTCGAAATAAGCAAAAATATACGATGCGTTCCATTAAAAAAAATGTCACGTTGTTGAATAGCTCAATAATCCGATGATCAGTTGTTTCTGTTCTGAAGTGACCATTGCAATTCTGCGAATAACTACGCTATTAGGTAATAAGAAATTTAACAAAAGTTTAGTTGGAGCTTGGAGTACGCTGCATATCTATGTAGGCATTGCACTACTTATATGTATTTCAATAATGAATATAGGCAATAAACATATAATTAAAATTCGCACCTCCTATTCAGTGAAAAGAGGCATCCTTTGTCTGATGTAGGTATAATGTAACTTATAAAAATCTAATAAATTAGTACATTATACTTACTTACTTATATCATATAATAATGAATTATAAAGTATTCTTTACTTACATGGACGGAATACTGAAGATGAAGACGAGTTATGCGTACATGTTATAGTTAACATAGTTTTGTGTGCATCTTTAATGAAGAGATGTAGGGATAGGGACAAATTTAATGCATTTGTTTGTTTTAGTGTTTATTTGAAATTGCCAATCATTGTTACCTACTCATACATTTAATCAAAATTCAACGGTATATTCAGTTTAATGACTTTTTGAGCATTAGCAATATACAGGGTGACAATTTGAAAACTTACCACCCCCCATATCTTAGTAAATAAACGAGATATTTAAAAAAATCAAAATCCGTTTCGGTAATTCGGAGGGGGAATCACAATGACATAGTTGGCGACGCACCCCCTCACACCCCCTGCGCCCCAGCCACCCCAACTTTTAAATCTTAAATAGTGACCCCCCATGTGTGATACGTCGTTGGAAAGCTCTGAAAAAATGCTTTCCAACCATACCAAATAGCATTACATTTAGGTTAGTAATTATCGTGCAAATCAAAAAATAAACATGGAAAATCGTATTTAACTTGAACTTCCAAAGCCGACTCGACAGCAACTCATTTTTGATCGCCAGTTATAATCTATTCTCAAACTCTTGTCGAACCTTTCCAATGTTGGTTTTGCAATATTTCGACATTCTTGAATTATTCTCTGTCTTAGTTCGTCTAATGTTCGCCGGTTGCGTTTTAAATACGACAGATTTCAAATGTATCATATTAGTTTATTTTTTGATTTGCACGATAATTACTAACCTAAATGTAATGCTATTTGGTATGGTTGGAAAGCATTTTTTCAGAGCTTTCCAACGACGTATCACACATGGGGGGTCACTATTTAAGATTTAAAAGTTGGGGTGGCTGGGGCGCAGGGGGTTGGAGGGGGTGCGTCGCCAACTATGTCATTGTGATTCCCCCTCCGAATTACCGAAACGGATTTTGATTTTTTTTAATATCTCGTTTATTTACTGAGATATGGGGGGTGGTAAGTTTTCAAATTGTCACCCTGTATGTATTAGCATCAAACAATGGTATTGGTATGGTA
This sequence comes from Photinus pyralis, assembly GCF_008802855.1. Classification (NCBI taxonomy): domain Eukaryota; kingdom Metazoa; phylum Arthropoda; class Insecta; order Coleoptera; family Lampyridae; genus Photinus; species Photinus pyralis. The sequence continues at coordinate 27,470,415 of NW_022170511.1, forward strand.
TTTAATTATTTTTTTCAAATTACCTATTACAAATAGTAATGTTTAAGTAGCTCTATTGAATAAGTAAATAATTACTTATTCAATGGTAATTATACTCATTCAATGGTAGCTCAAAAAACTTTACCATACGATTTACGAATGGCTTTAGTATTTTCGTTAAAAACTTAAACTAAGTAGATAATCTTGCTTCATAAATATGGAAATTGTTATTTAGCTAACAGTTGTGTATGCAACCCATCTTACACTATATATAATTTTTGTTACATCTTATTTGTCTTGATAGGCAATACATTATGCAAATTAGTTACTTTTTTTAGAATCTTGGTTCGATGTTTATGCAAGTGTGCTTTTGAAAGATGAGTAACTAAAGAACTTCGTTGCATCTCCCAATTTAAACAACATAAACAATTCAAAATTAATTTTTCATTTTTTTGGTTTCGCATTTGATAGGGAATAGCTTTTCTTAATAGTTTTAGGTTTATTCTCATTGTATTGCATTGCCATCACTTCAGGATTTTTTAGTTGCTCTTACCTATAGATATTCGATTCAAATGCGATATATGCAATGATCTAAATTTTAAATAGAGGTCCGTGGCTATGTAAGATTTTATGACACGAATTTCGAGACCAGTACTGTGAAGGATTGCCGGACATAATGCCTTTTTATTGTTACTGGGTCAAACTTCAGTTTGGATGCTATTTCATTATTTATACACTCCATTAACATTAACTATTTTAAATGCAATGCAATCTTATACGAGTATACAGTGGATTTTTTTTAAATGCGAACATAGGAGTTTGCATGCAATGTAATTTCCCTATGTTCGATTTTAAAAAAAACACATCAATCTATTGAGTAGTTCAAATGAGTAGTAGATACAATTGACAGCTGTCACATTTTTAAAAATACCGCCGTCCAATTTAATTACGAAATCGGTTATTGCTTAGAATGTCAAGGAGGACACTTCGAACATTTATTGTAATTGTTTTCGGTATTTATTTTCTTATTTTCATCATTTATGTATTGAATAGATCAAATTAGTAGAATACCAGGTGCACATGACCTACAAATAATTGAAGGTTGGTTCACAATGAGTTGTGGTGTCAGTGCGTGGCCTGTGAGGTCAAGTTATCGTAAGTTTCAGAAAAATGTATCCTACAGTTGCTATGGCCTCACATGGCTTCTTTAAAGAAATCTTACCGAGTGCTCTTCATCATAAGGACTATTAGAGTTGCTGTTCATAGTCACACAAGTTGCGCGATTTGGGAATGTGAACCGCGCACACCTCATAGATTGATGTGTTTTTTTAAAAATCGAACATAGGGAAATTACATTGCATGTAAACTCCTATGTTCGCATTTTAAAAAAACTCACTGTATATGAATGCAGTGCAACTCGCCTGATAACATCCTCGGGCACTTGATTATTGAGTTTTTTGCAGCTGAACGTTTCTTCGACACTTTCTTTTGAGATAAGTACATAGCACATGGACTCGAGTATGGAGTAAGAGTTAATAGAAAACAATTCCTGTCATTTATTATCAGGGTACCATAAGGACCAAACTGCAAGTCAACAGCACGAGTCATTTTAATATTTAATCTTTGTTATACGAAAATGCCACGTTTGACTTTTTCACAAATAAAATGAGCAATCAATAAAAAATTTTAATGTGGCGAGCAAGTGTTAGGAGTTATCATGTAAAACAGAAATTAGTGTTCTAATAGTATATTAAGTATGGAGAACGGTAAGGGATTTTTACCGTTCGAAGACAATTGTTTGGAGGAGGAGCGAAGCGACGACTCCAATTATTGTCTGAGAACGGTAACCCTTAACGTTCGACGTGCTTATAACATTTTTTGCGCGATCGAAATTAAAATTATCCAACCAATATAACTATGCACTAAGAAATTAACGAGCAGAATAAATCGAAATGTTCGAAGTGGTCTGGTGTACATCACTAGGCAACCAGTTTAAATGTCAAAATTGAAATTAATAATTTCAGAAAAATGTGCATGTGTCTGATGTAGTTTACTACCTTTGCACTTCCTTTATGACTTTATGAGCGTCTTGCTATAGGAAACAACAGCACAAATTGTACGTTTAATGTACCTAACAATAATTAAAGATTAAATGTAATGTAAGACTGTTGATTTTTAAAAAGGCGTCAGTAAGTATTTTTGCTGTTCTGTTTTTAGATCGGTAAGTAATTTTGGCGTCGTCGTAATCATAGCAACTGGTAAATTCTACGTACTGTCATGGAAACACCCATGGTAAATAGTCAGAAATGACCGATCGCGCAAAAAATCTGTTTATAGCGATAATTTATAGTGTTATAAAAGCAATTTATAACAATCAATTTCTTGGGTAAGGAAATTGTCATAAAAATTTGAAATTCGTCTTGTTTCACCAATTATACAAGGAAGTTGCTCTTCGGTTCAAATCAGATCGGTCTAAACTGATCGGAAACACTTTTGTGATATTTTAAAGATACATTTCGTAATATGGGGTCTAAAAGCGAACTGCTAACAATTATATGTTTGCGTTCTTGCCATATACAGTTATATTCAATCATGTAGAATCAAACATAGGGATTTCATATGTCTACTTTAAAATGATAAAAAGCTTCTGCAGGACGCCTAATTTTATGCAACCAAAATAACTTCTTAAAGCAAATAAAGATCTCGCTGTCATATTAATTATTAATTTGGATATTGTTGCTTTAGCTTCACAGAAAATAAATCTCTTAAGCTCCTTTAACTGTTATCGGCACTATACCAATTGGAAATATCAACTTTTTCTTTAGTTGAATACATCGCACATGAACGGAAAGTAGAATACAGAGAAATCAATGTGATAATATTCAAATTAATTAATATGACAGGCAGATCTTCATTTGTTGTCGGTAGTTATTTTGGTTGCATAAAGTTAGGCGTCCTTCAGAAGACTTGATCATTTAAAAGTAGACATAGAAAGTTCCTATAGGAAATCCCTATGTCTACTTCTACATGAATGTCACTGTATGTAATGTAAAATGCACGAACGAACATTGTGATTTCAAGCAGCGAGAAAAGAAACAACAATGGAAATAGGAATTCTGAAAAAAATTAATTTTTGTGTATTTTGGGTCGTTTGAACAGATATCAACAGGGGCTTAATTAGTAGGACAAACTACAGAAATTTATTTATAAAAGCTTAAATGGGTTTTGCGTGGGCGGTATTTACTATACAAACCCTCTAGAAAAAGTTTAGTTTAGGACGCGTGTGGGTTGTCTTTTACAACAACAAAAATAATGAATGCCGCATTTAGGCCGCCTAAAAGCCAAAAATTTGGCGCCATGTCTGTATGCGCGGGCGTGATTGGTTGGCTTTGGACCTTGGATCATGCACTTGCATAGTCCATCTAAAACGAAAAGTAACTCTTAATTAAAGGCGCATGTACTCGTTGCGGTTGATTATACGTATTAAAAGATTCAAATTGGATTTTGAAATGCTTTTTATGCATGTCAACACTTGGAAGCTTTCCTTTGGAGGAAGGTTTGGATTGTAGGGTGGGTAGTTCATTAAAAAAATATTTTCTTTTTTAAGGGCCCCAAAGCATTAAATTTTTATTGAATGCGGAAGAGAAATTGGTTTGAAATGGTGCAGACATTTAAAATATTACGCATGCTCTTTGGTGAGGACCGAGGAGTCACGTTTAGATATAGATACGCACATTGCACGCATTTGTTTGTTGCTGTGCTTTCATTTGTTGTGTATTGTCGCCATGTTAACTTGTTAGCAGCGCTTTTTTTTATATGTAGTTACCTAGTTTGCGTTCGAAAACCTTAGTTTAGCCGTTTTTATAATATAAACATTCCTTTAAAATTAATTAAGAACAATGGCAGAAAATCCTCGTGGCCGCGGTCGTGGTGCTGCGATCTTGGAAGCCCTGCGAAGGGCCCAAACTGCACAGCCAGCAGAACCTGAACATCAAGTCGACGAACCCTCACCACCCACGCCAACTGCCCCAAGGGGCCGGGCAAACTTACTTCGTCAAAAGTTAAACGAATTAAGGCAAACTGCAACTGTTGGAGAACAGCAGGACGTGTCCTCTTCTAAACCGACTCCAGATGTAGCCGCTATAACAAAATCAATGGAGGCAGTACAAGTAACCGAACCTTGCATATTTCGAGGTGAAAGTGGAACTACCGTTCCTACATCGTGTAATTACATTAGAATAACTACAGAGGAAGAACGAGGTGTTTTCGAATACCACGTTCAATTCAAACCAGATGTGGATGCCAGATATGTACGTAACCATTGTGTGAAAACACATTTCGGACTCGTAAGATTGTTCGATTCAGGGTCAATATTGTATTTACCAATTAAATTACCTGATACACGTACCGAATATCGCTGCACCAATCCTCAAGATAGCTCTACAGAGATTACAATGCAGGTCACATTTGTTAAACGCAAGCTACTAAGCGAATCTCTGCATCTCTTCAACATTTTAATGAAAAAAATTATGTACGAACTACGTCTGACACCAATCGGTCGTAACTTCTTCGACCCACATCATTCGCACTTAATTCCGCAACACAGATTGGAGGTTTTACCTGGTTACGCGGTGGCCGTTGACGAATACGAAGGGGGCGCTATGATCTGTCTGGACACGCAGCATCGAGTAATGAGGACCGAAAATGTTTTGGATTACCTAAAATCGCTAAGGCTGTCAGGCAAAGGGCCGGTTACGACGCTAGCTCGTCAAGCACTACTAGGAACTACCGTCATGACAAAGTGAGTATAGTTAATTTTCTTGTTTTTGATATATTTTATTTATTTATTTAATAAATGGTTGCGAGTGGCATTATGTTTACCTTACAGCATATTTCTTGTGAGAATATAACCGTAATCGGGCTCGAAAAGTGACCAGAAAGTTTGTGACATGACTTTTTTGGATATACATAAAAATTTTTGATCTAATAATAATATAATAAATAACAATATAAATAATAAAAACAAAAATGTAATAATACGCTTGCGTTGAAATAACGTTATTCTTTTGTTAGATATGTCAAGGCAATTTATTGTATCAAAAATCATTAAAAATATTTAAGTAAACAAACATAAAATGTGCATGTGGTTGTGGTATACAAAAACACACCTGCGCATGCGCGATTCTGCCCTTTTATGTCTTAAGAATATGTGTGCCGGAAATCATCAAAATTGTGCTTGATTCGGATTCCTGGTGCTTCAAAACATGTATTTATGTTAAAAAAGTGGGGGGCCATTTTTTACCCCTCACTAACGTGCAGGTGGTAAAAAATGAAATAAAATGATTCATTATTTACAAAACATGCTGTGTGCTGTCAAGATGCGTGGCGTCTATTTATGTGCCAATTTGTACCAGAATTTTTTACTGTGGTGCCTTCGTTAAGTATACTATTGTCATGTTTAAACTATTACATGAAATTTGTTTCAGGTACAACAACAAAACATATAGAATTGATGAAATTCAATTCGATATGACCCCCATGTCTACATTTGAAACACGAGATAACCGCCATATAACCTACGTTCAGTATTACCAAACTCAGTATAACATCCGAATTACAGACCTCAAGCAACCCCTGTTACTGAATCGGAAAACCAAAAAGACTGCGCAATCGGAAGAAGTAGACCAGTTCATTTGTTTAGTACCTGAATTATGTAACCTAACTGGTCTAACAGATGAAATGCGGGCCGATTTTAAGGTCATGAAAGATGTTGCAATGTACACAAGGGTCACTCCAACACAAAGGCTACGGGCTTTAAGAGCATTCTTAGATAACATCGAAAACACTCCCTCCGCCAAACAGATTTTATCTAATTGGGGGATGCACATTGAAAATGCAACCATAGATCTATTAGCCAGAGTTTTATCACCAGAAGTGATTCTTTTTGGTGGTGGCATAAAAAGTACTGCCAACAATGCGGACTGGAATAGCCTTGTTTGTAAAAACCAGGTCTTGGGACCCATGGATTTAGAGGCGTGGTATTTATTTTATACAGTCAGAGATCAACAAGCCGCATCCAATTTTGCAAACACCATCGTTCGTCTTGGGGACGCTATGGGTATGCGCATAGCCAAACCGCGATTGCAGCAGCTCGCCGACGATCGTACCGACACATACGCCACAACCATACAAAAAGTGGCTAACAGCGAGGCGCAAATGCTCGTTTTTATTTGCCCGAGCACCAGAGAGGACCGCTACTCTGTAATTAAGCGATTGTGTTGTGCAGACATGCCAATACCCACTCAGGTCGTTCTTTCGCGAACATTGTCAAACAGCGCCAAAGTTCGTGGGATCATCCAGAAGATAGCGTTGCAGATGAACTGCAAGCTCGGCGGTACTTTGTGGGCTTTGAGATTCCCCGTGAAAAATTGGATGATTTGTGGCATAGATGTTTACCACAGTCCGGGAGTTAAGCAATCAGTATGTGCCTTCGTATCAAGCTTGAATGACGACATTACCCGCTGGTAAGTTTGGAATCTTTGTATATTACATCTTGTTGTTTGAATGATATCTTTATGCACATAGTCCTTCTTTTACGGTTTTACTTATTTTTTGTTTAGATTTTTGCCACATGATAGATAGACAATCAAGTACAAGGTCCTGCAGAGAACTGTCTGTTTTGTTGTGGTCTGAACTGAAGATTTTTTGGTTTTGGTTTTTGGTCTATTAAATTTTTAATAAATATACAGGGCGTTTCAGTGAAAATTTACCAAATTTGTTTTTTTTTCTAATTTTGCAATATTCATTTGTTGTTTTTTTACATGGCGATTTTTATAAACCCCACAACTTTCGTATTTAAAGTTTTTGTTTATCTCTTATGTTCTGCCCAAATATACGGAGTAACCTTGTACATGTTGTATTACATTTTGGTGTAGTAGCCGTTGACAAAATGTCAAAATAATTCATCGATAGTTCCTGTAAATGACTTACCTAATAAAGAATCATATTGTGCCATACATCATTGTATTCATAATAAAAAATGCTACTCAACACAGAATGTACATTTTTCTGGTCCATATAAAAATATGATTGATTTTGTTTTTTTTAAATATCTTCGGAACTGATTGGAATTTCCAAATTTTTAAAAGATCATTTTAGTAAGCCCTAAAATACACCACTTTTTTCTAATTGAACTGACTGTCTATCTCTTATTGTTTCCGATTTCCCCATGCCGTTCATTGTTATCTTAGACACACTGCATACTGTATAATCTAATCATTAGCGTTTTCCATTTCAGGTTTAGCACGGTTGTATTCCAAGACAGAGAATTGGGCGATCAGCATAAAACAGCCTTTATAAAAGCCCTTGAAAGGTACAGGCAAATGAACGGAGTGTTTCCCACCAACGTTGTCATCTTCCGAGATGGCGTCGGCGATGGACAACTGAAACATTGCAAAAATTATGAAGTTGCGCAGTTTCAGCAGTGTTTGAATGATTACTCCATAAGTAACGTGAAATTGACCATGGTAGTGGTTCAAAAACGTATCAATACTCGAATATTCTTGAAGAAGGATCGCGAATTTGATAATCCAGTGCCTGGTACCGTCATGGATAATACGATAACGAGATTCAGTTGGTAAGTGTCGGTAGTATTTTATCGTCAGCTTGAAATGTCTTTCTATGGTCAATTATTCACAATGTTTTTTTTTTTGTAGGTACGACTTTTTCTTAGTTGCACAGCATGTGAGACAGGGCACTGTTACACCAACACATTATGTAGTGGTGCACGATGATGCTGAACTAAAACCAGACCATGTGCAAAAACTAACATACAAACTGTGCCACTTGTATTACAACTGGCCGGGAACAATCAGGGTACCTGCACCCTGTCAGTATGCGCATAAACTTGCGTACCTTGTGGGACAACATATTAGACGCGAGCCGTCTGTGAAACTTGCAGACGCTCTTTACTACCTCTAACTTTTGTTTACTTTTATGACCTCAGTTTTTGTAGTTTGTTCATTTTGTTTGTTTTTTTTAATGAAAAAAAAAGTGATTCCGTTTGTAAAAAGTGTTTGTTTATGCAAAATAATGAATCTAGATTAAGTAATGGTTTATTTTTATACCTCGTTGTATCTACATGTTCGTAGACTACTATCTGTGAAATAAGTTTGTTCTCATCCGATAACGAATAATGAAGGTACTTAAGTACTATCATAGTTTTTATTTCTTACCAATAAACTACTCGTTTGATTATCTCTTCTATTTCTTACTACTACAGGTAAAAATTTTAATAAATCGGTTGCCAAATTCTTGACAACAGCTTCCTAGCTCAAAGCAAATATTTAAAAAAGTTTTTGACAGTCTTACATCCTTTATGACTAATATACACTGTCAAAAGTCTGTATGTTCTGTTTTATTACTAAACACTTATCAAATTCCCCCATTTTTGTTGACCTCTTAATTCGATGTCATTTGGATGTTTATCTTCAACGATTATTAATTACGGTCAATTTTTTTTTGGTACATAATTGAAAATTGCTTTGTTTTGGATTCCTTCTATGCTGCGACGTTTCGTTTTTGAGAAACCATCAACTTCATATTTTTATATGGACCGGAAAAAAATACATAATGGAGTAGCATTTTTTATTACGAATACAATTATATATGGTACAATATGTCATTGAGAAGAACAAATTATTTTGACATTTTGTTAACGCCTACTAGACCAAAATGTTCAAAATTTAGTAACAAGCCATTTTTCTGAGCTAAATAATAAATAATATTTAACATTTTACTGTAGTAGGCGTTGACAAAATATCAAAATAATTCATTGAAGGTGACAAAGAATCTTATTGTGCCATACATCGTTGTTGATCGTTTCTCAAAGACGCCAATTGTACAGCTTAAAAAGTTCCTATGAGGAAATGTTATTTGTTTTTTGATATCTGATATGATTAATTTCATTTTTTTTCTGAACTGATCGGAATTTACAAATCTTTGAAATCATCATTTGACTTGCTTGCTTTTCCTTCATATATTGGACACACTGTATATATTACATTACCATAAGGACGCAAAAGGGGGGAAGGACAGAGATGAAGGTAATATCACTTTGTAACGACCCAGCTATTCACAGTCACAGGTACGTACAGTATTAACATTCTGGAATAACATTTGTTTAAATAACCTGAATTTTTTTCCTAATACACTAATGTAAAAAGAAATTTCTTCATGGGCAATTTTGCGCCTTCCCGGTAGCTGCGCCCTTGGCGGGCGCCCATCTCGCGACCGCCTAGAGACGGCACTACAGCATGTCTATACATACAGGGTGGTGACTTGCGTAACGCATCATAGGCATTTCAATGTAAAATTCATAACATGCGATTTTTTCTACAAAAAACTTTAATACATTTTTGCTCTAAAATAATTTGGGGAGCCAATAATTGCATGTTATGAATTTTTCATTGAAATCCCTATGATGCGTTACGCAAGGTCACCACCCTGTATATATTTTTGATAATATTATATTACATTACAATTTCACATTTCATTTGCCACTGTACTACTAATTGAGCATGGGAAATGGTCATGTGTTGTATTTCTGGAGTGAGCGATCAGTAGCCTTGTGCCAAGTAATGGCAATATACAAAGTAGTCCTTATTTGGACCACTGGTTACCAGGGCTGGCCCATTACATTTAGGGTACGGTTTTCTGACAGGGCTTTTACATGAAAATGGTTCAAATCGTTCAGAAACGACCGCATGAGACGTGTGATTGTCGCTGTGTCAGAACGCAGCCTTAGAGTTATATTGCCAACAATGGCCCTTAAATAAATGTTAACTGGGTAAGTTTGTCTTGAGTAATGGATCAATAATGGAGTACCGACCAAAATACAATGTTACAAAAAACAATACATGTAAATCAATGTAGCCATATAAGTTTACTTTTTCAATCACTTTTCAATTTTTATTATAAATAATGCATTGCGTAACAAACGTCCATTAAAAGTTAACAGGGTTAATCGCTGTAGGAAATCACTTTTACTTAAGGTACAAAAAATTGATAAACAAAACTAACACTATTCTTCGTGAATGTTGAATAATTTCGCTACTTCATTTAAGTCGTCGTATTTACGTTCATCTTTTAGAACTTGCCGCGCAATATTCATTCTATTAAATACATTCCATAGCAAAATTCCCACTACTATATCATCACGAAGGTAGAATATAACGCCTTTACCAAAATCTTCTCCTTCGTGATGAAGACCCTGTTCTTTTTTTATTTTTTCAATTAGTTTCATTTGTTCAGGATCAGCTTTATAATGTGGTTCACATTCTGCTGATACCAACTGAAATGGATATAAAGATTAATATCGTTTAACACACATTTGCGATCAATACTTCTGTTTCTGAACGTATTCCTTCATCTGTCGCTGCAACAACAGCCCCTGGACTATCTTTTGAGGTGGCCTTTGCAAATACCCCCACTGTTGGTAATGTAGAATCGACAATACCAATAGCTTCATAACCAACTTCGGGTCCCAAATCAGACCAAAACATACTCTGATGCCAGTAAGGTTTACTTGCACCCGCCATATTTTCCCCAGCCAAACGACCCGAAACAACTGCATGATCATGATGTTCCACTCGACGTCTCCCCAATTTTGTATCATAGAAACACGAACAATCGCCCGCCTTAAAACACACCATTAGAAAACAACTACAATCACAATCACTCACAATGTATAAGTGAGATCTCGCCTGTAATTCTGTATTCACTAAGTAACCTCCCAGCTCGGGATCAACTTCCAATTCCGATTTTTCGGCAAGAGTCGTGTTAGGAACAACACCTATTGCTACCACAACGTGGTCCGCCAGTACCGAAGAACCATTACTCAAATTAATTTCTACTTGGTCATCCTGTAACTTGACACCCGTAACTTCAGCATAAGGCATCACCTGAAAATGATTCTTGTTTATCAACTTTACAAAAGTTTGCGACTTATTACATTCACTCCTTCCTTCTTCACTTTTTCGGTAGTCCATAAACTGAGGTACTCCGGGAGAATTTTGCCCATATTGCCTCCTTCTTTAAAAATTTGCGTTACATGCAAATTATCCTTCCCTAGAACAACAAAAGCGAAATAAAGAACTTTGGATAATAGTGATTTTTAGCCATTTACAAAGACCCGACAGTGCACAGTCATGTAAAATTTCTATAAGGACTAACGCCACCTGCTCAAAAACTTGATTAGGCACGAGACGTTAAATAACATTAGGTTGGACTTCTACTTATGTTTTTTCCATACTCCATACAAAATCATATTTGTCATACTATAAAGGGTGTTTTTTTGGGAGATTTAGTTAACGTTTCTGGGAAAGTAAAGTATTTTCAAAATGGCCGCACTTCCGGAAACACCAGAAGTAGATAGTAACTTCGTTATTTTAAATGGCAATCTCTTTTGTTTATTGCATTTTTGGATTCCACATGAAATTTCAGTGTAACTCCTAAGTACAAATTTTCAAAAACCTACCTATTTTACTTTCCCATCTCAGAAAACTTTAACTAAAGCTCCTAAAAAAACACCCTGTATACTCTACTTTTTTATTAAAAAGATATAAAAAATACATTTCTTTAAAAACCAGGGGGAATCCAAATGACTTATTCATTAAACTACCCCCACCACCTCCTTGAGCACAACCTATACTGATGTAAAAATCTTAAATTAAAACACCACACCTCTTATTAAACATGTTTTTCACTAGCAGTGTTGAATTTTATTGTTCCTGCTTTATACATTTCATTAAAGGCGAAAGGCGCATCTTTATATAATGAGACAGGTTACGTCCTGGCGAAAATAACAGGCGCCCGAGCTCTACCCCTATACTTCGTACCATGAGCCCTTAGTGCGAATGACGTAAAAATCCCATATGACGTCCATTTAAAATAAGGTAGTTGAAGCCAATGTCTTGAAAACCGCCATTTTGAAAAAAATTGTCTACGTCCATTGAATTTTGCAACTTTTATTTGAAACTTTTTTCGATAGCTCTCTTTGTTACTAAAATATTTTAACTTTTTTAAAATGGCGATTTTCACTTTTTTCCAATTATCTATAAAAAGATCTATTTTTTCCCAAATATCGCATTGGAATATCCATCAGCATCAAAAACTACGCAACTTTGCCAATTTAACCAAATCTGTAAGTATAATAATAACAATTGTCGTGATATTCTACTCAATTTGAGACACCCTGTATAAATGAACGAGTTACAACTTGAAGTGTGGGCATTTGTGCCACACCTCTTACACCCCCACATAAGGCATGCACTTTGAATTGCTGCGGGAAGGGTGGCCAGCGTCATTACCTACCTAACTACTTTGAGGATCTGTGATTTTGTGACATGGCAAAAAATCTGGTCTTGATGCAACCCTACCTGTATATTGTGCACGTGGTTTTTTTGCACAAGGAGTTGACTTGATCCTGTATCTACTAAAATCATACCTTTCCTTGCCAATGCACATGCAAGTTCGCTTCCTAAAAATCCCCCTCCAATGATGACAAGAGAATTAGAATTGTGAAAGACATGATGCAAAGCTTGGAAATCATGTATTTCTCTAAATACTGTGACCTTCTCTTTCACTGCTGGTGGCGCATTCTCAAAAATATCCAAATTCTTAGGGGTTGAACCTGAAAAAAAACACTGTAAATGCAGCTCACATTCAACAATACCGTACCTGTAGCAATAAGACATTTGTCATAGGATATTTCATAACCGTCCTCTAAGAAAACCTTCTTGCCAACCACATCAAGATGGGTCACAACCCACCCTTTAGCAACAGCAACACCACCTTTCGGATTACTCATCAAGTTCTTGCAAGACTCATAGAAGTCGTCGGGTTCGTAATATAAACTGCGAAAAATCGAAATTAATATGCATTTACCTTGCTTAGACCAAATACCTGCGCTCCGTGCCATTCCACTGCTTAAACTTTAAATCGCGAACAGCCGACTCATCTGGACTAAACCACAACTCCTTGGAAAGTGGCGGCCTCATATGAGGAAAATTGTCTTCGTTCGAGATTACTAAAATCTGCACAAAACTATTACAATACACTCATAATTGCTAATATTACTTTTGCATCTGGTTCTGCGGACTTAATCGCACGAAAAGCGGAAAATGAAGCTGTACCACCCCCAATCAACAAATAAGGAACCTCGTTCGGAATTTCACTCGATTTAGATGGAATTTTTGAAACTTGTTTAACTAAAACAAAGCGATACAGTGACTTTGACTATTAGCGACGGTATACTTTTTCGTTTGCTTTTCTGTTGAACTGGTTCAGAGTGAGACGAACCCTTATAAACCTAAGACACAATCTATAATTCGCATTTATTGTTTTTGACCACTTACAGTTGCTACTGAAACTAACAATACAATTGCTCCGAAAATAAGTACTTTGAGGTAAGATTTCTTCTGTTGGCCTTCATGTTCCTTATAAGAACATTGCGGTTTAGGTAAACTATCCATTGCGTTAGTCGACGGACAATCATTATAAACAGGTAGAGGCTGCAAACAGGCAAATTTAAGCAAACACTGTGTCATTAAATGTGCTTACTTTGTGTCCAGGCGGGTTGCAATCTACAGGTTTTCGCTGGCAAAACTCGCCTTGGTCAGGAGGCACACATTCGCTACCTTCCGATTTTGGAGGCGTCTTGCAATCCTTTTTTGAATAAAATCTTTGCACAGTTGTTAATCGATGCCATCCTGTACCAAAGATTAAGAGATGCATATTTTTAAATCATATGTAATAGCGCTTACCTTCTAACAACTCTAGTCTTTGTGCGCTATGAGTTATACAATTGGCGACTTTGAAAATTCTGAACATTTCGTCCCAATTTTGTAAGAGAGTACTTTTTTTACAATTTACCTGTTAGGCTGTTATTCAAATTTGAGTTTTAAGGGATGTACTGTCATATTATTATTTATCACATACTTTGCGATTTGAAAACAACAAATTTGAGGTAACTTTGGTTCCAATTTTATAAACAAACTGTCAAATGTCTTTGTTTTATTTGGTCGAGGATTACGATTCAATAAGTAAGTATTTCAATTGTAATTTGGTTTAAATAAAATGCAATTAAATGCTTGTTGTTTAAAATAACCGGAAAATGTTTGAGAAAAGTGAGGTTAACTTACCTAATCATTCCACACTTTACAGCGTTGTCATATGTGTATCGACCTTTGCAATTTTTATCCAGAGTTGCAAAACTTTTAATTATAGGTAACGGGCGATCAAAAATGAGCTGCTGCGAGTCGCCTTTGGAAGTTAAAAGTTAAATACGAATTCCCATGTAAACAAAAATTCCAAAGGTGACTCGACAGCAACTCATTTTTGATCGCATAGTATACACCATATATGATATATAAGCATTGTATAGGTATACCATTGATTAGTTTTCTAACTCAATGTGGTATACACTCAGCCCCAGTTGCACCAAGAAAATTAAGCCTTGTTTATGCCGAACTTAAAATCTATGGCAACGATTATTAAGACAATCGTTGCTATGGTATTTAAGTAATGCTTAACTAAGGGATACTTAATTTTGACGGTGCAATTGGCCCTTAGAACAAAGAATTTACTCTTTGCTTAGAGGTACATATACAGGGTGTCCCTAAAAGGTCTGTACAACGCGCTACCAGGGGTTCTTGGTATCAAAATAGAACGATTTAACCCAACTTACCTCTATCCAAAAGTGCCTCGGTAAGGCGCTATCTACCGCCAAAGATTTTTTAAAAAAATCGCATGTATGGTGCATGCCATTCATCATGCCTAAATTTTTTTTTTTTCGTAAACCATCACAGATAGCAATATTCATCAAGAGACAAAAAATGCTTGCAAGTAAACTGTCTATCAGTGTCTAAAAATTCAGAACCGTCAAAATAGTAGTTAAAAAGTTTTAGACCTCTTCAGATGTGGATGGTCAGCATTTTACCACCTACATAGCAACTACAATCAAAACGATGATATCACAAAGACCCTTTTTACATTAGACATTCACATCCCGAATTTCATTTTAATCGGCAAAACCATTTTCCGATAAAATAAAAATAACGATTTTTTTTTAAATCTTTGGCGGTCGATAGCGCCTTACCGAGGCACTTTTGGATAGAGGTAAGTTGGGTTAAATCGTCCTATTTTGATACCATAGAACCCCTGGTAGCGCGTTGTACAGACCTTTTAGGGACACCCTGTATACATCCCGCGGGGATTTGGGTATGTAGTACAAGTTCGGAGTTTGAAAACATCTGAGGATATTACATAGTCCAGCCTAACTTGGAGGGCACCATTATAACATCTTTGTATGGAACTTTATCAGTGCTATTGTGCATATTTCGTATTTGAAGGAAATTTATACGTGTTCGCGGACTACCTTACGGGTCATAAAACACTATATCGCGGGCCATATGTTGGACAGCCCTGAAGATATCAAAGGTAAACATTATGCAACAAGCAAAACAAGTAACAAAAAGGTTTTTGCCTTTAGGGTAGGTATTTTCCATGGATTTATCAGTATCTACTTCCCAAAATGCTATGTCTATGTTTTTCTTTACTAAAAGTTAAATTTTCAAAGAAATATCTTAATAAATAACAACGTTAGCATTGCACATCTTATTTTTGCAATATGCGATGTGTTTGCATTAACTATATAGCTAGAAGCATCTGTGGTTAAAATTTCAAACTAGATACATCTGGTTAAAATTTCAATTACAATATTAGATATGATTGCCTTTACCAGAAGCATCTGTGATTAACATTTCTAAAAGATATCTCGATAAATGAAACAGTTTATGGTCTGCGCATATTAATCTGATGTTTAGATGTAATTCGCCATTTTTTTCAAAAAGTAAGTGTCCTGTAAAAATTGAACATCACAGTTATCATAAAACTTAGAAGGCCGTGACTTTGCAGTGTTAGTAACCATGAGATATACTAACGTACGCCCAATGACTACAGTTAAACTTCTTCTGCGTTAAAAGAAATCACTCGGTCAATGTTCAAAATTTCAATCAAAGGTAACTTGATTTTTTTTAATGGAACTACCAAGTTTTTTAGCACTCCTCAGAACATGAAGATCCAACTCTAACAAAATTTGTCGTATACACCTCCTATGCACTCAATCCATGGACACACTGTACATATAGTCATAACTATAAATTTTCTTTCGGCCGTTATTTTTGAAAAGGATTGAGTTGAAAGGGCTTAAAATTTACAAACATATCCAAACATTAAACGGCATATGTTACTCAATTTTATACTACAGAAAAAAAAACATTTTCAGAAAAGCAATACTAAACCTACACGCCAAATGAAAAACAAAAAAAATAGCAACAAACAAAAAGCTGCTGTAACAACCTGATAATCCAATCTTCAATTGCAAAATCTCTAGGTTGCCTTGATTGAAAATAAAAATAAATTATAATGTAAGCAATAATTACAGTATATCAAAGAGTACTGGTTACTCTTTGATAATATCTTACACAGGTTCACAAAACAAATAAATTACTGCAAAATATAAATATATAAAAAATGGAATAATACAAAATTAAGCAACAGAGAATATAATCCTATAATACATTTAATAGTAATAGTAGATGCCATCTTTTTCTGTTAGTTCTGTTAATAGAAACAATTTAATACAAAATATAGAACAGTCTTTACAAATTACGAATAATACTTATATTAAATGTGAACAGTGAACATGCCATTATCGTTTGTCATGGTATCAAAAATAAATATATGTTGTGAGAATGAGATATATATGAAAGTTTAATTAGAAAGAACATTCTGGACGGATATGGAATGTATACTTATAATTGCACTTAAATTGATTTATATGAAGCCCATTTTTTAAGGCCCCGTTTATTTTCGATTAAACGCTATTAACGTAACAGTCTACGTTTGTATGTGGCAGTCTCCCCAGGAAATACACGTAATTAGTTCATACTTGCATCCGATACCCAAAAAGTGCAAAAATTCAAATTAGGTGGGTGACATGTGTATCTCCTGGGCCATATCCTAAAACCTATCTTTGCTTCCTCCCATATCAGGATCGGTCAAGTAATGCAGGTCCTGTAATTCTTGAAACTTTTCATGGTCCCGTATATGAGCGTAATTCGCTGACAAGCACATTAAATAGTGAATCTGCAAGGTACTATATGTCAAATGTACACTTAGAGACAAAGACAACTTACCAAACTTAAAATGATCAAAACAGTAGCTGCAGTTGCTAAAATAAACATAAGCTCTGCTTTATCAACGTAATCGCCACAGAACAGCTTAATATCGTTTTCACCACAAACTTGCATATGTTCCTGAAGCGTTCCTTTGGGAAACAGAAAATCTGAAAAGGGTTTTTATTAAGTATGAGTGGATATTATGTTTTCAGCACTTACAAAACTGTTGGAATTCAATGCAATCACGAAGCTCCTTAACTCGAGGATTATCGCACATATTCCAGAAAATTGTGAACACAAATGTAATTATGACTAAGAAAGCAAACATCAATATCCAAGCTATTTGTAAAATGTAGGTCACCACCATAAACTAAAAAGAAGTTTGAACATTATAAATCATGAGGAGTATTCTCTTAAAAATATGAGGTGCACTTGTAATATTGAATTTTTAGATGGCTAACAAGTGAAAGGCTTACATAATTGGTCATGTCAATGGTATTGAGTCATGTCAAGTTCGATATTCTCCCCCTGAACTTTTATTCGGTGCAGCACTGGTAAATTGTTAAACAAGAGCCTACTTTTCTGGTTTGTTAAGAAACTTTTTCATATCTGTGACTGTTATCGTGAAAACAAATAATCAAAACATTCAAAATGTTCTGTAGTGTAGTTAGCTGAAAGTATAATTTTTCAAATGGTCCAGTAGGCTTTGGCTTTATTTGGAGAATATCTCGTTTTTATTAGTTTTCACAGTTGGCATTGCAAATTGCATCTTGTGTTTGCATATGTTTATAAATTACAGGTTTAAATTGTAATGTTTATATGAACTTTTAGTCATAAAATAAGCCAATGAATTAGCCCTTTCCGTATTCACATCATATTTAGGAACACCCTATATTTGACGAATAAATTTATTAGGAGGTGGATATCTCAGTCCTAAGAAAATATTTCAAAATACAAAAAACACTAATAAAGTGGTTGGCCCCTCTATAAAATGCAATACTCCATAAACTTACGATTGCACAGCCGATTCGGCCACCAACCCTCGACCTCCAAGCTCGATAAACTTTGCGCCTTGTTGCTCCCGTGGCCAAACATCCCACAGTTAAGATCATACAGCCTAGTGCTCCCATGCATGCTCCGATTATAACGAATATCATTTGTATAGCGTCAATCCTGCAGTCGCCAATTAAAACTAAGAACATCAAATAATATTGAAAACTTACCAATAAAGTCGCACTTTAAATACTTGCTCGAACATCAACATAGACAAAGATGCGCCTTTAAATAATGTCCAACAGAACACGATGACTCCCAATGTGCACATTATTGTCGCAATCATAGTTGCGTACGGAATTCGGCTCATACATGCATCGCAGGCACCTAATTTGAATACAGATTTAAATAGCCACAAGACTAAAAATACTAAACGCTAAAATTGCAAACCCTCACCCCTATTTTTCCTTTGGATCGAATATTCAGAAAAGCCACCTAAACTATTTTGAGAGTTTGATAGAAAGGAAGTTTCTTGTAACTGTAAAACTCCTTCGGGCATCGTAATAAATTGATGGTAACTAGGCTTTTATATCCAATAACAATAAATAATGACTAATGTTAATAACAAGGTGAGTACCACACCTACATGATTGTAGATTAGATAAAATTGAATTTTTTAACAGATTCCTATAAAAAATAACGGTAATATACATACCCATTGCTGCTTTTGTGTGAACGTTTGCGAAATTGGTCAGTAGAAAATAATAATTTAAGGGAAATCTAACAGGTAATTACATGTTTTTTAATAACAAAGGTGGTTTGGCAGTTTTCCCTTCTTTATTTAGTTTTAAGAAAGTTTGAGACATGAAAAAGGATAACAAGATGTAGATCAAACGTAACAAAAAACGGTAATTTTTATTTATACAACTATTGGAGCTACTGTATTGTGCGTTTTAACTACTATGAGATAATCATGGCCACTGGCGTAGTCTGTTCAAAAGTAGAGGACCTGAAATTAAATTAATTGTAGCGTGAAAGCGTTATTCTCTCTTATAACTTAATTTGCTAAATGATAATGTGGAATTAATGATAATTAATTATTATAACTTTAGGCAATGGAATGCAGTGGATTTTATTTATACCTAGAAATTAACAATATTTGTAACATTTCCAAGGAAATGTTCTTTCATAAGAGGACGTGGTGTGACGACTTGATGAAAAAATGCCTTTACTTTTAAGATTTGTAAAGCTCTTAACGACTAATAAATGACTCCAAAATAACGATTTCTACTTCGTTTTGAGCTTGGTTCTCAGACGTTTAGAGGTTCTTAAGGACTTTCAAACACTTATTATTCAAAATCTTTAATGCGCCTGTCACAGAGACTTTAAAGCGGGGGTTGAAACCGGAACCGGAACGTATTGCATTTATTATAATTTTTTTTTTAAAGAAAGGGTTGTTTATTTTCAATGAATTTTTTACTACAAATTAATTTTATGAATACTTTTTAAAATAAGAGTATGAGTATAGGTAACAACAATAATCTTAATATAATGTGACGGAAGCAAGTAGCGTCAATGGAAGGCTTAGAGAGCTCAGCAAGTATCCGCTTCAGTTTTCTGCCATGTTTCATTTTCAGAATGAAAATATTTCGTCCATTCCTGGATGGTCTGGGAGGGTGCCCCTAATGCTAGCGTGGTTTCCACGTTGGATGGCAAGCGATATTCTTTGGAATAGGAAACTTTTAGCACGGCTATCTCCGGATTCTGCTATGAGGTTTTGTCCAATACACTTCAAAAATGATGTTGTTTCCGAGCCGCAGGGGCCAAAGTAGGTTTCAAATTAAGCTAGAGCCGTAAAGAAAAAATTGTTAGATTTCAAACCGGAATATTTTTCGTGCTTCTTCTTTGCTTGAATTTCACTAGCTGATCCGGCGGTTATTGATGTTTGATGTCTGTTTGATACCGCAACAGTGTCCACGCGGGTGACATCCCAAATTAAGCGTTGTCCTCTTCGCCATGGTGCTAGAGTGACTCCATCTGGTCGTTTTCCATCGTCGCGTGACAAACGTACAGGCTCCAGAATTGAACAAACCTTAATTGACGCAAGCGAGCTCTCTGAATGATGTGATTCAGCTCTGTGTGCCGTGAATGTCTTCCCTTGCTAGATAAGCAGCTTAAACCGCGATGCCCATTTTCCTCTACAACCTTTCCACAGTTGCATTGGTGCTTTTGAAACCTCTTGCAGCCAAGGCGGAGAACCATACAGGTTTCAAAGACTGGGATTTAAATTCGGTGTTTTTAATCCGCTTGATGTTCATTAGATCCCAGCATTTTTGACTATGAGGAATTGCAGCAATCTCAGTAATTTAAATAATTCCATGCCAGCATCAGCCTGAAGGTAGATAGGAAATGGGCTATCCATATGGGGAAGAATTTGAGACGCCAAAGTCTGAGCACCCTAAGGTGATACATATTATTCACACCATAATTCATCAACATAAATAACGTTCCTAAACGCACCAATCAAATTTATGTTCTATGTTGTGTTGCGTCCTTTTTTTAATGTATAGTACTACTGATGAGAGAGAAAGAGTGTGTGAAATTCATATGTCGATGGGAATGAGTCATACACAACTTGCTTTGAATTACAATATATTTCAACAGCACGTTTACAATTTTTAATTTTTTATCATAAAACTACAATGATAAAACTAGGCCGAGTTGTTTGGCCTCGGAGCAGGAAATTGCTCTGATAGTCTAGTTTAGAACACCGGCAAACTGTTTTGGTTGTCTAACCTAACACAATTATTTGTAGTTCCTAATTCCTTTCCACTTTTACTTAGCTACATCTAAAGTCTGCCCCCTAGATAAACGTGCTATTATACTGGATATAACGAACTCGAACTTTAATCTCTCATAAATTGTATTTGATGTGTAATCCTGTATAGCGGTCATTGAACTGATACGGTTAAGGAGTTCATTGTACCAAGTGTGTGTGTTTTCTGTAACTACCTTCAAATTTATATTTTACGGTTAACCATGCGACTGGTAATTTTGGAATCAGCTGATAGTGTTGCAGAATGGGCCGCCAAATACGTTATGAAACGTATAAACGACTTCCAATGTGGACCGGACAAATACTTTGTATTAGGTCTTCCAACTGGTAAGTAGGGAAATCCCGGCATAAACCCGGCAACATTTTATAACCGTTTTAAGGTAGCACTCCATATGGTATGTACCAGAAGCTGATAGAATATCATAAAGCGGGCCGAGTATCGTTCAAATACGTAAAAACCTTTAATATGGATGAATATGTGAATCTTCCCAGAGACCATCCGGAAAGCTATCACTATTACATGTTACATAATTTCTTCAAACACATTGACATAGATCCAAAAAATGCTCACGTTTTAGATGGGAACGCTCCGGATCTTGTGGAAGAATGTAGTAATTACGAAAAGGAGATTGCAAGAGCAGGTGGCATTGACTTGTTTGTAGGGGGTATTATGACTGCGATAGAGGTGGCTCCAGGATAAGAGTGCGAAAAGTCCCCTTAAACCAACTGAATAGAAGTAAAAAAATAGTACTTACTCAAAAAAAGTAAGTTTGATCAGTGTTACCTACATCCCTTTCTCTGCTTCACTTGCCCAAAATGGATGTGTCAAAAAACTAAAACATCTTTTAAAGCGGTATATACTCAATTTTTAGCACATTTTAAAAAAAAAATAGGCTTATATATTATCTTTCTGGCTGGCTGGCTGTCCGACTAATATCTCAGCCATTACAATAGCTAGAGACTTCAAATTTTCATTAAAAGCTTTCTGCTATATTGTATATTATGTGCAGGCTCTATTCTATTTTGAGTTACATCATTTGTGTGGTTGCTAATTTTAAACTTTGCTAATCAAATACTGATCTATATTACCAAAAATGCGCTTTCGTTATGCATATGCTGATTTACAACTTGTTTAAAAGAACATAGCGCAGAAACTATTTTATATTTTACAGTCGAGCCTACAGTTGAAGCAGTTCGAGTTCAATTTTTTAATAGGTTAGGTACTGCCCAGATCAGGGTTGAAATCGTTTTTAGTTTTCATTTGCAGTGTACATCTTCTAATTTTCAGTTTCCCGTTTTCATTCCTCAACTTCCAGTTATTTGCTATCTCCAGATTCCCTTTCCCTGTTCCCTATTCCAGTATCTAATTTCCGGGTGCTAGTTTCTATTTGGTCCATTTTCTGGTTGTCAGCTTCAAATCTTCGTTCTCAGATTTTTTAGTTGCAAGCTTCTTGTTTCCAGTCCTGAGCAAAAGTGTCTATTTCCTATACATTCCCAGTTTACTAGGCCACACTCTCTGGATACCAGTTTCATATAATCATTCTCTTTTTCTGGTTCCCATTAGTTACCTTTTTCTTTTTCCAGTTTTCCATGTTACTTTTCAATTTCCCATATTACTGATTTGGGGGATGTTACTTTTTATAAGTATTGTTATGTCAATTGGTTTAAGCGCACTATTCGCCATCTTAGACGGGGGTCCTCTGTGTTCATATATGTAATGTGAGACTTGATAGGGATTGGGCCAGATGGGCATATTGCATTTAATGAACCGGGTTCGTCATTAGTATCAAGAACGAGAGTAAAAACTTTGGCTCAAGATACTTTAGAGGCCAATGCGCGTTTCTTCGGGAATGATATTAATAAAGTACCTCATCAAGCCCTCACTGTTGGTGTGGGGACGGTTATGGACTCGAAAGAAGTAACCTCACACTATTTGTCGCTTTTTTTGAAAGTCTCTTTGTAGGTAATGATTTTAATAACCGGTGGTCACAAAGCATTTGCCTTGTACAAAGCAATAGAGGAGGGTGTCAGTCATATGTGGACGGTTTCAGCATTCCAGCAACATCCCCATACACTATTTATCTGTGATGAAGACGCCACGTTAGAGTTAAAAGTGAAAACTGTTAAATATTTTAAGGTAATAAAACAGAGGTTGCTTATTAGCGCTTTTGTTTTAACTTCGCTTGTTGATAGGCTTTGAGTGCTGTACATCATAAGCTCATCGAAGACACAACACCCATTAACCGTTCTAGAAGCATTCACTAGCTCTGCATGGCAGATTCAACATTGTAGCTGTTATTCTTAATCTTTTATTACAGAATTTAAGAAATGTTTATAATCAGTTGCTAGAAGGGGGTTATTAAGGTTTACATGATCGATAAAGGAGCACCAATCATCTTGTGGAAAAAGTAATCATTTTGCTTGCGGATTCTTCAAATGTTATCTGCTCTTGTGGTAAATTGTGCTTTGATAACAAAAATTATCTGCGTACATTCTGCAAGACTGCTTATATTTCCTTTATCATGTATTGTCAGATATTTTTATACTTTTCAATAAATACTTGTAATGGCCGTGAATGTCTCCATGGTTTTCAAGTTCAAGGATCTCGAAAATGCGTAAGTATTGGTAGTTTTTTTATTTATAATATTGTCTTATTTATTTTATGGTGGACAGAGTGTCAGCTACTCTTCCCACTCAACCCACTATACAATCACAGTCATGCCTTACCTGGGATTCGAACCTTGTAGCCAAAGTTGAGCTACTAACGCAAATTCATCTGAGCTGACAAATTTATTATACAGAGGCGCAAGGTCGCCTATTATCAACACTGATATCGGCGTAGACCTGCTTATAATGGCTTAACAGAACTGAAATTCTAAAATATGAATTTGTTTTCTAAATGCAATTTGACTACGTTTTTAAGGGTATCTCCTAAATGCAGCACGTTCTTGACATATGAATATTAGATCGGATATAGACGACTGCGCATCCGATGTTTTGCGGACACAATGGGCGCCGTCATTTTGACGTACAAACGTACGTCTTTGATTGACTTTTATGACGTTGACACAACTTCACATATTTCATTTTGTGATTATACACACAATGTGTGTGTATAACCAATGCTATAAGTGTACAACTCTGTGGCCATTTCACACTTCGCGCAGGTCGTCGCCCAATCTACCTATTCCATGCACCTCTTAAAAAAAATAAAATGTCCGTGACTTATTTTCATATATCTATGAGCACGTTAGGCCCTCGGTTTATTTGGAAAAATATTTCTAGTAGTCCCCTCCATCACCTACGTTTTCACTACACCCCGTATAGTCAAGCCATTTCAACTACTTTGTTGTGTACTGTCAAAACACAACACATAACCTCAAAACCGCACTCCGTTGTAACCAAGTTGTAACTCTTTATTCATTGGTTGTAACTTTTGTGAAATTGTGAATTTAATACATATCTTATTACCACTTCCATTACATCCAAATAGGCTCAAAGCCGGGATTTCGTAATTCTTCCTCTTTGCTTGAAGTTTAATTAGGTTTAATTTTGTTGAACAATTTGTTGATATTTTTTAGTGGAAATGACAATCATTGTATTTTTAATTGACACATCTTCATCAATGCACCAAAAGTAGGTTCGCCTTTTTTTGTAAAAACTATCGGTTAATGAATATGAATCGTAGGACATACGTCGGTGGTCGCACAACATTACTTGATGTTGCTAAATCGGCAGTTGAAACATTTGTTAAGATTCGCCAACGAAGTCTCGAAAGTAGAATAGATCGCTACATGCTCTTAACGTTTGAAGAGTCACCGAATAATATAAAAGCCGGTAATGAAACTACAATCTCATATTCAATTTGTATAACTTTTTCTCACCAGGCTGGAAGGAAAATTTGGCCACATTCATGAACGAATTGAAAAATTTACCTTGCTATTCTATGACAACGATGGGACTCGCGGTTAAGCAGGCGTTTGATATTCTAAACATCAATCGATTGACCTCCGGTATTGATACCTACGGACAAGGCCGTAGCCCATTTTTTTTAGAGACTGCCGTCATCGTTTTAATAACTGATGGGGGACCTTTAAGCACAAGTACAACACTGTTAGCTTTTTGAATCTTTTTACATACATTTTTTTTGTCTGCAGCTTCGGGAGTTCACGAAGATTTTACTTTACCAATGACCAATTCGTTGCCCGGGTCCGAATTGACCAGAGAACCTTTTAGGTGGGATCAAAGGTTATTTGCGTTGGTCTTGCGTTTAACAGGTACAGAGAAATCTTTATTTATTCTTTAATTCTATTTTGTTCTATAACGTGTTTTTTTACCTATTATATTTGCATTTTGTGGTCAAATTTGTTACATGGATTTTCTCTTTTACAAACTATTCTTCACTTATATTTACGATACTGTGCTACAATTTACTGCACTTTATTTTTTTTGCACAGATTACAGTAGAATTTTGAGGTCAAAATCGCCTCGTGAGGGTGTATTACAAGGAATTATAATATTATTCACCTTTTGGTAATTCATTTAATTATTTAATTATTTTCAAGCTGATGGTTGTATCATTTCTTTATGATAGCACAGAGGGGCAACAAGAAATATATTTTTTTTTATAATTTAGTGGCAATTCTGAATTTTGGATTTATATAATTAGGAAGCAGTAGGATACAGTAGAAGTATTGACATATACAGGGCGTCCTACATTGAATGGGATTGCATGGGCAACTTTGTTATTGAAAATATAAATGAGTGGGCAAAGTTGTACAGGGTGGTCCAAATTCGTGACTCACTATTGGGATCTCGGTAACAGTGAGAGATACAGTGCAGGTTAAATTAGGGCAAAGTTGTCTATTTGTGAACAAAAAAACGCTTTTAAATATTTTAATCTGGCTACATCCAAGAAGCGTTGAAATATATTTTTTTTCAATCAATTTTAGCCCGCCTCAATCAATAAAAATAAAATAAATTTGTTGCATGAGATGCATATCATTTTCACCCATTTTATTCTGGCAGGTACTCCGGCAATTGAAAGGGATACTGGATTAGTTCCAAGCGACAGTAGTTCAATAGACGCAATGTGCGAAGTGACAGGAGGACGTTCGTATTCCATTACTTCGCATCGTATGCTCAATCAGTGCATTGACAGCTTGGTGCAAAAAGTAAGAATTTATTAAGCTAAAGGATTTTGCATTAATTTATTAGCGCCCGACAGTCAATTTTCTGACTAATTATTAAATTGAAAAAAAATAGACACCAATAACGAGACTATAAATTGTCCACCAGCAAAAGCAATTTTTCAGCTTCTGAATTCAAATTTCTTTAGGTACAAAACGGAGTTGTAATCAATTTCGAAAAAATAGGTCCCGATCCGCCCCCACCGACTAATATAGAAAAAGGTGACGACATATTGTTGGTAAAGGAAGAATTGACTACTAACGGCAGAGAGTGCGATCCCACGAACGATTTGTCCAATATGAATTTGTTGCAAATGCAAAGCTTAGGCGCGCAGAATACCTCGTGGCATAACTGTAGGCGTATGATTTACGTGCCGACGAGAACAAATCAAAAAGGATTCCCAACAGGTTCGGTTGGCGCTCTGTTGTAACAAAATTTAACTCTTTTGTTGATCAGGTTACTGGCCCATTCCGGAATCGTTTTGGCCTGAGGTGACTGCATCGGTTCTACCTCCGCGGAACGCCCATCCGAATGTCAAGTTTGCGTGCACAAGTTCTGATCCTATGGTTATCGAAAATTTACCATTTGATAAGTATGAGTTAGAACCGTCCCCCTTAACACAGTACATTTTATCTCGGAAGCAACCCACTACTTGTTGGCAGGTTTGTTGTGTTTCTGTTTTATGATCATAATGCATTATGAAATACTGGTTCTGCATCTTAAAATTTAGTGGTTTGAAGCCAGACTAAAGTTAGATACAGACTGAGACTAGCCACGAAATTAGTAACTTTTGTAACTCAGGACATCATTATGTTTTGTTGATATATTTTCAGTGGAATGCGTTTTCTACTTTAAACAAACTTCTCATATTACGAATGACTACTGATACTGCCATATTGGATTAGCAAGTGTCGACTTTTAAAACAAACTCTTTGAAGGGCGCCTAATTTTATGCAACCCAAACAGCTTATACACACGCATTGTGCACTGATTTATTTTGCGCTCTTTTTAAAATGTCACTGTTTCAGCAAAAGTTTAACGCACCTTACTAAAAGGATTCATATCTTTCTGTCAATTGCCTTGCTTTTTATATAAGTTATACTATGACAGCTAGATCTTTATTTGTTTTAAGAAGATATTTTGGTTGCATAAAATTAGGCGCCTTCAGAAGATATTTTGTCTTTTAAAATTAGACATAGGGAAAAACAATACACGTAAATCTCTAAGCCTACTTCTTAATAAATATTGTATATCACAAGGAAAACAAGAAATATGATATTGTTGTGATTTTCATTGGAACAGGAAAAAGTCATGTTTCATTTTTGGAAAAGGTTGACAGAGTTTTTCATATTTTATTTAGTTTATAATCTTCGATTTAGATTAATACATTTAGATGGTGGCATACCTCACTCTTTATCTACATAGTCTGTATATCACGAATTCTATCTACTCTAAATAATTAGAACCGTGAACCTAAATATTTTAATTGTATTATTTTCATGCAAGTAAAATTGTGATCTTTACACGCAGTTAATATGATCAAATAGGTTTTTGTTGCCAATAGTTATAAAAGTTCAGAAGTTGGCCACCCTTTCGGTTATTTAAAAGCGAGTACAAATCTAAACTGTGTTAACTTATTTGTAATGCCTTACAATTATCCAGTTTTGTTGCCGTTACTAGATGAACTGCTTAAGGTAAGTTATCTGATCGTGCCGATTCTCATAATAATTGATATCTCTCGTTGCGTCCAGATTCATAGATGGAAACCGACGAACGAGTGGAGGACTCAGTTTCAAAATTATATGCGCACACTTCCAGCCTATTACGCGCTTCCTTTAAGGAGGGCTATCACCAGGATGGGTGAGCACAACGTTAGTTTTCAGCACCTGTGGGCTAATGTTAGTTGTAGGGGCACCGGTTGCTCTGGCCCAAACACTGATACCCGAAAGTGCTGAAAACTGTCTAAGCTATTCGGTACATTCCTATTTGAAGCGTATAAAAAATCAGGCAAAAAGTGAATATGATCGTATATGCGGTGAAATTATACAAAGACAAATGACTGTGAGTATACACTTGATCATAGTTACAGACTGATAATCACTTTTTAGAATACTGTGAAAAATACTTACAACACTCCCGAACAGATACGCGTAATTGCAAGGGTGAGCTTAAAAAAGGAGTTAGTGAGCCATTCGTTGTTGGTTGACAAATTCACTTCCCAACGCGATCAAATAAATGACCAGGCCAGTTTTATTACAACAATCGACAAGGAAAGGCCAAATGTTAGTTTCAAGAATCCATTTGATATTCCTAGAGATCGACTCGTAGAACATGTAAGTGTTCTTTTTTTTATAGAGAGTCAACGTTTCAACAAAAATCGATACTTGATAATCAACAGAATTACTTTTCGCAAACGAATGAACGTAGTAGTAAGCGATTAGCCTAAAATAACTGAGAAATCCTTCTCAACCTATATTTAATAATTCAATATAACAATTTTAAGCAATGTAAGTACAGGTGATACTGTATAACTGTATTGCAATAATGGAGGGAAAAAGCAGTTTGGAGGAGGGCCAAACACTGTTTTTTTATGACGGATCCATTCTTGAACTTCAGTTTCAGAGAAATGGCAGACGATCAGTTATCGCTGCTGCATTCAGCGCACATCTGGTATAGTGAGTTGGGTTAGTAGAGCAGCCTTGGCTGAAACCCCGCCCACTTAAAAATAAAGACCAATAATTATAAACAATAAATAAGAGTTTCCAAAATCTGCCAAGTTAATTAGGATACGTGTTTTTTCGAATCCCAATTAGAGAGCGATCCAGTTTTTTCCAATGTTGGACGACTAGAGGGTAGTTTAGACGTCTTATACATAAGGTAGTGTATATGGTTCATATTCAGCACAAATCGTGTCCCTTAAGGATTTTGATTAGTTTTGAACCGGATGTTCCTGTACTATTCGATCTAATTATTTTGTATCTGTTTGATAAAAACAAAAATTGTTTCCATTGTAAATAAAATCCATGTAGGGAATTTTTGGCGCCCAACCTGGGACACACAGCAGTATATTTAGGTATGATGGAAATGATGTCAACGATTACGAAATAGAGACGACTGGTGCCACTACTTACTGCAAGGATGGTTGAGGGAGATGAGAGAGGGATTTAGTTCTTTGACATTGAAGGCCGTAGGTATCTAGGCAAGCAGTGGTATCCTTAGGATGGACAATAATTAAGTTATTGTCCAACATAACTGGGAGGGGGTTATCTAGGTAGATTCAGCTAGCGCACAATACATTTTAGATTCGTTCTGACATTAAACAATGTCTTAAGATTGTTATGTAAATAACATCCATTGACGGTTTCTTCGTACTCGCGTTGCTGATATTGAAAGCTTAAAATGTATAGCTAGATCTTCAGTGTTTAACTCGACTAACACACGTAATTAGTTTGGCGCTCTTTAAAGTTGCCCAATCAGGTACTGTATCAACGCCAAACCAAAGAAGTATTTTGTATAGACAGCACAAACAAATAGATATACATTATGCACTATTGATTTAGTGTATTCAGATATTTTTGATTGTGTGAGAGGAAACGTTGATTTTTAATGTCCATTTCCTAATTCTTGCAAATATCGCAAACTACAAATCATTTTGTAGGTGGATAGAATGAGAAACAATTTTGTACGATCAGATTGGGTATCACTGGACCACGATGCAGCACATTCTCTACCTATATCTCAAATGGGTAACTACCAGGAGTATCTTAAAAAACAAACACCTCAACTTCGAGAAATCGAATCTGTGCCTGTCAGGCAACATATGTTCGGAAATCCATTTAAAATTGATAAGCGCATGATGGTATTTCGATTTATTAAAATTGTATTATGCACTAAGCCATTTCGTTTAGGTTGACGAAGCTGATATAGATTTAGTCGGTTCCGGTTCACCTGGCGCCACTCGAGCAAATAAGCGTTCGGCGCCATCTGTGGTCGACACCGTGGTTCGTCTACCAAATAAGCGAAAAGCCGGGCCTCTTCCGAAAGATCTAGTCGTTCGTAGACCGAGCGCAACGTCTCCCGTTTCCAGTCCTGGAGTTTCGCGATCGTCATCACCATTACCTTGGTAAAACTCTAGATTATGAATACAATCAGCTCTAGCACGTGATTCTAGGATCAGTGTTGCCGAAAAAGAACCTCCGATCGTTGAGGAGAAGCCACCAGCTGTCACTGCATTGGTTAACGGTGTTGAAAATACCACGGAAAGGTCGCGTTCGCCATCCCCGACGCTGGTAGAAGAAAATTCCATGTACGGAGGCGATATAAGCCATCTATACCTACGCCCGAACTTTGTCGGCTCAGGTGTTTACTCATTACCATCCATTAACGACAATCTATTACTGAGTATTCCAAACGAAATTAGCTACAGTATTATCAGTAACGACGAAAAGAACCAAATATCACAAATACTCAAAGAAGCCAATGCTATAAGTGGTTTGAATGTAAACAGTTTTCAAGCGTCACAAGAAGTCAAACCGGTCAAGGTATCAATTCACACCGTCCGCTTCGTTTTATACCTATTTAATTTACAGGTAATAAGCGAAAATAAACAAGACATAGAAAATCACAACATTAAAATTAGAAAAACTCTAAATAAATTGGTTCGAAAACCTGGGAAGAATTTTTCTGAATTATTCGATAACATTAAGCTTTTGAAGGGGGATACAGAAGTACAAGTGGCTCTTGTCAAACTCATTGTTACCGAATCCTTGCGCTTTAAAAGACATCAGTTGGCTCACCTGTTGGAGGAACATATACAGAACTTAAGAAATTTAGATAATAAATAAATGTTTAGTTAATGTCGTGAAAGTTTTTAATAAAAAATTATGTGCGAATGCGTTTATTATTACAATATTTGACGTGTTTGTGACATTATTGTTGGTATTAGGGTTGCAAACGATCCCACATAAGGTCAACTGGTTACCGAGTGAAATACATTTTTTAGAAATCTTTATATGTAAACAAACACATTGCAAATGGGTTGCCTAAAAAAATTAAGTCAAGACTACCATTAATTAATATTTCTGGCACTTTCTTACATTTTCTGCTAAAAAAAATTGAACCTCTACGGAATTGGCAATGACAATTAACCCAATATAACATAACTTCAAACTGTAATTAAAACTCATTTCCAGGGCCTTCTGGATACAAAATATAAGTACCTGTATTAAATGGAGGTGTTGAATTGAAGTCCAATGGTATCTAATAAAAGCTTGGTATATCCGAATAAAATTGCCTAAAAATTCCCTGTTTATCTTTTTGAGTTTTGACAGATAATTAGTTAACCTTGTTTTTATTTTTACTTTTTGCATGTTTCACTAATTAGTAATTAGCCAATTCCAAGAAATTATCTACACGTTTAATAGCGAATCTTTTAGCAGGAATTATGGTCAATATTTGACATCACAATGAGTAATTTTAAGTTATATAATTTAAGCAAAAAAATGTTACTTTAACAATACAGAGAAAGTATTAAGTTTTATTATTTTAATAAGTAAATGAATTTGTATAAAAATGACTGTAACATACACCGCGGAAGTAGCCACCTGCACAGGGCTTGGATGTTTTTTACACCTGTTGGGGAGGTCAGCTCGGATTATCTGATTTTATTGTGTACCACATTGATTTTCGCTTTGTAGGTGGCGAGGTAGCATTTATAAATTAGTATGGAGAGATCTGTTGATATACTTAGTATGTTATTACACGCTGAATCTGATTTATCGACTGGCGCTAAATGAAGGGCAGCAGCTGTTAGTAAGTGATAAGATCCACATCACAATAATCTCATGTATGCTTCACAGAGTATTTGAAAGTGTCGTCGATTATTGTAAAGAGTACAGCACCTTAATTCCGTTGTCGTTCGTGCTCGGCTTTTACGTGAACATTGTAATGCAGAGATGGTGGAATCAATATACCGCAATTCCAAGGCCTGACTCGCTCGCCGTTTTTGTTAGTAGCACCGTGCATGGCCAGGTAAAAAAGTCTTCGTCAGCTTCATTTGGACAAGTGTATGCATTTAGGATGAAAGGGGACGTGTTATGCGAAGAACTATAATGAGATATGCGTGCCTAAGTGTCAGCATGGTATTTACAATGATTTCTCCAAGGGTGAAAAAGCGATTTCCAACCTTAGGCCATTTTGTTGAAGCTGGTCTCCTACAACCTGGCGAAAAAGAAATAATGGACGATCTAAATTCCAAATTTCCTAAACATTCTAAACACTGGTAGGTACTGTGTAGCAAATAAAATATTGTTACACATCTTTATGCCGAAAAAATGTACAATTTCAACAGAGTATTTATTGAGATGTAATGCTGAAATCTGAATTCATCAGTGAACAATTTAATTAATTTTGAATTTCATAAAGTAAGATGTTTATTGTTGGTAAAAATTATTATCAAATTGTGACTATTAGAATGATCAAGATAGAGTAAGTACCTAAAAGAAACAAATGAAATGAGTCATACATTCATTGTGTCGAATCACTACCAGTGGGGGCTCCAATTTTGTTAAGAAAAAAGTTAAACTTATGTTTTTGACAACTAAGAATTTTAAGTTATGCTTCAATATGCAACTTGTGATCACTATACTAATAAAATTTTGTTGTGAATGAGGTCAGATATGAACGGAAAACTGTTCTTGATCCTGTATGATTTTTATAACGCGAGAATGATAAAATCGATACAATGTTGCTTATCATTTAACACATATCAATTCTCCTAGAACTGTGTACAGCTCATTTTTGGTCCATCAAGGTTTTCAAATACGGTTAAGTTTTTGTTTACTTGTCAAAAAATTCCCTTAGTGTTATAAAATAGTCTTCTAACAAAAATCGTGTCTCATTATCTCATACCGCGTTTATGGAGCGCCCTGTACATACAAAAATATTCTTTTACTTTTTAGAAGTTATCTAATAAGTTAGAAATGGTACACCTTCTACACTATAAAAACAGACCTATCAATCATCCTACTCTTACCCTCAATTTGAAAACTTGTTTCTTTTTATTTGCTTTTGTCAGATGTAGAGATGGATTTAGGTTATTGGGCGTATATAATTCTCCAAGTATAATTCACCTCTCTCCATCTAACTTGTGGCAATAAACAGGAGCCAATTTTGTGGAAGGCAATGTAGTATGTTTGAACCCAGCAAACAGTAAGATATCTTATGTTCGAAATGATTCGAGTTGACTGATTACGATGACATTTTACATCCAAAAGT
The DNA here is from genome assembly GCF_008802855.1 of Photinus pyralis. Taxonomy (NCBI): domain Eukaryota; kingdom Metazoa; phylum Arthropoda; class Insecta; order Coleoptera; family Lampyridae; genus Photinus; species Photinus pyralis. The sequence continues at coordinate 27,503,928 of NW_022170511.1, forward strand.
TGAGTTGATTTATGAAGGTAATTAAATGAAATTTGCTACATAGGCACTTAGAATAAAAGCTAATCTATCGCCAGGTTCAAAATTTTATTTTGCGCATGCGCAATGTTAACTTCCTTATTTGTGAAAACATTTAAATGAAATTTGATACATATGCACTTGGATTATAAAAGCAAATATTACACCAATTTTTTTATATATGCACATTCCTTTACTGCATGCACATCTGAAAAGAGCTTTAATTTATTTTGGTTTAAAAAATGCGCTTTTATATACTTGTTTACCATGTTGCTTTTCAACTTTTCTCACACGATCCTCATTCTGTCATTCTCAAAATGTTATTCAATATCTTTCTACAAAAAAACTTTATTCCATGTACTTGAACCAATTTGACACTACATGCAGTCTCAGTATTTTTTGAGATTTTTGTATCTGGTCCAAAAAGTGTGCACATAGTTCTTAAACTCTTGAAATTTTTTTCATATACATTCTGTATACTACGAAAGCGTAGAACGGACAAGGTAGTTCAAATTATGTAATCTCGAGATATAAGTCAGGATTAATCCTGAGATATAAGTAGGAATTATACGCAATCCCGAGATGTAAGTGAGCATTATACTTAATCCCGAGATATAAGTCGGGATTATATACTCCTGACTTATATCTCGGGATTATGTACAATCCTCACATCTCGAGATTACGTATAATCCCGACTTATATCTCGGGATTAAGTATAATCCCGACTTATTTCTCGAGATTAAGTATAATCCCGATTTATATCTCGGGATTAAGTATAATCCCTACATATCTCGGGATTACATAATTTGAACTACTTTGTCCGTTCTACGCTTTCATAGTATACTTCTCCAGTGTGCGTTTAACTAGTCGTTTTAAACAATCCTGCCATCTTTTGCTTGCCATGGAAACCTAGATGTCTGCAACAACAATATTGTAATACCATATTGCAAATTATACTTAATATAAATATAACAAGTGATACATCAAAATTATAGAATTTTTCCGCTCTTTTCAAAAACTCTAAAATATGTAGGGTGGTCGGTATGAAAAAATGTAGTTTAGGGTTGTACCAAAACCAAACACCCTGTATAAAAATTCTATATAAAAAAGTGGTCTACAAAAGATTGTGCTAAGATCAATTATTTTTGATAATATAAGAAAGCTATGGGGCATTAAAGAAATCACTGAGTTGTGACCCCCTCCCCCCCATCCCCCGCGGCCGAACGGTTAGAAATAGCCGAATTTTGATGGTGCCAGTGATTTTCTCTCTCAAAATTGAGCTCCAGACACCTAGGTCCATTTTTTTCTATATTTAAAGTAAAGGGTGTTTCCATAAGAAGGTCCAATTTGGACCACTCTGTGATGAGGCGCTTCTTGAAGTCGTCTCTTAACAGTTCCATAGCACATATCGTCGTGCGTGTGCGATGTCGCGCCATTCTGTTGAATCAATGCGTTGCTCAGGTTCATTTCTTCAAACCTTGAAAGAAACAAGTCTCTTATCTTTTTTGTATAGCACTCAGAATGTTTGCTACGACGGTACGGTTGTCTTCTTCAAAGAAATAGCGTGCATTATTCCCAGTTTTGAAACAACACACCAAAGAATGACACTTTCACAATGCAGAGTTCACTTGTTTTGTATATTCATGCAAGTCGGTCATGACAAGTTTTTAAGGAGCTATATGGCGGGCATAAAAATAATGTTCAGTCAGCTCTTATTGTTAAGGATTCATCTCAGAGTGCGGTATCAAATCCCCTGGGCAAAACGTGTGGAAGAACGCACAAACGGTTGTATCACTGCCACAATATTTTCTGGTGTTCTGACGCTCCCTACTGACTATAAAACCTTCTTGCCAGGCATCATTTTAAATCTATGACACAATTACAATAAAAGAACATGTTTGTTTAATTAATAATTGTGTAATAACGGTTTCTCTTGAGTGAATACTTTCCTTGCATTTAGGTTACCACTGGTATGGGCCGCCAGTATAGTAACAGGTGCTCGTAAAGAAGGACGCGTACGCGATGATTTTGCAGTAAAAACCATGCTCGACGAGATAAATAAGTTCAGGAGTCAATGTGGAACGCTGCTAACTTACGATACAATGAGTATACCCCTTGTTTACACGCAGGTACTTATATCGAAAGCTGTACAATCAAAATAAAGGGAATTCTTTTAGGTCGTTACGTTAGCTGTTTACACTTATTTTGTGACTACCCTCATGGGTCACCAATGGATTAAAGAATCAAAGTCGACCGTTGATATTTACTTTCCTGTTTTTACAACGTTGCAATTCTTTTTTTATGTAGGGTGGCTCAAAGTCGCCGAAACGTTAATCAATCCCTTCGGGGACGATGATGATGATTTTGAAGTGAATTGGATGATTGACAGAAACTTGCAGATGTCATACTTGATCGTAGACGAAATGCATCACGATCATCCAGAACTTATCCGAGATCAGTATTGGGACGAAGTGTTCCCCTTCGAATTACCATACACTTTGGCATCGGAACCGTTCCGTGAACAACATCCGTTACCATCGACCGCCAATATTAAAGTGAAAAGGGACGAATCCGATCTTTTTATTCCATCATCTCTGAAAATTGACGAAATACAGTACGATGATCTGCATAGTCCTATTAATTTCACGGCGAAACCTGCAAGTTTACGAAGATCTGGAAGCTCTAAGCTCTCACTAGGACGGTCTGTTTCGGACGGAATGCACCGAGTAAACACTGTGGCTGGTCGTTTGAAACGTATGTTTTCCACCAAGGACGAAAGTGAGAATAAGGATAAAGAGAATTACGCTGGCTCTATGGCGGAACTTGCGCAAAGTAATCAGTCATTACATATAAAACCCCCACGACCTGGTAGTATGCGGATTGCCGATCAAGTCATTGAAGAGGTGATCACATTCCAAAATGCTCGCCATTTTATACGTTCTTATTTGTCTAGGTTGATGAACAAACCACTATAACACAGCAGAAAAAGGCGGAACCACCTCATCCCTCTGTTATAGGTTTGTTTGGTCCACCACCACCGTCCCAGCCAGTGCCTGTACCAACGACAAGTGCCTCGTAAATACTTACAAGTGGTGGTAGTTACACAATTCTGATTATGAACTGAAACTTAATTTGTTTAACTACTATCATAATAATTTCACTAATTGCTTATGTTTTTTGGTGTGTTTTACTAACAGTACGAGTATGACAACTGAAACAATCAAAATTTGGAAATCGAATTCAACATTTTGAATTTTGTATTGATATTTTGATAGTTTTGAAAATGCTCTGTACATTTTTTTAACGTATCTCTCAAAATTACTGGTTGATGCTATTCTTCAAAAGCTTTAATTTAACTAACCACGTTAACAACCCTTTGCTACCATACCAAGTAAGTAAACAATAAGCTTTTATCTATGGGTGGGAAAACGGACCACTAATGTTAGCTTTAATTGAAAAAAGACAATATACTTATTGTATTTTTTTATTTTTAAATAAATATCTCCGCACATATGTTCGATTATTACCACAGTTCGGGATGATAGCAAAGGAAATACATGTACTGTATATAGCACATGGAGAAATGCTTTAATTACAATGTAACTATTTTCAGACCGTTTGAATTTCCTGTGATTCAACGACCTCAGATATCTAAATCGGCACCGACACATGAGACACCGAGGGAGATGGATTTTATTGATAACATTAGCATTGGGTCTGTAGATGCGGATGGTTCCGATGATGAATTTACGAGGTTGAAAAATTTACGCGAACAAGAAAGACGCAGTCGGTAAGTTGTGTGGTCTTAAACCCATCGAGCTTCAAATCTGATGAGGCTGTAGACTGAAGATGTTATAGTAGGATTTTCCTTAGTTTGTCATTGGCGTATTATGACGTCATCACTCATATGTTTACATAGTATCATGCAATCAATGGAAGAGAATACGTATGTAGGCAGCCATAGAGAAAGTGCTGCATTGTGGGTAGGATACCCATTACGTCAACGACTTGTGATGTACCCAAGTCGACAGATCCAGCGCTAACAAAAGCGGGAAAAATACGAACTCAGAATATCAGTGTAGTAACAACATTGACCAGATTCCCTATGTTGTGAAAGACTCACTCGTACCCAAGCTTATTATTGGAAAGGTGGAACGCAAATAACACACTTATTGAATTTGAGAAGCAAAAGAAAGTTTATTGAACAATTGATCAAAAGTGTAAAATGAATCAAAAAGCCAAATTTAGACAGAATTCCGAATTACTGTTCACAAACATTAAACATAGGTTCGAAAATCTGGAGAAATTCGAAAAACACATTTTACATCAATATACAAGGATTAAAATCGAAGGAAGTAAGCTTTGAATTTTACTATAGGTAATTTAAATCTGACGTTAATGTAATACAAAATTTGATAAAGTAAAAAAGGCCATCCCAGGCAGATTTAAAAGCAACTCCAAAACTTTCCCCATTTGTGAAAGGATAACATTCCGAAGTCACTTACATAAAGTACACGAACTACATTGTTAATTAGCCGGACCTCCTCCAGTCCGGAAGGTATCTAAAGGTCCTCTATACGGTAACCTTTGAGGTTGTATTTTGAGATGAATACCGCTAAGTATCTTTATTACTTCGGCATCTACCTCTGCACAGGCGAAACAGTTAATTACACTCAAAAAAGGCAGATTCGTATACAAAGAATTGAAGTCGCTAATCAATCCAAACGAGTTTAAACAATCAAATAAAAATTAATAACTGGTCAATCTCAAACAAATCAAAATAGGAATAACATCTACATTGATAGCAAATAAAATCAAATTCAAGAACACCTGAGTTACAAACAATTGAACTAAATTCACTGGATCCAGAAAGCAAAGTGACGCTAAAATACAAAATGAACCTGGCTCCATTCAAACCACCAACATCGCTAACGGGTTTCTTACTTTGCCTTGTTTTTTTGGACGCGGGCTTAATATTCAATGCATCCGCAACTCTCTGTGAAATGAAACATATACCAATTTTTATATTACTTAAATTAATCACTCACCTGCCTTACTGCCGCGACTGGTAAAAGACCAGAATATCTTTCTCGTTCAAAATATCGAATATGATTAGAAAAAGTTGCTTACTTTTTCGTGGTAAACGTGATGGCATTTGTGGCTTATACAACTTTTGGCGCAGAATATCGTAGTGAGACTTACGGAAGTTATGCTTCTATAATTGTTCGTTATGGAACTAACGGATTTTTTTATCGGCTAATATAACAAAACGCGATAAAATAATGAAAATGGTAGCAGATTGTCAAATTTTACGAGTTGTGTAAACAATTTTGGTTGAGATAACCTGAAAACCAAAAAAAAACCTTTTCACAGAAGGTTTTAGGTTTTATTTTTTAATGAACGCACAACTCTGCCTCAAGAACCTATATTTTGTGAAATATAGTGATCAGTCTACACAAACACGTGATTCCAAGGTTTATTGATGTTTAAAATGTTTTTTTTTAACTTTGTTAATACGTTGGCCTTACAAACAGAATTGATGACGTGTGCGCAAACCAAGGAAAATCCTACATTATTGAATATAGATAATAGGTGCCTATCATTACTGTTAACTAAACTTGACAAAATCGACAGATGTTTCTTTGGGCGAACATTTGTCAATTTTGTTTGAGTTGGTAGACAATTTTTTAAAACAGTTATGGTATCGTCTATTTAAAAGTATTGCGTTTTTGGTTCTTGGGACGAGGTACATTTGAAGTGAAAACGACAGGCGAGATACAGAAAAATGTATCCCACTTGGTGGCGAATTTAAGAGGAAGAAGGTAGTCAAATTGGCCATAGCCCCTTTTTTGACAATTTTTAATGATGATTTTGAAAAACTGCAGCAGCCCTTGAAGCTTTTTTAAAACTCAGTGACACATTTAAACAAAAATGGCATCTATTTTAAAAATCAAGATGGCGTCAACTTCCGGTATTTACGCAATCGACGCCATCTTGAAATTATTTTATTTTATTTGGCATTATGGATTATGAACCAAATTTTAAGTGTCTATTTCAATCGCAAGTTTAAAAACTTCTAACGAACGGGCTACGTGAATCTCCCTGTATAATATTAAGATATACAGTGCTCTTGGTAATAAAGGCCGCTTGACATGGAGCAATACAACGCGCAAGAACTTGCAGAAAGAAATTGCAAGGTCAAATCCTTGCATGCAATAAGCATTGCATGGTATTTGACATGGTGCAATTCTATTTCAATTGCCACATGTCTGCCAACAGAAGAAACATATGGATTTGTCAACAAAGTAGTTAACCTCAAATGAAAATTAAATTTTGATTGCTTGAAGAAACATGAAAATTACAAGAATAAATAAGATTAATAAAAACAAGTAATGAGTGCGTCTCTCAGCATCATAGTTGCCGCCGCTGTATTTTACTAGGTTGGTGACACAAAAACAACTAGATTTATCCCTAGAATTGCACGATTCATGCAAGAAAAATAGCACCGGTCCTATAAAGATTGCATGCAAGTCTCTTGCAGCAATTGATCAGCTGGCTTTGAACTGCGCATGCCTTTCGCAATTTTTCTTGCAACTTGCATGCAATTGCAATTTTTATTGCTCCATGTCAAGCGGGCTTAAGGTATCTTTCTTGATTTTTAGCAGCGTATAATATAAAAGAATATTCTCTTTCAATTAGTGATAAAACCAATGGCAATAGTTAAAAGCATTTGTTGATGTAAATTAGGCCAATCAGAGCTCATTTTTTAATTGTAGCTTTTTTTTCAAACCAAAACAGACGATTTCAGGTTTTAAAAATATTTTGATAACTTTTTTTAGTTTTTACAAAAACCTGCTTACAGACGGAAGCACTTAGTTCTTTTGCTTTTAGTACAGAATTTTCTCCGCTGGAGTGAAATATGGTGGCTATTATCATTTGAAAAAAATAGTTTTACTCTGTTATCGTAAAGGTCTTACTGCCAAACCTAGGTTAAATCTAATAGGTGATTGCACATGCACATATTTGGAGGTAATTTATTAAAATAATTGTTATTTTCCTTTTTTTATTTTAACTTTTTATTTTGGTTGTTGTGGTGTTTGAGTTTTTGTTTTGTGTGGAGGTTAGTGTTTCATAATTTGAATTTTTAACGGCCTACTAATTACTAAGCGGATTTGAAAATCGAATCGAACTCTGAATTATTAGAAATTGTGGAAGTATAAAAAATATGTAAAAGGTCAATACCGCCATGCTTATATCGTCAGAAACGTAATCAAATCCCAAATTTGGTAATTCCATTTTTTTTAAATCAAGTTACCTTTCATTGAAGTTTTGAAAATTGACATTTTCTTTTGATACAAAAAACTTCAACTTTGACCGTTCGGCGTATGTCACAGCCTTCTAAGTGTTATGATAACTATTCAATTTTTTTTGGACATCTACATTGTTGAAAAAATTACTCATGCCAAGCAATCGAGATGCATACCAGGGTTCTATTTAAAAAATGCAACTTTGATATAGATCACCCTGTATAACAATTGCAATTCTGTTGAAAATATTTTTAGTTTGTGGCCTTAAAGAGTCTGGACAATGAATTTTAAAAATGTGTGTTAGTAAACCCACGATCTTCCATCCAATGGACTGTATATTATTGTTTATGTCTTTATACAAAATAGTTTAGAATCAATCATTATTTTTATAATTATTTGCATAAACCTACTTACACAAGATGAATTTTTTTTTGGGCGATAAAAGTAATTGTCAGATGCATGAAAAACCGGCTCCAAGATAAATAAAGTTTAAATTCTATTCTTGTTTAAGGCTTGCAATAAATTACGGAAGATCATTGAGCAACAGAAGCGATCATAATGATACAGAGTTGTTACTGCTCGAGAGGCGCGGAAGTTCAAAGAAGTCATCCAGGGGTTCCATAGATGTATGACACGTTATTTTAGTCAAACCAGCTTCTAGTAAATATCCATTTATACAAACTTGTTGATATGGCCTTAGTATAAGCACAATAATTTATTTTAATATAGTAACTGCATAAAATTAGTAATTTTCGATATTCTTATTAAAAATGTAATCGAGTACAGAAAAAGTGCATGATTTTACAATAATTAATACAAACATTGCCTTGCTTTACAATTACTGTAGAATAAGCCAAAATGTATTCAATTTTAAATAAATTTTTAGTGTAAGGATCTCAGTATCTCGCAAAAACTATTTTTTTAATACTTCTTCAGTTCAATTATAATTTTTGAGTCAATTTTATAGGATTGCATGTTTGGCTGACGTTATTTTAATTTTTATTAGTTTCTTTATACAATTTTTTATTTGTCCAAAATTTAAACTAAACCGAATGGTTTTTGAAGAAATTAAAAATGTTACAATGACGGTTCGAAGGTTCGTTTCTTTCCACATTCTACAAAAGTCATTCATTTTCTCTATAGGCTGATTCAACTTCGAAGGCGCCACCATGGGGATCTCGAAAACTGTAAGAGAGGTCGGTAGTTTAAATATGGCAAAGATTTCGTATTTTGATGTTTAACAAAATGCCGTTTTGAAACTGAAAAAATTCCTACTACAAGAGAATTCCGGAAAAAACTAAAACTTTTTTTCTTATGGAAGCCATTTTTTTCAATTTCAAAACGCCATTTTGTTAGGTATTAAAATACGCAACTTTGCCAATGCCAAATTTAAACTACCTATCTCTTACGGTTTCCCAGATCCCCGTGGTGGCCCTCGAATTTGAATCAGCCTGTATTAAAAATTGCCGTTATTTTTCAGTCCATAATCCATTATTGAACAGGAAACAAGATACGAAGAATCGCATATGATTTTCAGTAGGCGAATTGTGTGACACTCGGCTCGCATTCGGAAATACAACTTTTAATTTGGCTCATATTCAATAGCACTGATCCTTGCACTTGTAGAAATCAATTGGCCAAGGTTTGATATCATTGTCTCTTTTCGTTCTTGTAGACGAAGCACAGACGGACGGACGAACCCATCTCACAAGAGGAAGTGTTCTCGTAAAATTCCCCGAAAAAGGCGTTTCCATTTAAAAAATTAAGTTTTTGCATATTCAGACGTCCACAATTTATTATGAATTCTGTACACTTTGTATGACAGTTTCGCGGCCAGCTCGGTCGACGCTGCAGTCGCGGCGTAGACGACAAACGCGACCGAAGCGTCTACGTCCAGGCACTGAACATAAAGTAGTGCAAGCGCATATAGAAGCGGCAAACGCGGAAATATCAAATATTTTGACCTGCTGTGTCGCCTCAAAATCGCTTGAGCAGGCGCGGTAGTTGCTAGGTAGGACATACCAATAAACTATTTATTTAGTTTTGAAACGAGCTTTAATTATTTACCTACTGGCCGGCGAGATACAATTTGCGAAATGGGTACGATAGGAGACCTCCTGCCACACCTATTTACTCTGTAAAGGCCACAGTGCGACCAAAAAATGAGCGTACTGAGTGCGCGCGATAGGGGGATAGGGATGGTGCCGTCCTTTAATAAAGTGGCTCCCCCGCAGCGACGCAGACGAGCAAAAAATTGGCGATATCGAATATATCATTCCATGACAGTATCCATGTTGTTCCTCTAATAATAGACAAATTATCTGGGCAACTTCCTCTTTCCTGTAGTTATTAATGTTGATTGAAAGAGATCCATTAGACTATAATGAGTAGGTATATTTACAGTAAGGCCGTAAGGCTTATTAATAGCATAATGGAATTGACAGCATGGACTGTTAATAGTTTGGCAACGTTGCCCTTATAAAACTCGGAATGTGTATCAATTTGAACGCATTTACTTGTTAAGTCGAACACCAGATGGCCAGACTCGAAAACGTTTCGACGGACTCAAATATATCTGCATACGATTTTTACTACAGAATAAAACTTCTTTCTAATAAACTCCTGCGAAACATAATAAATTAATAACTGTTCTAAATGTAAATAATAACACATGGTATGTGGTATGTCGTATTCGTTTTTGATGGAGAATTGTGCAGCGTTCGCACTTTTGTCCCGAATTTGTTAGGATTATCGAGATAGGGGTACATACATTTTTAGAGTGCAAATAACAAAAAAAAATATTCTAATTGATTCTATTGTGAACGATTTAATGTTAATGTTTCTCAAACATCTACGTTATGTGTACGCACTGATTGCAATTGCTAATTCTTGCATTGTGAATACTATGTAATCAAACATAACCATAAAATGAACAAACATTACACCAAAAATGAAAACGATATTTCAAAACAGTAAAAGTTAACGGTATCAAATACGCGATTCTGCATTGAGGTTAAATCAAGTCAATTTCAAAAACAAAGATGGTAAATTATAAAAGCATATAAAATGTTGCATACAAAGAACAAATAGATCAAAAAGAAACCCAAAGATTACTGCCTGTATTAAATTTCACAAAAATAACAAAAAACAAACTATAACAAAACGCTTTCTTATTAACGGCCGTAATCAAGATGCCAAACGTAACCAGCGTTCGTGTGTTCTCTAGATATCACAGACAGGATTTCCTCGTCAAAAAATTTCGTGGTTGTCAGATCTCAAAAATTTGTGCACCATTGTAGGTTGTAGATACAGGGTTAAACCTCTCACAATGTTGAGTATAATCGTCAGTCGAGGTCTCGACTCATCGGTTCGCATCACCGCGCACGTACATTCCCAGACACAAGGGAAAGGGTATTCCCTACCAAATACAATACCAATTTCCATCTGATAAGGCTCCCTATCGCAAACGACCAGATGTGTCCTTTTTTTAATAACGCAAATTCCACCGTATGTGTTCTAGGCACTGTGTGTTATCATTACAATATAGTATGTCTGCTAGGAACTGGAAATAAAAACTGGATGTGTACCAAAAATGTCCACTTTCAACCAATCTTCTCAACTTTTATTTATTTAATAAATTCAACCCAACCTACACAAGAAAGTAAAGGTGCCTTCAGTGTGACAGAGCCTTTTAGTTACAAGCTGCTGATCCCCGCATTATCAGAAGTTGGATGGTAGTCTACTCTGGAACTTGTAGCTTAGCCAAATGGAAATTTAGACGGTCGATTTCTTTGTCACGTGGCAAAAATTGATCGGTGTTTAATTTGTATTTTTGTTTTAGGCTTGCAAAAAATTACGGAAGATCATTGAGCAACAGAAGCGAACATAATGATACAGAGATGTTACTACTCGAGAGGCGCGGAAGTATTAAGAGGTCATCCAGCAGTTCCACCTACATAGATGTAGCCCGTTGTTTTAGTCAAACCAGCTCAAAGTAGATTTCCATTTATACAAACTTGTCAATATGGCCTTAGCAAAAGCACAATCATTTATTTTAATATTGTAACTGCATAGTTAGTAATTTTCGATATTTTTATTAAAATGTATTGAGTACAAAAACAAAAATTTACGATTTACAATGCTTAATGAAAACATAGCCTCTTTTCAATTACCGTACAACAAGACAATATGTATTATTAAATTTAAATAAATTTTTAAATAGTTGCTTAAAACAATTTATCTTTTCCCCGAAACCACCCCATCATAAACAGCTCATTTTGAATTGACATACTCCACCTTCTTGCCAGTTTTTTTAATAATGTCTAATATATCATCAGCAGCGAGGGTCGACGTAACTTTCACATTTTGTCCTTTTAAATCTATATCAATCTTACTGACTCCTTTCCCTGCAACATAATATTAACAAGGTACAAGAGTACTGTATTCTTTTGGGTGACATGTACAGTTCCACATGCATAAATCTGATCCTAAATACCTATTACTTGCAGAGGTAGGTATAACTAGAATGATCGACAAAGAGCCCTAATGAATTGCATGTGAAACTGCTTAAAAATGTATCACCTTCAAGTTTTCCTAAAACTCTTTGCACTGCACCCGAACATCCTTCGCAAGTCATTTCGACAGTGTATTCGTGAGTTTGCCCCTAAAATAATAAGACAAAATATAGTGTACCCATTTAGGTTAGTACCTCCGACATGATGTAATCCAAAATTTTCAATTTCAATTTAGTTTATAAAATGATAAAGCATTTTTCCGGAGCACAGCAGCGTTTATCTAAAATGACGTTTATTTAATTTTTGATAATAAAAACAAAAAAACTCTGAGTAACATACGGTTGTTATTTTATTGGTTGTTAAACCTACCAATAAAATCAGTGGTTTTGAAAGCGATTTTAAAGCGGGAATTAATAGTTGTATAAGGTGTTGTAAAAGTATTGTCCATATGAAAAATTGCCCAATCTGTGATATGTCTGTATTGTAATTTGTAACATTGCATCACTTGAGAAAGCTAACCATTTTGAAGTAGTGCACCGCTACGTTACATGCCACTTTGATTAAATAAAATTCAAAATATTCAATTCAAATGAACACGACCTTACTTTTTGGTATGGTTGCAAAAAATTAATAATTATATAAATTTTTTCATAATAATAATTTATTAAAATCTAGTTATTCTAATTATTACAATATTTTATTTTATAGTTGATTACTGTCTTGTATATTTCGTAATATTCTGTTAATTTTTATTCATTCTCTTTTAAAACGCAAGGATCACATTTCTCACAAAATTGGGGAAGCACTATGCATCAAAGAAGAATATTGCACTCCTCTGTTTTCTATCATAAAATATTCTATTTCCAAACTCCTGGACATTTGCTTGACCGTTTAAGGTGTACGGATGTGAATAATTTATTTTTACGGCATAGGGGCCTGTTAGATATTCCCGCCCACAGTACACAATATTTTGAAAAATCGTTTTCGTATGACGTGGTAAAAATTTATAATACGATTCCGCGGTCTCTCAAAATTTCAGTCCATCATCCTTTAAATCTAAAATGTGCCAGTTGCTGATATCATAGCAAATTACACTATGCGAATATCAAATACACTGCAATTAGAGATTTTGTAGCATTTCATTTTTCTTTCTTAATGCGTGGTGAGTGATCGTTTCATTGGTGTTATTCATACATGTGTTGCTGTTATATTATGCTCGACAGGGCTGCATGGAAGATCAGGGTATTTCTACAATGAATGCAGTCCTTCCCACATTTATCTTATTTTGTTTTGTTTACGTGGGAATAAACATTATTATTATTCGCCGGCTTGTGTGCTGGACTGTTCTTGGTTCGAATCCGGGTTCAAGCAGGGATATTTGTAAATGTATAGTGGGTTGGGTTGGTAGAGAAGCCTTGGCTGAAATCCCGCCCACTTAAAAATAAAATAAAAATAAATTATTATTATAAGTATATTTCATTACTTAATAGAGAAAGACATAAGCATCGTTGGACTAATGTATTTTGACGTTTTGCGAACGAAATCAGTGCATAATATAACAATAAACATATTGAAGATGTTTATTATTTGTCCCATAATCACAAATAGCATATTTAAAATCCTAACAAATTTTATGTTTTAAAAGATGTTGTTTGAAGTAGCGTTTAGCATTTGTCGCATAATCACAATCAATACATTTAAAATCCTTCGAAACTTTATGTGTTAAAAGATGTAGTTTCAAGTAGCGTTTAACATTTGTCCTATAATCACAAGTAGCGCATTTCAAATCCTTAGAAACTGTATGTGTTAAAAGATGTTGTTTGAAATTGTATTTAATATTTGTTCCATAATCACAAGTAGCACATTTAAAATGCTTAGAAACTTTATGTGTTAAAAGATGTTGTTTGAAACTGTATTTAATATTTGTCCCGTAATCACAATCAGCACATTTAAAATCCTTAAAAACTGTATGTTTTAAAATATGTCGTTTGAAGCAGCTTTTATTATTTGTCCCGTAGTCACAAGTAGCACACTTAAAATCTTTAGAAACTTTATGTTTTAAAAGATGTCGTTTGAAGCCGTCTTTATCATTTGTCCCATAATCACAATCAACGCATTTAAAATCTTTCGAAGCTTTATGTATTAAAATATGTCGTTTGTAGTAAGATTTAACATTTGTGCCATAATCACAGTCAGCACATTTAAAATTTTTAAAACTTGTATGTTTTAAAAAATGTTGTTTGAAAAGGTATTTATTATTTGTTCCATAATCACAACTAGCACACTTAAAATCCTTAGAAACTTGATGTTTTAAAAGATGTCGTTTGAAGGTTCCTTTATTATTTGTGCCATAATTACAATCAGCACATTTAAAATTCTTTGAAACTGTATGTTTTAAAAAGTGTTTTTTAAGATCAATTTTAAAATTTGTCTCATAGTCACAATTAGCACATTTAAAATCTTTAGAAACTTTATGTATTAAGAGATGTTGTTTAAAGTTGCTTTTAATATTTGTCCCATAATGACAATCAGCACATTTAAAATCCTTCGAAGCTTTATGTTTTAAAAGATGTATTCTCAAGTGATATTTAACATTTGTCCCATAATCACAATCTGCACATTTAAAATCTTTAGAAACTTTATGTATTAAAATATGTCGTTTGAAGCAGCTTTTAACATTTGTCCCATAACCACAAGTAGCACACTTAAAATCTTTAGAAACTTTATGTTTTAAAAGATGTTGTTTCAAGCGGAGTTTATCATTTGTCCCATAATCACAAGTAACACACTTAAAATCTTTAGAAACTTTATGTATTAAAATATGTCGTTTGATGTGGTTTTTATCATTTGTCCCATAATCACAGTCAGCACATTTAAAATTTTTAACTGTAACTGTATGTTTAGAATCTTGATGTATTAGAAGATGTTTTTTGTAGACCCATTTATCATTTGTACCATAATCACAATCAGCACATTTAAAATCCTTAGAAACTTTATGTGTTAAGAGATGTCGTTTGAAATTACTTTTACCATTTGTCCCATAATCACAATCCACACATTTAAAATCCTTAGTAACTTTATGTATTAAAAGATGTTGTTTGAAGCTGCTTTTAATATTTGTCCCATAATCACAATCAGCACATTTAAAATCCTTTGAAACTTTATGTTTTAAAAGATGTCGTTTGAAGTGAGGTTCAACATTTGTTCCATAACCACAATCGGCACATTTAAAATCTTTTGTAACTTTATGTATTAAAAGATGTTGTTTGAAGAGGTATTTATAATTGGTCCCATAATCACAATCAGCACACTTAAAATCCTTCGAAACTTTATGTTTTAAAAGATGTCGTTTGAAGTGGGATTCAACATTTGTCCCATAATCACAATCAGTACATTTAAAATCCTTAGTAACTTTATGTTTTAAAAGATGTTGTTTCAAGTGATATTTAATATTTGACCCATAATCACAATCAGCACATTTAAAATCTTTAGACACTGCTTTAGACCGAGTTAAAAGGTGAGGAGGGTCAGAGTGTTGCTGTACTTCTTCATTATCAAAAGATTTAGAACACGATGTACTAATGATAATTTCGTCTTTTGTTGTCACCAAAACTTCGTTACATATTGAAGTGCTTCCCTGAAGAATGGAATCAATTTCTTCTTCTTGTTTTGGTTCGACTTTAATGAATGGTGTATCCTCATCTTCATCCATACCTAACAAGTTATACTCCTATAAATAAGTGTTAAAAAATGAATTTTGGTTAATCAGAAATCGATTTTGGAATTAAACAAAAGAGAACGAGATCCCAGAGCCACCAGACACTACTTACTTTCTGAGTAACAGCATAGACCATGTTATTTGGTCTATGGTAACAGCATTGTTATAGACAACGGTAACAGTACAGTAACACAGCACCACGCTTGACCTCGGCTTAGGCTATGAAAGAAATTCCTTCTCTTAGGCACCACACGCCACTACTCACTAGTTCACTAGTATTGGCATTGATTACCACTTAATTTGTATAATCAGTGGTATTGGATTAATGGTTATAAAAAAAACTTTAATTCAATGAGGTTTACCCGTTTACGTTACTTGCGTCTCTGTTGCACCATTGTTTAAATTAAACATGTCACCATAAACAAATACACTATTTATTTAGACCACGATAGTAGCGCCAACTGGATTTTCTAGACCAGAACTACTCATTTCGTTCAACATGGTTCAAGTAAATTGCACAAATCTTCCCATAAGGTTGTTTCGTAGTTTAACTATAAAGAATGATAACGGCATGCATGACCCTTATATAAAATTTTGGAGGGGGTTGTAACGCCCAAACCTCCCCCCTCTCCATGAGTGCGTCCCTGATATCTGTACCATAGAGTAAAAATCTTTATTTCTTACTCTAAAGTTGTGTACATCATTCAGCATATGAGTTGTAACGAAATTCACAGGAGAAATACATTTTTTTCATTGTCTTTTAATGAAATAACGAACTCAAAATTCACTTAATCAAAACATTACTTTTTTATAAGTTGTTCACCTGACTCTCCGGCGGACAAGTCTCTCATCTATGTAATCTCCATAGACAAATGAATTACATTATGTCCATGGCAATCTGTGTAATCTAATAAATGTACTTACAATAAATTAATAAACAAAGATACAATGCTTTCATGGACCACCGGTTGGGAAACACTGGTCTAGGATGACCCTTTCCATAACACCACAGTCCACAGGCACAACTTGGTCGAGCGTTCTAAAAAAACCGCTCAAGCACTCTAATTGTCTCAACAAAGTGCTCAGCGGTCTATCGCACAAGTGAAAAAAAACACTCGAGAGCGGAAAGACCGCTCGCGGACAGAAAAAAGTGCTCGAGCACCAAATACTTTAAATAAATGCAAGCGGCCGCTCCGAAAAGTGCTTGTACGCTCGCAAGACTTTTTTCAAGCGAAATGCTCGCGAGCAGTGCCCAGTTCTGACTACAGGTACATAGAAAATAAATAATACATAATTAATTGAACATGGTTTATTGGATGTGTTACATGAAAAGCCTAGAATTTCTTCTTAATTTATAAAGTCTTTGCGTTTCTTACTGTGTCTACATATTTACATGAACATATTATCAAAACCAGGAGGAAGAAATTCGTCATGATCACGTCTGTTGGGTCTACGAGGAAATTGATCGGTATCGGGGGGACGAAATGGATCAAATCGGGCGCCAGGTGGAACGGATCCAGGTGGTACCCCATAGTTACTGTCTGGGTTAGGTCTTGCACCAGGTGGTACAAACAACATTCCACTCCCTCCAGGAGGCATAACATTCGACCCAGGTCTCGGAAGTGGACCAATACCGGGAAAAGGTCCCATACCTCCAAGGGGATCCAAATCAGATCTTCCGACCCCAAGTGGTGGCCTTTCAGGTTGGATACGTGAAGGAAATGTGTCAAATTGTGGCGCAGAGGGGGAATTAGGGATGTATGAACGGGGTGTTTCGTTATTAGTCGTTTGGCTTGTGCTGTCTTTATACTTGTTAGACACAGTGACTTTATCAATCAACTGACTTTTAATTGTTTGAGCCAGTTCTTCGTTATTAGGGATCATCTGATCCAAAGCTCCAGTCAGTTGTACTACGGCTCGATTATTCAGTTGAACCATGGAAACTGTGCGTTCTTGCACACGAATTAGGTTGATCATAATAGCATCATCCATATTGGTACCTCTTAAATTGTACAAACGACCCTATACACAAATACAAGTGAGCAGGTACTTCTATATTAATTATTCGTGTAACTTACTTGATAAACATAACGAATGGCGTACCCATTGTTCCAGCCAGGCGGCAAAATTTCACTTTTGGCCTCTGTGCCGTCTATGTTTTTTGATTCCCCCAATCCAATACATTTAAATCCATTTGATATAAGCACTAAATGTGTAAGGCATACCAGTACGTCTTGGTTGTTCCTAATATCGTCTTTAACAGAATTGTAAAGCAAATCCCAGCCGAATAGATTTGCAGCCATATTTTTGAGATGTTTTACGAGAAAATTTTAATAGTTTTTATGTTTTTCGCTACATGACTTGCAAACAAATACAAATGTTATGATTGAGCATGTAAAATTTTGACAGTTGAAGTTGGTGGAATCTTCCCAATGGTTGCATTCAGTTTCTTTTGGAAGTAGTACATGTAGGGTGTTTCAAATTTAATGCTTCAAATTAGACAAAGGAGTCGTAAAGGGAAGCATTCCCTAATATGTATGAATGAATTATCTCACGAAGAATCGGAAAATTCGAAATTGGAAGAAATTGAAAAAAATTAATGAATAAAGGGAATAAGCAACCGTAGAAACGGAAGAATCCAAAGACCATGGGAAACCTGAAGTATCTCTACAATCTCCACGAATCTGAAGAATCCAAATCCCATGGATGTAGAGAATTATGACAAATGCGCAAAAGCAAAAACAATGTAAAAGAAGTGTTGTGTGAGAGAACTAGCCAACGTTTTCGTTACATACGGTTTTCATTCAAATAAACGAAAACACTTCCATGTATGCCATGCTGGTGTTAAGTGGTAAGCATTGTGTGTTAAGGTGATTCGTAAGACTTGTTGAATATAACTAATATTTCCTGACCGTGGGATTGTGAGCCCAGATGCCAGAATTCTAAAGTTGAGGCAGTATAAATAAACCGCAGCATTCGAAAATTCAACGTTTTCTGTCTGTGAGAGTGCCACCCGGAATCTCAGGATTTACTTAAATGGCATTAAAAATATACAACTCTAGTGATATAGCAACGGCAACCACGTTCGTCGTACCTATTGATGACGGCGTTTGATTTTGAACTCCATTTTTTGTTACCAATTTCACAACCTTTTCATCATTACTAAATTTGTGAACACATTATATCTCACGATCTTATATGCTATGTGGGTAATTCGGCGAACACACCAGCTCAAACTTAACTAAAGATATATACAATACAAGTTATGATTACTTAATCATACAGTTCATCAAAATTCAAAGGTTATGCTTGAGTGCCCTTCTGGCTACAATTGAATGAAAAGACCAGCTAACATCTATGTAGGTACTCATGCAGAAGTACGCCACTGACCACAAATTTAAAACACTTACCTTGTCTTTCAAATCTGTCAGGTTAGCTTCGAACAAGGAGAAGGTTTTCGTACCACTCCACCTCTCCATGCGGTCGACGTGCACAGCCATCTGCGCCCCATCACGGGCAAAACATTCCCTCAGAAAAGTAAATAATTCTCAACAACTTATAGGTATGAATGCTACATAAATAATACATTTAGAAACAGAAAATTATAATATTTAACCATTCTAATAAAGTCTTTTGCTAGCTATTTCTCGTCTGTCTCGCTCATCCAAGATAGCCGTTTTTTCCAATCGATCCATAGCAGTATGTTGTATTACATCAAGTAGATCGGGATAGGGATGCACGGCACGAACAAATTCCTTCCTATCTAACTTGTACAATTCGCAGGTATCTACTGCTAGCACAGAAGCGACTCGCAATTCGTCGCTCATCACAAGAGCAATTTCTCCAAAATGGTCTCCATCCTCTAAATGGCAAATCTAAAATGGTAAGCGATTAAGCAATAATACCTAATGAGCAAAAGTGCGCACCTCTCGTCCGGATGCGGTGAACACCGCAACGGTACCACTCTTGATAAAATACATGGAATTGCCTGCGGTTGTTGCTCGTACTATCGCATCATTTGGCAAGAAAATTTCTGAACGTAAACAATGAACAATGCGAGTTAGTAGCGGGAAAGGAACATTTTTGAAGAATGCAACGCTCTCCACCAATTTTTGGCAATTGTGCATTACTATGGCCTGGAAAAGTCACTGCATTGGTACAACGGGCTAAAACTATACCTACCTGACGCAGAGGTCCCGAAATAGTAGGCAGGATTTCACTTTCTCGAAAATACATCTTCTGAAATCGAAACTCGTAGTATTTCAAGATGCGACGTTGCATGGAATCAGGCAACTGACGGTGGCCCATATACTGCTTCAATTGTCTTTCTATTTCAAGGTATTTATGACGAGGAGAAGTGCCGGCCTTAAAAACCTGCATTATCGTTCCTACAGAAATGTACTTCCTTTCGTTAGTTTAAAAAGATACAAGAACGTTCTCACCTATTACATAAATGAGTAGTATTCTTGAAATGATCCAAACGCCCACAAGGATCGGTAACCCCGTGATAGGGCCCCCCCTGATATCTTTGAAACCTGCACTTTTTATTATTAAGAGCGAGTTATAAAAATGTGTGTGGTAATATATATTTGATTTATTCCACGAAAGCATTTCGCTTCTGAAAATTATTTATAAGTTTATGCATGGAAGTCGATGTAAAAATAATAAATTATAAACAATTGAGGGGTAGTTTTATTGTGTTTTAAAGTACCTACTAATTGTTGGTTATTTCTTTAATTTTAGATGCGAGATAACTGATGATATGATCGATATTTGTGTTAAATGTACATTACAGTAGGTATATCGTGATGTAACTAACTCGTATGGCGATGCACGGTTGTGACTATAGCTATAATAAGGCTCTGTCATAGATAATCGAGAATCCTGTCAGTGTAGCGATAGTTCCATGTTGTTTTCAATGTGATTAAAATAAGTAATTGAATTGTTACAAACCCCTGTAATGGCTTATACAGTAGACCACATGTATAAATATGCCATAACATTAAACAGCAGGTTA
Organism: Photinus pyralis; assembly: GCF_008802855.1. Lineage (NCBI taxonomy): Eukaryota > Metazoa > Arthropoda > Insecta > Coleoptera > Lampyridae > Photinus > Photinus pyralis. The sequence goes on from NW_022170511.1 coordinate 27,524,499, forward strand.
CCAAGTGAAAATATAAGACGGTTATAATCAATACCATTGCCAGCTTGTAGATTGCGTAGTCAATCTCAAAGTTCTAAAACAAAGAATTTGATATGTGCCTTACATTAGGTAATTCTGTCGTACCTTAAGAAATACATTGCAATACTTTACAAACGTAATAAATCGTAATAACTTTAGTAGAGATAATAATTGTAGTATTACGTGAGCATTACCGTATAAATCCACATCCATAAACAGCTCCAAGTGAGTCGGTATTGTCGATAATAGATCATATATAAATATGCTTGAGCAATAATTTCTGCAAAATTCAATATGTGAGTGACTTATCTAAAGATGGTTCTAGTGTAGTAAATTTCGAAGTTATGAACGCAGGGTGTGGGAGGTATTGTTTTACATACATAGCCACTTTGAACGGATCTAATTCAGCCTTTTTGAGTTGTTTATTAAAATAACCAGTAAAAAAATTGACGATAATGTCCATAATACAGCACGCATCCAAGAATATTCGTAGGTGTTTAAATGGTATATCTACTACAAAATTTTCGTGGGGGGAGCGGAATAATGCAACATCTAACGGAACCACCAAAAGTAGAATTAGGAATACTGGACACATCATCATTTCCCAACACTGCCTGAAATAACCGCTTAGGAACGTTTCTCACAAAAACAATTTACCTAGCATTACTGAAGGGGTGCAACATGTAATGGTAGGTATTTAGATGTCGATGTTTTTCATTTACAATGGCCCGTTGGCTACGTAAATACCAATTACTTAGTTTGCTGTTCTCGGAAACCATTCTAAATCTCAGTAATCTTCTTCGTACCCTTGCCAGAAGAGAGTTCCCGCTAATAACTTCTGCAACTTCGTCGGATTGACGCTCCATCTGACACTCATGGTCATACTTGACGAACTAAAATAAGCAATTATGCCTTCCAACTATGATAATTGTAACATTACTTACCAGCTTATTTTGTTCATCATAGATTGTTGTCATTTTGAAAGTTAGACTAAAAATCGCGTACTTATGCAAACATGTGGCGTCTAGATTACAAAAGGTCGTCTGAAATGTAAAAAAAATTAAAAAATTATGCAAAACGGTCACCATTTTAGAAAATCTGCAATGAAATGAAAGGCATATAACAAATAGGTATAGGGAATTTCATAATTGATCCATGTGATCATGTAGAATTTGTTTCTACATTTGAAAGTTAAAAAAAATAAAGCAGGTTTCATTTGAAAAAATCAACTTTTTCAGGTTTGAAGTTATTAAACTTGACCATTAGTTTTAAATCACCCTGTAGAAGGGCGATGAAAATTTAAATCATTCTCATGTAGCATCAAGTCCGTATTGTTGATTTTGAAATACAAGTCAAGAGAGTCATAAGTACAGGGTCCTAAAGAAAAGCAGTCAAACGTCAAAAATGTTGAAAAATCTTGAATAACTTCAAAACCTTTGATGCTGGGATAGGGAAACGTGGTACCAAAGGACGTAGATTTTCATGTAGATTTCGAAAATGTAATAAAATACAGGGTGTTTTGTAATAAAATACAGGGTGTTTTATTTAAAATAAGAAAATTGCTATCCGCACTCGCTAAAACCGGAAGAGAAACGATCACGATAATTTCTTTTGATAGATCATGAAAAACTATGTTGGTATGCAAATTTTCAGATTTAAATTATATTCTTTAATGGGATAGTTTCCCCATCCTTATGCCATTACTCTTTTGTAGACTGTTCTGCCTTTAAGGGCAACTTCTCACCCAGGCAACAGGGTGCCCCTCACTCCCCTCGTCCAAGTAGGACGTTGGCACCTTGTATTGTATCTGAAACTGGCCATTTCGTCAGTATTTGAAACAGAACGTAAAGGTGAGGTTTGTATATTTATGATTCAAATTTGTTGAATTTCGAACTGAGATTTGAGTTCCTGACAAAGCAATACTTATTAATTCCTTTTTAAGTTTATAGATAGCAACAGGGTTAAGTTTAAAAGCAGTATGATGTTCCATTAATATACTTATTTACAATTACAAAGTTTGCCTGTACAATGGGTTGTATACTTATAGATATAACACATTAGGTATAAATGAATGACCAATAATATACAACTGTAGATATAATAATAGCAATATAAAAGGTTCAGGGCAAAATAACTTTCAATTCTAATAAACTATATGTATATAAACAAAAAAATCAATACTACTAACATAACAAATTAGTTGTGTTAACTACAAGTTTTAACATATAATAATAAGTATAAAAAAGACGTAAGCATTACAAAATAAAGGCAAGCATAACATTATATTATCAGAAACAATAGTATATTAACATATATTTATTGAATTAACCGCATGATTTTAATTAAATAATTAATTGTAAAAAATAGCTATGATAAAGGAACACTTTCATCTTTTGGAGGTTCCAAACCATTTCGCTTTAATATATCACGCAAAGCTCGATTCTCTCGTTCTAAAGCTAGGTTTTGCTGTTTTAAAATTTCGACACTTTGCCCTAATTGTTTATTGTCCTTCATACATATCTCCGCTTTTTGTTGATGCTCCTGCAACTCTACAATGTACTCGCAGGCCTTGGCTAAAATACCGCCTTTCGATTGTCCTTCGTAATGCCCATTCCCTTTCATTTCGGTCGTGTTGTTTTCAGGTATGATCTTAGATAATTTTGTAATCCAATTGTTGATTTTATCTCTGCGTCGTCTCTCGACTTCGTTGTGCGTTGCCCGGCGCCTTTCGTCTCTCTAAAAAACTTTTTATGTACACAATTTTAATTATCGACATACACCTTCTTTATGTTTGAAGCGACTGATGCTGAAGAATCGATCAGATGATCCCTGGGTGCTATCGATCTGCCACTCGACTGTGTGGTAAACGCCTCCCCCGGACTTCCTATCACAAATAATTGCCCATTTATGTTACTGGTAAGGACTTGCTGAACACTGGCACTGTGGAAGTTTCCACCAGTCGTCACAAGTTGTGGCACACTATCCCCTGCCTCATCAACTTGTAGAACACGGTATGTGATTGTGCCTGAGAAAAGATTCCATATATGATATGAAAGATACGAACATATGCATACCTTCAGGGGATCGAAATGAATATTGTACTTCTGTGTCTGTAGGGGTTTCTAATAAGGTTTGAGGTGATAAATGAGCAACTACCCTTTGGTCTTCATCACTATCCATACCCTGGTCCTCCACAATATTTAAAGTTTGATTGAGAACAACTTTTGCTTGCCTTAAATTTGGAGTGATCACAACCTTGGTTTCAATTTCTTCCTCGCCACTGTATGATAAATTCGGTATTATTATTGTGAAGTCATTATCTATCCTAATAATCAACATTCATACCACAATATGACCTTGTCCTATACAGTAAAGTTACATAACAAGAGAATACGGCATCTTTCTCGTCCTACAAAAAAAACTTCGGTTACCTAGTGTTCAGTGGGTCTAGCATGTCCATATTAAGAACTTTAAGTCAATTTCTTAAAAATATTTTGAATTTTCCTTCAATTTTGGTCACGGGAACAAATCAGGTCATGTGACGCGATACCGAAGAAAATAGCACTAAACGGACATGCGCGCATGCTCGTGACACGTCACAAATAATACTATTTTTATTTTTACAAAAGCACCTAATCGTATTTTTGCATTTACTTTTAGATTTGTATTTTATGTACAATAAATTATGTAGCACAAAAACCTCTACATAAATAAAAATCCTAAAATTTACTTTCAAATAGAGCAACTTTCATATTGCCAACGCAGTGGCGTAGGTAACTATAATTGTTAGGGAAAAAGTATGCTCTCAAAATCTATTTTCATTATGTGTTTGTTTTAGTCACTATTTTAGTAGACGCTCAGTGAACCTATTTTTAATACAACGCAAGATAATTTTTGTACCAACACTCGGTGCTCATTCGTTGGCATTGATTTTTGAGGTATAATACAAAATGGTGGGATCAGTGGCGTAACTACAATGTCTCAAAGGTACGCAATGAGGACGGGCCCCGACTTAAAAGGGGCCCCAACAAAAATGTACAAAAAATGTAATTTTTATATAAAAAATACTGAAAAAAATTGAAAATTTCCCGAACTCCTTCAATGTTACGCTTGTGTTTATTATTTACATAGTTTGCGTTACTAAAGGAACAGATAACATTGTTCACAGGCGGTAAATAGGTACCTATAGGTGAAAAATCCGGACCAATATCTACAATATACAAAAATTAACAATCTGAGGAAGTAACTATTGAATTTAAATCATCATATCATTTAAATCTGACCTTAATTTAATACGAAATTTGATATGCCCAAAAGTATCCAGCCCAAAGAGATTTAAAAGCAACTCCACCCGTTTCCCATTTGTGAAACATAAAATTCCGAAGTCTCTTACATAAAGTACCTTCATGAAACACTTTGTTAATTAGCGAGACCTTCTGCAGTCCAGAAGATATCTGAAGGTCCTGAATACGGTAACCTTAAACTGAACTTGTGTTTCGAGATGAATGCGACTAAGTACTTTTAACACTCTAGCATTTACCTCTGCATGGACGAAACAGTTACCGTCATTCAATAAAGGCGGATTCATACACAAAGAATAGAAATCGCTAATCAAACTTAATAACAATAACTAAATGAGTTTAAATGTATCTCCAGCGGTGTCGTAGATACGGCACCTGTACTTGTCGTTTGAAATTTTGAAAGCAGACATCTCAGAATGGACGAAAATACCATAGTGGAACCTCCAAGAGAAAAGCAAAAAACGAAATAAGTTCAGAGTTGAGCAACGTCGGAAGATCGATATGAGGGTGATATCTTTATTGAAGAATCCGAATCTTCTGGAGTGTATTTCTAGTGAACTTTCATTAATATATTTTTAAGATGGTTGTCATTAGAAATCCAAACGGTTATATTAAGAGTAAGGGAAAGGGCCCCCAAATATTTTTGAGGACGGGCCTTTAAAATGAAGTTACGCCACTAGGTGGGATCCATTTATTTAACCATTTACATGGTAGGTCTTAGGTCTATATGTATATCAGTTTTCGTTCGATACCGGGTGTCGGCGGTGTCGGCACAAAATGGAGAAGGGGGGGCGATGGACACTGTTTTGTGCAGAAATTATGCCGCAACGACTTACGTTCCCATTTTATAGCATTTTTTAGATGTAGGTACTGCTTGTTCGCGTTGTTTATAGTACCCGATTTTTGTGCCGAAACGCACCGCAATCATACATAATTTACTGCTAGGTAATCAGTTTATTGTCTTCAAAAGATTTCGTTTTTGTTTTAACGTATATGGCAAAGTTTACACATGGGGTGTGAACACTGACATTTTTGTCGCACGCCAAAAGTCTGGTTTCCGAATACGAGCTGAGTGGCAAAAAATTCTCCTACTGAAAATCGTATGCGATTCTTATAGTACCTATGGTACCTATCTTGTTTTTTCTTGTGTTTGATATTAGCAGGACAAGGTTTGCAGTATAAAAGATAATTTCCAAAAATTGTACGGAAAGAAGTAAAAAAACAATTTTTTTTTCTTTTCCGTCGCGTCTCGTAAAGGTTTTGGATACACTTCTCTAAATTCCAACTGGAATAGGAATAAACGGGATTTCTTGGGAACTGGGAATGGGAAAATGCGAGATTTCCCAAAGATGATACAAGCTAGTTCACCAGGACTGCGCCTTGTTGTAAATAAATGAATCACGTAATTAGATTTACGTTACAATACGTAAAAATGCTCCTAAGTATGATTGCGTTTAACCAGATAACCAAATCCCCCCCCCCGTATTGCTCTATACCCATCGATAACTGATGCGCCAAGGGATGATTAGTGAGAGTGTGTTGCGACCACGAACTTATAAATTAAGATGGACTGCTAATGCTGAATTGACAAATGACACCTATACATGGGGACAGCCATGATGTGCACTCACTTGGCGCGAAATTCAAATCACTTAATAAACAAACATTAACATCGCGTTTTCTAAATAAATTACTACACATGTCATTTTCCAAGGCTGCAATAGTCTCAAAACTTAGGAAAATCAGCAGGCTCAATCTTCAATTGTCACGTTTCCTTCGCATAACAATTGTATTCTGGTTTTTGGCAATTTTACATAACCGTTTGACATAAATGTGACTGAATTCCATTGCCTCGCCTCGCTCCAGAATTCCCTCGGGCGTGAGGCAATCCTATCACAGACCTCGTTCTGCAACTCCGCGTCCGACATGAAACGGCGACCTTTCAAGCGCTGCTTCATGATGAGTTAAAAAAATCGCACATCAACATTAACAATGGTGACAATCCCGTCCTCTGTGACGTGTCTGTTGGCATTTACAACCTCTCATCCATGCGTATAATCTTCTCATTAGGCTGTCCGGGTCGCGTATGAGGACTCGCGTCCTTCCTAGAACTGTGCGTCGACCACATTGTGCAGTGTAGCTGAAACTGTTGTCACCCTACATAGCAGACATTCTACGATGTGCCTATTCGCACATATAGCGAGATACACCGAAGCGACGCGGAGCGGAACTCTGTTATCTGTTGTCCTAATCTTCATTTAACAATTGTGTCCTCTGACGAGGAAGATGTGTTCCGCTTTATGCGAAGGAACAGAAAAAGGCCGCTTCGTTGCGCTGCTCTTCCGACAAGTAGTGTGCGCACTCTAATTTAAAACTATGTTTTAAATAAAATCCGTTCCGCTGCACATCGCGGCGCGTCGTCGAGCTTCGCTCTAGTGAGCGGTACCCTTTATCCGGACGGAACCGGATATCGATCTGTCGTCCGCTTCGTGCCGACTTCGTCCGGTCTACACCGGTTCTGTCCGGACAAGTAACGGAAAATCAAAATTGAGTTGGTGTCGAGTCGTCTTTGGAAGTTCAAAGTAAGTACGATTTCTCATGTAAACAAAAATTCCAAAGGTGACTCGACAGCAACTCATTTTTGATCGCATTGTACATAGCGATCAAAAATGAGTGACCGTCTAGTCACTTTTGGAATTTTTGTTTACATGGGAAATCCTACTTAACTTGAACTTTCAAAGGCGACTCGACAGTCACTCATTCTTGATCGCCCGTTATATAAAACCATTATGAACATTCCATCGAATTTTTGCCATCCGGTCCGGACCGATTCCGTCCGAACAAGCATTGCCGCGGTAAAAACCTTTGGTAAAAAGAAAAACTCCCCCATAAGATTGCATTGCCCTATGTTCCCTGTACCTTTGCACTATAAATTCAAGGTGAAACGGATAATAGTTTTTATAGCTTTTTTTCTAAAGTAGGTTCGTTCCATTCTAAATTAACTATGATGGCGTATAGCCTGTGCTCGATACATGAGATGATTTTGTCATATATATGGATTTTGTCTCTTTCTAGCTGACTGTACTGTAGATTAACCTAAAGAGACATAATTCCATCGTAATAGGACGTACATCCGTGCAGGTCGAGATTGGAGAGCTGTAACGATATTTTTCCTATTCTGCCTTCGGCTACGAGCTAGGTCTTCGGTCTTGGTCCATTTACAAATTTGAGTCATGATAATAAGCGCGAAATGAGAGTAGTGGGCGGAAGATTTGAATGCGACCAAAGGTTTTTTACTTTCGCGCAAAATCCAAACTCAGCTGACGGGTCTTGTGATTCCTCACAGGTTTACTTAATTTCTCTGCTTGAAATTGGGTGAGGTTTTTGGTTGAGCATTACTTAACGCCGCAATCATTTACAAATGTAAGCTTTTTTGTAATAATTTACCGTTAATATTTGCAACACGCGTTAAAATAGCTCGTTCTTTAAGCTCACTACAGGCGATTTGGTGATCGAAATGTCCAAATTTTACAGTGTTGCGAACTTTATCTTTTTTTTAATCGAGAACAAATTTTAATTTAACGCTCAAAGTTATTGATTTTAAAGTTATTAGCCGAATTTAATATCACTATTTCGCTATTATTAATTAATAAAACGACGTTAATTGCGGTGGTTTCATCAAAGAGCGGCGCTTTAATTTGTTTCACGTGACAACTTCGCCCCAGAAATTATCAGGCTAAGTACTTTTTATTTTAGCTCGCGAAAATGTCTAAACTTCCAAAGGTGGCCGATGTCGAGGAGGAATCGACATACGGATATGTCTTCGCGGTTTCCGGTCCAGGTAAATATTTCCCGCTGCACGATGATTCTTACAATTATTGCTTGTAGTCGTCACTGCAGAAAGGATGAGTGGATCTGCTATGTACGAATTGGTTCGAGTCGGCTATTACGAGCTTGTTGGTGAAATTATTCGGTTAGAAGGCGACATGGCTACAATTCAGGTGAGTTTAATTACTATTCGTGCAGGCTGTCAGTTGCAAGTTTAGGTATACGAAGAAACGTCAGGCGTTACGGTTGGTGATCCTGTTTTGCGTACCGGTAAACCGCTATCTGTCGAGCTCGGTCCGGGTATTATGGGATCAATCTTTGATGGTATTCAGCGACCGTTGAAAGATATTAATGAAAGCACACAAAGTATTTATATTCCAAAGGGTATCAACGTACCAGCTTTGTCACGCACACTTAAATGGGATTTTAATCCCTTAAACATAAAGGTAGGCAATTTAAGTGGTAATGTCACAAGTTAATGTGGGAATATTTAGTTGGGTTCGCACGTGACCGGCGGTGATTTATATGGTATGGTTCACGAAAATACTTTGGTTAAGCACAAGTTGTTACTTCCTCCACGTGGTAAGGGAACGGTGACCTATATTGCAGATCCCGGAAATTACACAGTGGATGTAAGTTCTTATATGCACTCTGCAACTCTACAATCTAACCGTGTATAACTTAGGATGTCATTCTTGAAACTGAATTTGACGGAGAACGTACAAAGTATACCATGTTGCAAGTGTGGCCTGTACGTCAACCACGTCCAGTCGCCGAGAAATTACCTGCCAATCATCCTCTACTAACAGGTCAGCGTGTGTTGGATGCCCTATTTCCGTGAGTGCCCGTGTCTTTAATGGGATAAATGCTTAAATTTAACGTTACAGATGCGTCCAGGGAGGAACAACCGCCATTCCGGGTGCTTTCGGTTGCGGCAAAACTGTAATATCGCAATCTTTATCTAAATATTCAAATTCCGATGTTATCGTATATGTTGGCTGTGGGGAAAGAGGTAGGTGCATTCATAATCATGTAAACATGTATTTCATTACCTTCACCTTGAAATTTTATAATTTCGTCTTACATCATTAATTGATCGTGTCCAATGCAATGATTGACATTTATAATAAGTTTTCCCAATGTAAAATAGACTCATTTTATTCCTGTAATGATTTTAGCTAATGCTGAATTTATCACGAATAATTTAAATCTGCTTACATTTTTTTTTAAGGAGTTACAGAACAAAGTAAAGAAGGTTGAGTAATTAATGACCTTGGTAAAGAGAGGTAGTAATCTTTCTGCTGAAAGTCTTAAAAAAGTTTCCAGGGCTGCTGCGATTTTGCAAAGTTAACTTCAGTTTTTCACATTGCTATTTCTCATGGCAAAAATGAATGTAGATTTCAATTTTACGGCCACTTTGATTAACATTCTGTATGCCTATATCAGGTAGCCTTTGAGTTACTTATTGGCATTCTATTATTCTCACGATAAATAACAAACAAATCATAAGCAATACAATTTGACATTTCAAATGAAACAATTGCTTCCAAAGCCTACCACACCTAATGAAAAAATACTATTTCTTTCAAAAAATGCCAATAACTCAAAAACCACTGGCAGCATGCAGAATGTTAATAAAAATGACCCTAAAATTAAAATCTACATTCATTTCCGGCATCAGAAATAGTAGTTGCAATTTGAAAAACTGAAGATTTGGACATTTTTTGATTGCTAATTTTGAAAAATGGCAGTTACACCGAGCAGTAAACTTTTTCAAGACTTTCAGCGGTCGCTCAAAAAATTCCATTGATTTTCAGGATTCGATTATAAAAAAAAGCACTCACTGATCTTGAACGGTTTAAGAGATGAATTTTTGAATGAACCCTTGCATCTCCAAATGTTTAGAGGAAAATTGACATACGTCAAAAACTATGACTGATAGGTGCGCAAATCTTAAATGCGTCGAAGTCAGAATAAAAGAGCGCATTTAGAAAAAAATAGAAAAAGGTGTTTCAATTTAAAAAAGAAAATGGCGCCAACTTCAGTTATTTACGGATACAGCGCCATGTTGACATGATGCAGTGATCGATTATGACTGTGAACCAAGTTTCAAGTTCAATTTAAAAACTTCTAATACGTGAATCTCCCTGTATAATGAAATAGTTTTTGTACACTGGTTAACTGCATTTTTTCAAAAAAAGAATGCTTTGAATTTGGCCCCTGAAATTGAAATTTTTTTCCCATTTAATTATCTCTTGATCTATACTACTTTTTGAGGTGGGCACTAATTTTTTTTGTTTTGTTGCACAAATAATATTGAATTTTTTTAATACATATATGCTTGCTTTTTAAGGAGAGTTTTTATTGTACAGAAGCCAGCTCGGAAGCCAGCATGATTGATTAATTTTTTAATTTTTAAATATATTTGCGACATTTATTCATGTTTATTTTTTGAGATAGAACTTTCGCAAAATTTAATATATCCGCCAGTTAAATTGCGAAACCCTGAACATTAGTTTTTTTGTTACTTTTTTAATTTTTATATATTTTGTTTTTAATTTTGCATCTTTAATCTTTGCGAAATTTGATAGTAATTTGCGATTGCGAAATAGACGGCAAAATTTTTAAAGCTACATATTTTAACGTAAATTTAAGTACATGTTTTATATATTTACATTTTAATTAAGTCTTGAAATGAATTGAACAGTTAAAATATTATTTATGGCTCACATATATACAATTTATAACAGTGCGAACTATTTATTTCTTCGGCGTTGAAATTGGAACTGCCTTTTAAGTTTTGTAATTACTATATTTATATGCCAAAAAAAGCAAATTTCTTGAAAAATTTATAACTACCTACCATAAAAGAAATGTACGGGAAGGATACAAAATTTGAGATTTTTAAATTTTACTTTGGAGATACTTAGCCGAAAATATTATTTGTACATGGATTTTTTGATGATCATCAGAGGGCAAGAATGTTTAAACTTTGACGTTTCTTCGCATGTTAATTTTGTAATTTGTATCACAACAAAAAATTATGGGAAAAATTGAGCCTAATTAGTTAAAAACCACCAATAAAAAATTCTTTTATAGGACCACGCACTAGTAACTGATGTACAGACTGTTTCAGAGTAAACGCCCTTTTTTTTAGCCACACTATGGGTACAACTTTCAAAATATTTGGCGGTAATATGTTTGAGGACATTCTCTACACGATCATGATATCAAATTTTTGATTGGACGAATTATTTCAAAATGGCGACTTTCAACTTTTATTTTTTAAATTAACTGTCATCATTTTTTATTATTATTGAGATCCTAAAAACATTCTTTTTACGACAGTATTTCGTTTTTCTCTAAAACACATTTCTTTCTATCAAAAAGCAAACATTTTAATCTAATAGCATCCAGCAGCGGTAGACACAAAAGAAACAATTAAACTTTATTTTGTAATAAACAACTACTTGGTATATGGACAAAAATATCATCGGGCGCTTACTGTGAAACAGGCTGTATATGTGCAAAGCATTTAATACACATTTTGTAACGTTTAATCTTTTGTTTATTAGGTAACGAGATGTCTGAAGTACTTCGCGATTTTCCCGAGCTGTCAGTCGAAATCGAAGGCCACACTGAATCAATCATGAAACGTACTGCTCTGGTTGCAAACACCTCTAACATGCCCGTAGCCGCTCGAGAGGCATCTATTTACACAGGTATTACATTATCAGAATACTTCCGTGACATGGGTTACAATGTATCGATGATGGCCGATTCGACGTCTCGTTGGGCAGAAGCTCTTCGTGAAATTTCCGGTCGTCTCGCCGAAATGCCTGCCGATTCAGGTTATCCCGCATATCTAGGTGCGAGATTGGCGTCGTTCTACGAACGTGCCGGCCGTGTTAAGTGTCTTGGAAATCCGGACAGAGAAGGTTCTGTCTCGATTGTAGGCGCAGTGTCGCCACCTGGTGGTGATTTCTCTGATCCCGTTACATCCGCAACTCTAGGTGAAAACTGTCTTGATTTCAATCTCAGTTTTTCAATCATTTTCTCACAGGTATCGTTCAGGTGTTTTGGGGCTTGGATAAAAAATTGGCACAACGTAAGCACTTCCCCTCAATTAACTGGCTCATTTCGTACTCGAAGTATACTCGCGCTTTAGACGACTTCTATGATAAAAACTTTGTTGAGTTTGTACCGCTTCGCACAAAAGTAAAAGAAATCTTGCAGGTACGAATTAAGGAAAAAACCTAATTCCTTTCTTAAAACTTAATAAAATAGGAAGAAGAGGATCTATCCGAAATCGTCCAACTTGTCGGTAAAGCCTCACTGGCCGAAACAGATAAGATCACCTTGGAAGTGGCCAAGTTACTCAAGGAAGATTTCTTACAGCAAAACTCATACTCGTCCTACGATCGGTTCTGTCCATTTTATAAAACTGTGGGCATGCTAAGGAATATGATCGGATTTTACGACATGTCCAGACATGCCGTCGAAACAACAGCACAGTCCGAAAATAAAATCACGTGGAATGTCATTCGGGATTCGATGGGCAATATTTTATACCAGTTGAGCAGTATGAAATTCAAGGACCCAGTTAAGGACGGCGAAGGTAAAATAAAAGCCGAATTCGATCAGTTGTACGAAGATATCCAGCAGGCTTTCAGAAATCTGGAAGATTAGTAACCTTGTAAATTATCCTGTAATGTAAATGTTTCCAATGTAATTTTAATTAGTAGGTTTATGCTTAAAATTTACTTCAACAGTGGTGTTGGTTTTCCCACAATGTAAAAATATCTCATTCCATATTATTTAGAGGGTAGAACTTTCTTGTACTATAAGTAAAAGAAAAAAATTAAAGATGTACAGTATTATTCTTAAAAAACAGTTTTAATTGTTGATATAATATGTAGGTAAATAAGCATTGTTCAATGTTATTTGATGGCATTTTATTTTGTTTTATGTGAATGTTGTACATTATTTTTATTTTCACTTACATTGATTGTTATACAATGTTTAAATTGGAATTTTAAATAAGTAAGAATAATGAATGGAGTAAATAAAGCATTGTTTTAGTTAATCATTGTTTACGTAACATAAACCGTACAAGTCCTACAATTGTTATAATATAATTTACACTTGTAGCTTTTTCATAACACAACTCATTTGCATATACAGAATTAAGTAGGACTTGTAGTTATAGTTACAGGCGGATTACTTATAACTTGTAGACTTGTTACAATTGTATAGTTTGTGTTACAGGCTCCAGGTGAAGCTGTCCTTGGCATCCAGATTGACTCCAGACTGGCGGGGAACCTCAAATCCAAGCTAACAAAAAACTACTTTCTGCATTGACAAAATAAAACAAACCATTTGAACGGAGGCTGCCCTAATTGCTTATTATGGTGTATTTCACTCCGCTGGGACATATGCATAGGTAGGCATTAACTCGTTAAAATACGAACTTACTTGCGTAATGGATTTACTTCTAAAACTGTTAATGCTTCTGTTAACTTCCGTTAATTTAGTTCGTTACATTGGTTACTTGTTTATATTTTGCTATGAGTATACTCCTAGATATATTGTTATTTTATTGTTTGAACTAGATAGGTGCTTATGGACCTATCACCGCCGTTTTATGTTGTTTTCCTGTATAGAATTTGTTTTTTTTCTTAATTGTGAGAATGTACGGTTGTTTTTAGGTAATGGAGTTAGAGAAAAGAAATTTGATTCGGCGGCTCAAAGAAGCCGATAGTTTCTTTTTTAGTCAATCTCTCATCGTATAGGGTGGTAAAAATGCATCACATTTCAAAACCTCATTGGTGTGAGTTTATTTCGCCCAAATTCTCTCGAAAATGGGGTATTTTGGCCGAAATTTCATTAATTACACGTGTTATGTTCGCTTCTAATGCAGAAATAGTTTCTGGTTTATCGGCATAAACAAGTGATTTGAGATAACCCCATACAAAGTGATCTAACGGCGTTTAATCACATCACCTTGCTGGCCAATTCACTGCTCTATTTCTTGATATGATGTTCTCATCAAAAGTTTCTTTCAATAAATCGATGATTTCGTGTGCTGTATGGCATGTCGCACCATTTTGTTGAAACTATAAGTCGGCTACATCAATATCTTGAATTTTTGGCAACAATTTTTTCATTGTGCGTTCAGTTTGACGATTATGAGCACCATAAAATGGTCGATGAGCACGAAAAACATTTCTCACTGAACACTGATTTTGGAAATAAATTTCCACGATTTGTAAATGTTGTACTGATGATGTAAGTCTATTCATGGTGAAATGTTAACCAGAAATGAACAAAAATCACATATGCACATGACAGCTATCTTGATTACAGTGTTTTAAAATCCCTATTGGACAAAGTACTTCGTATTTGATCACCCGTTATAACCATTCGGTTTTTGATACTGTATGCTATCTTGTTTCGTTCCATGCTATAGCTGGCATATGATAACTCTGTTTTAATTTCACACCAATTCCTTATCATTTACTAACAAAAGTAAGAAAGTTGCGTTTTGCGCATGCACAGTACGACTTTTGCGCATGCGTTTTGTCTGCTTTTATTAGGGGGACCTACAATAGAAGTCTCGTTCAAATTGCTCTATAAATATGAAAGTTGCACTTTACGCATGCGCAGTACGATTTTTTGCACATGCAATTGTTTGCTTTTATTATTAATACAATTAAAATTTCGCGCATGCATTAATAGACAATTTGATTCTAAAAGGAGGCCAATGAATATGGAAGAACAATGTAAATTAGCCCATCCCATTGCGTTTTCGATGAAAAAGGGGCCATTTATAGGTAATTGGATGGGGGCATGAAACTCACATGTAGTCACGCGCTGGTATAGGGCCGTTGACACATTGCTCGGCTTCGCCTCGCATATTGAAACACGCAATAAAGAAGACACATTCCGGGTATCGGCGGGAGATATGCCTATGGATTGTCAGGCTTTAATGTGAATTAAATCCAATAGAGCCACGCACCCACGCTTTGATTAAATATGTTAAAATTTATGCCGTGCCGAGTACGAATACAGAAGTGACCATATACAAGCGCTCGAAAAATTAATGAATGAGAACGGGACTCCATCAATTAGTAGTCAGCGACTGAGATATATAAGCTTCACCTTAGCAAAATTTGTGGATTTCGTGAAAAATTATGGAATACAACATACCCTCAATGCGACGCAATGGCCCTGAGCGTCGAGCGAACGGCCAAGTGGTAAGAGCAAATCGTACAATTGTACACCTGCCACCATGGTAGCGATAGACGACGAAACGAGATGGCACGCGAACCTGCGGGAGATCGAACGGAATTTGAACATTGCACCAAATAAAACGACAGGTAAAACGCCTTTTTTCAACGGCCGATACTAAAAAAACAATTTATCGGTTTTATAACCGTCCTTTAAATGAATGTTTCAGCATCTTATAAAGCTCTCGTTTAAAACCGGAATTAAACTTGCAAGGCTACTGTCGTGTACATAGATAACAGACCTTTTGCCTGACCCGACAATCTCAAGAGACAATGGGTCTTACTGGACTTCCGAAGTTTAATTTTAACCCGGTAGTTATTTGGATACCTTTGCAAACCTCGTCTGATTTGATTTGGCTGGGTTTAGTGTCATTGGAAGCGCGCTAATTTATCAAGATGTTTAAAGCGTTTTCCAAATTTTTAATTAAAGAAGTTTTAATTTTGAGCGTAATCGTACGGATTAGTTACGCTTTTTGGGGAAGTCCAGCGTTCCCCTTTTCGAATTTGCGGAACTCTATGTAAGATAAGGATTTAGAGGAGATCTTTTGCTTTTCATCGTGTTCAAATAACATCAGAAAAAACTAAAAACAAATCGGTAAATTTCGGAAGTCGGAATTTTCTGGTTTTCACTAAAGCATGATGATATGATATGATAACTCTTTAATAGCGCATCTCTTCTCTAATTTGACCATCACCGTATCTTCTATGGATTTGGAAATCTCAATGATAGACATCCTCTTATCCTAGATTCTATTCGACGTATGAGTACATTCAGCAGAAGAACGACGTGAATCGCGTGTTGTACCATTGAAACCTAAATATAAAGAAGTACCTACCCGATATAAGGAAGGTAAAAATAATATCTGTCACAAATAATTGAAGAATATCTTTAAGCAATAAAGTAGATAATGTTGTTATGCCACACTTTAATTGACCATTGTCTACTTATTACTGAAAACAGAATTGGGAAATTAGAAATCGTTCGCGAGTTATCATGTGCACAGACAGACGGACGAACGGACAGAAAGTTCAAAATCATCAGCAAGCTTTGACGCTCGTTAATAAGTAGGTACGTATATACACCTTCATATATGTTATAGTTTCAGAAACCAAATCATTCCAAAATGTTTAAGAATATACACAGACCAAGTCTCCATGCCAACTATACCTATGTCATAAAGTATATTGATCAAACATGGAATACCTAATAGAATAAGTAACTATATCTTCAAAATTTAGCTTGAATCTTTTAGTAAAATGGAAACACACCTTCTCGAATTTGAGTAGGAATGATCCGGTGTATTGTCATTTGTAACTGAGATTACTGTTTCAGCTATTCTTACGGCTACAACTGCAGCAAGTATAATCTTCTTGCGCTAGACGAAACAACGCTGCTGTTCATCTCCGAAAATTTATTGCATTTCTTTAACGTCAATTCGAGAGAATTTACTTTCCGACGCTCAACTTTCGGGACCGGAATTGGATGCGTCGCAGTTAGGTTTTTCTCATAGATTTGCATGGACAAATTTTATTCTTGTAGAAAAATCCAAGTACGACGTTCTCACATTTTGCGGTGGCAGAAAATGGACAAACGCCTACGATATTCATTTACAACTGGCCGGATTTGGAAGTTGTGAAATTGATAGAAAATGCAGCGAAGGAGTGTTTCGCCAGTTTGTGCTACAGGTACTCACTCTAGACCGAAAAGGCTTTGATAATGATAGCATATTGCTGTTCTTCCTTCAGCCCAAATGGAGAAATTCTCGTTTCATACAGTGGAAAGCCCGAGCACGTAGTAAGCATACATAATTGGTCAGTATCGACAGTTTTATTTAGAAGTTTTACAAACGTTCCCGTCCATGGGCTTTCGTTTTCGTCATATAGCAACAAACACTTCACTTCATTTGGTAAGAACACAAGGTGCAGATAATAAAAGTAACAATCACACAACAGGTTCAGAGTATGTTACATTTTGGGAGATTGTGGATAAATTCACAGGAATAAAATTGGAAAAGAACGAAGGCAAATTTGACAAGACTGACACTACGGAAATTATATGCGCATACCACATGCCAGATGATACTGTAAGTTGCACTTGTGTAACGTTGCATTGTGTGGCAATGATTTTTAGTTCATCTCGGGATGCGACTGGGGCAACATATTAGTTTGGAAAGACGCCTATATAAAATTGGAAATTGAAAGAATGCTAAATCGTAAGTGCCACGATGCCCCTATAACACAATTTGCCCACAAAGAGGACGAGCTATGGTCAATTAGTATGGATGGACGCATCAAAATATGGCATTATAAAAGTTTGGAAAATAAACAGTTCATGGAGGACCAGTGCGTTCTTGGAGTTGAACCAATTTTTGAATTTGATTTGCCCAATATCAAGTTCATGGGCATTCATAAGGTTATAGCCGATTCCACGGATACTTCATATTTTGTTCAGGTTATCAATTTAATTTTTTTAGACCGTATATGGTAGTATTTTGATTTGAGAATGTGGCACCGAATTTTGACCACAAGCAATTATGAAATGGTATTTTTCGGACACAATAGCGTGGTAGAAGTTTTTGCATTCTGTTTTCGCCACTCAAACAGACCGTGTTGAATCTACCCCCTTCCCTACTCTAAGTGAACTCATGATTTATCTCAGAATTACCATGTATACAGTTGTGAATTTATATAACAGTTAAAATACCAGCGCGAACTATTTATTACTTCGGCGTTGATATTGGATCTGTCCGGAAACGCAATTCGATTTGCTTATATAGCAAACGCGAGTGTTCACGAGTGCTGCCAAACGGTCCCGCGTCATTAGAATGATCTCGAACAAACACGTCATATGTATTTCCCGGAAAGAATGCGTCACATCCGCTTTCGTTTCTTATCGATTTATGCCGCCTCGATGTCTGTCGCGATTTCTAGAATATTCGCTACATATACAGGGTGGTGACTTGCGTAACGCATCATAGGGATTTCAATGTAAAATTCATAACATGCGATTATTGGCTCCCCTAAATTATTTTAGAGCAAATATGTATTAAAGTTTTTTGTAGAAAAATTTTTTTACGCCAATCAACCGTATTAGTTTTCAATTTTTTTCATATAAAGACGGAAAATTGGAAAAATAAAACCCGCATCTTTTTCAATAATCTGCGATGCCATGCAATTTTCTAAAACAAATAAAAACCAGTTATCAATTGGCAGCAGTTCGAAATGGATTTTATGTCTTACTAACCTATAATAGTACATTTTATATCTGTGATACGCGGGCATAAAGTACCCTAGGGCATTAAGTATCACCATAGTAACTCATTTATACTTAATGACAAAACAAACAAATATTTGCAGGTCATTGAAAATTAGAAACGTCAATTATTAATTGTCAATACCTACTAAATCACAAGATTGGCCTTATTTCGAATAGTTTCTGGAACTTCCTCCTCATTCACGATGACTTGAATTATTTAAAATTACGTTTGGATGGTTTCAATCACATTAACAAAATTCGAACCACGCATACTCTCGATCAAACATAATGAATTATTTTGTAAACAAATTTTGACGAAGAAAACTATTTGTAAAACATAAAATTGTGTATGTACCACGGGCATAAACTGATATTTATACTCTCGGGCGACTAACAAGCTCTCGGGCCGTAGGCCCTCGAGCTTTTTAACTCGTCACCCTCGAGAATATAAACATCACTATTATGCCCTTAATACATAAATAACTATTATGATCGACTACTGGTCTTGCAGTTAATGGTGACTTATTCGAACATTTATTGTAAATTGTTACATTAGGAACCTTTTTTTAGTAGTTTGGTCTTTCTTTATGTTGAATTCGCTGTTCTAAATATAACACTTTTTGATAAAATTTGATTTGTTTTATAGCAGACATTCCATGGCACCACGGATATTGGCGTAGTCTTTGTATTATAAAATTCCATGGCATCACAGATTATTGAAAAAGATGGGGGTTTTATTTTTTCAATTTTTCGTCTTTATTATGCAAAAAATTGAAAACTAATACGGTTGATTGACGTAAAAAATTTTTTTCTACAAAAAACCTTAATACATTATTGCTCTAAAATAATTTGGGGAGCATGTTATGAATTTTACATTGAAATCCCTATGATACGTGACGCAAGTCACCACCCTGTATATTATGCTCTCGGAGTAGCGAAGGTGTATACTAACCAATAATGACCCTTCAGGATGGTAACGGAGGTATTTGGAACGCCGACTTTAATACGGCAATGAACCCGAAATCGCCAATTCAATTATATAAATGCCACGGTGGAGCAGTTGTGGATATCGCAGCATGTCCCTGGGATCATTATGTGGCAAGCCTAGGGAGCGATGGTCGTCTCCATTTATACCAATATATTAAGAAGGAGCTTGTGCTTTCACATCAGTACCCCGCGAAAGGAACTTGCATGATTTGGTTACCTTTGCATGTAAGAGTTTAATCCTCTTTTTTCCCCGTTTAAAAAACCTGCTGTAGGTACACGAGTTGGGAGATCAGTTGATAATGGGATTTGATGATGGTAATCTTAGGGTGGCAGTACTCATGTTTGATGAGAAGAACATTACAGCAACGACTACTCAGGTCACTTGCAATATTTTTAACCTTTGGCATTTACACGATAACACCATAGGTAATTAAATCACACAGTGGCTCCATTATAACTATTGCTCTTTGTAACAAACGGCATTTGCTTGTGAGCGGTAGTGAGGATTCCACTATTTTTATCTATTCATTGAACACAATCGAGGAATATGTTCATTTAATACCCATAGGTTTTATTCCGCTTACACTATGCCCCAGTTATCTAAAATGGCATTCTTATCAGGTAACTACTTTTTTATTAGTTTTATAGTTGATCTTGAATGTCGATTTTTTAGGAAGCAACAGTTGTTATTGGCTCCAGAAACGGATACTATTCTGAAATTCCCATATCTGAGCAAGCTCAACCACAATCCCAAGACTCCTACTTGCTTCAAGAGAAAGCATCCAATTTTATCCTAAGTAGACTCGTACCTATTAATCGCGCTGATTTCAACTGCATTCTTCCAGTTTGCAACAACTCGCCACTTATAAATAAAATTTTGTGGTTTACTTTTTTCAAGATGGACATCATGTGGTTTTCAATGGACGGAACCGACTCTGGCCGTGTGTATGAGAAGAGTCTAAATCACACTTGTGATATGATATACGATGCCGGTCACGTTGAAATTAATAATTGTGTCATAAAGTAAAATTAATATTTTTCTTTCCGCTACCAGTTGATTCAATTTCTTGCAGTGAGCACCGAACCTATATATTTTTCATCATGAGTGATGGAAACATTTTAATAACGAAAGTCAACCCTGACAACGCGAGGGATTTCTCAACCTCTTGGCAACTGGCCTTGCATAGTTTCAACAGATTTAGTTCACAAACATGTTTTAGTTATAATGAAAAATATTTGTTCACATGCTGGCGTGACGGTAACATTTTCTCTTATAAAATTAATATAAACGAAGAACCTACGAAGCTTATTTCACCCCGCAGTATTTCACGACAATGCCCTAAAGAAGTGGAGGATAATGACGGTTACACAAAATTAAGCTTGGAGGAACTAAAAATGAAGATAAAACACGACTTGAAATGTACAACCACCAATCGAAATCGGGAGACCCTACGACAGCGATTACAAAGCTTACGTGCACAATTTGAAGATTTGCTTAAACGTAACAGTGCTCTGCCTTCGACTCAAATTATACCGAAACAAGAGTTCGAAATACATCCACTAATTACCCAGTTTTTTAAGGATGAACATCAAGTGAACCTTGCGTGCGTAAACCGCGACCACGCCGTGCAAATTGAAATATCGCAAATAAAAATATGGAAAACCAGAAACCGCTTTACAGATCCTTTGGATTGTTTTCCTATTACCGTGAAAGGTATTTCCAGTAGAGGATGGGTGAAAACTATTCCTCAAAGGAAATTGGCGAAAGAGTTTCACGATGCGTTAATTCTAGTGGAAGAAAAGATGAAGGCGGAAAATGAAACGGGTACGTAATTAATAATTGTGCTATTCCTTACTAAATGTTTGCAAAATAGCGGAATGGAAGGAGAAGGTGATGTATGTTTTTTTAAATTGTGTACACTAATATAATACAGTGAACATATTTACAGGAGTTTCAGCGGTACTGCTGCAATCGAAAATCCATTGGAACGTCAAAAAAGAGTCAGGGAGAAGAAGGATGTTTTCTTGACCCTACTTGCGCAAGAAAAGAATTTTGGGCCGAAAATAAACCAGCTTCTGGAACGTTACAAGATTCGCAGAATTCATTTCCAAAAACGGAAACAAGAGGTACCTACGCGTGAAGAAAATTTGGTTCACATAAACTAATAAATTATATACTGTGTCCAAGATAAAGATGTTTATAATGGGGATTTTCGAAACCATAGACGATAGTCAAATGCGTAATTAAAAAGTTAGAAACTTGGAAAATTCCAATTCCTTCCGAAGATATGCCAGAAAAACCAAAATTTGCTAATTTCGTTTTGAACATTTCGTATTTGAACATACACAAAAGAAATAAAAATCACGTTCTCATTAACACGTTTTTCACGAATACAACGATGTACGGCACACAAAAAAAAACAAAAATTGGAAACTATTGGTTTCAACAAGATTGTGCACCTGCGCATAATGCTGTAATCGTGCTAGGATAGTACCTACGGGAGAAATTTTTCATCTTCCAGGAAATTTGTCCGATATGTATTCTCGCACGATTAGGGCGATGTGCGCGGGTGCACCAGCCTGTTGAAACCAACAGTTTCCATCTTTTGTTTTTTTTGTGACATTCATCATTATATTTGTAATCATTCTTAACGATCCCCATGAAGATAGACGTCCTTATCTTGGACACAGTGTATATTATATTACTCACTCGATTTTAATCATAAACTAAACAGTAAAATATAAAACGCTAATATGCTAAATTTAATTATATTATGTAAGTTTACACATGATTAACAGAATACTAAATTATAAATAATTAATGAACATTTGGATATGCCTGTCCATTTTGATAAACCATGACCACAAATGTACGTATATTTGTGCCATGCCTATGGTTTGATAGTATCAAGTTTCGTGATCTCTGCCACCGGCCATGTATGTATTAGTTTGTAAGGAAACAATCCGATGCAAACTGAATTGCGAGCGATCCTCGAGATCCTTAAGCATCACCCATCATTTTTACAACACGCCTTGACAAAGTGTAAAACAAATCAGCATTACTTTTGCTTTTACTCGAGGTGCCTACATACAACATTCCATTTAAATATCTCAAGAAATTTAAAAAATTGGATTGCACATGCGCAAAACAAATTTTTTGGTTGAGCATTAGTTTTGCTTTTACTCAAGGTTGTTGTGCATAAATAAGCACATTGGGCAAATATAGCATTGACCTTCCATACAAAATTGGGTTGCGCATGCGCACATTTTCGTCTGCATAGTTACTTGGGGTTTAAGTTTAAGGAATATTTATTTACTAACACAGAAAATCATATGTTCACGAGTTATAAAAGAAACCCTTTTTTTAGGTTTTGGGCAGTTTTTGGACTGTAATTTGGCCCGTTAGTTTACGTAGCTGAAATACGTAACAGGAAATTAGGTTCGATAGGTATTCTTGCACGAATCGCGCCGCAACTGCGACCTCCATTTATCTGAAAATCGTGTTAAGGTTACCAGGAAATTAAACAACGAAGCTGCACTTACCGGAAGGTTTTTCTGTAAAGCAACCTCCGACAATCAATAAAAACAATACGTTGCTCATTGCCGATGACACAGAAATCATATAGATATAGAGTTCACACCTTGGATGTAATGGAAAATGCTGGGTAAGCGATTAGGTTTATCACAAGTTATATTATGGTCAATGATTTTGTGACCTTTAAAACAAAAATACGTTAATTAAATGTAGTTGGCGTTGTGCGCGTATGCACCAGCCCGTTGAAAAACAATAGCGACCTTTCTTATATCCTTAAGAACATGTGTACCAATTTTCAAAGTGATCGGACGTTTCTATACAAAGTTTTCGTGCACACGGACGGACCAACTGCCCGTCCGTTCGGGTACGTACATGATAGCTCGCGAACGGTTTCGAATTTTCCAATTCTATTTTCAGTATTATGTTTATCATCACCCAAGGAAGAACTGATTAAATTTTCAGTGACCCAGGAGCTCGTTTGCTATATTTGTTACGTTTATTATAAGGAATATTGTACCTACTACATTTTCAGAATAGCAAAAATATCGACATCTATTCCTTCTCATTTGCACTACAAATGCCCACGTATATTTTTTTGGATTTTCGGAATATACCCAGAGGTATAGATAGGATTTTCGAGACCTTTCACAAAAACATGTTTGTTCTCTCTTCTTGTCTAAATGGGTTATATATCGAAATCAAAAAGTTGAGGAGTACTTCAGTATTCATTATTCTGATTAAGAAGACAGAAAAGTAGGTACCTAATTATTACATGCCTTTGTGAAACTACCCTATCGGTTGATTTTGTCACAAAAATTGCAATTTTGAATCCTCTCCAAGCAGCAATCATATTTTCATGGGGTACAGAACGTAGGTGTGAATTTACTCTGCGAAGTAATCCTTTGTTGCACTTTTTTGCCCAAGTAGCATACAGCAAAGTTGATCGATAGCTTTTAAGTAAAGATCTGGTTATTATATTTCCACCGGATAGAGAGACAAACAAAGTACTCAACTTCTTGAAGTGTATGATGTTTCACAATGTATAGGTCTGAAATTGTTCCTTGATTGGGTTGCTCCTTAGGGTTGTTAACTCGTTGTATAAGACTTACCTTTTTTGCTTTGCTTATACAAATACATGTGTGTATTATGTTAATGTAGTAAAGAAATAATGTGGTGTTGCTGAATATCCAAAACTTAATTTGAGTAGATTTACGACAATAAAATTTGGACTCAAATAAAGCACTGATTTTAAATATCCTATCAAAATTAAAATCAATACGTAACCTGAATTATACCTTCAAATCTATAAATATCGTCAAATCGTCTGCTTTATTTATGATGTAAACGTTATAGGTTACAATGTATACAATATAAATAATTGAATGTAAGTTTCAAAATATAAATGAAAAAAATTCTCTAAAATTTAATATACAATTTGAATAGAACAATTTGAAAGGAATACTTGGAGCCATTTTTTGGTAAAATTGTTGAGGTTTCATTGTAGTACCGGATAGACCTTCGAGTGTTCTAAAAGTTTGTCTAATAATTTTTTGACTGGTGCGGTGGTGTTAACACTAACATTTTTGCTAGTATTAACCGTTGAAGCTGTACTTCTTCATTTTCCAGTGGGAAGACTTCACTGCAGCCAAACCCTTGAAAATCAATTCCGTAGAAGACCAAATTAATTTACGCCACGCAATCGAAACTGTTGGCGATTATAAACTGAAATCCGATACGAACTATAAAGTTCCAAAATCCTTGTACACAAGCGTTGCTAAACAATATCATTATTTATTACAAGCGTCTTTAAAGGTAAGTCTTAGTTAAGGAATTTCTTAACACTAGCACTACTGGTAAATATACAGAAATACCAAATTGTTGATAAATACAACAACAAAGTGTACCAGTTACGGGAAAGACGTGTGAAGGTACTCGACTACTTACAAAACCTACTCTCATCCTTAGGAGAAGTACAGGAAGAATTAGACGAAAAAGACAGAAAGCCAGTACCTGTCATACCCGATACGACAATAGACGATTTTCCTGAACGTAACTTAGATGTGAAAGTGTTATCAGAAGATACAGATGTGCAAATAACGAAGGTATCTTTTAATTGCACAACTCACTTTGTCCGACTGCGATGTTCTAGCCCATCCGAAGTAACTCTGTATTGAAAGATATATTGGTGGATGATGAGGAATCCGAATGGGAGGTAGAAGCGAGAGACTATCGGAAGGCTTGGTAATTGAGAAGACATTTCAATAATCAGGTATACCAGATTAAACTTTGTAGCAAATTATTTGAACAAAACTTACTTCTACGCAAAATATACAGAACCATTCAACAGTTTGACGATGCGCTCGATGAGTTATCAATGGAGAGTTGTACCACCATGCGAGATGTTAATCTCCTTGACTTGCATTTAATAACGTTGAATCAGGAGTTGATAATATCGAAACAGTTTGAACAATCTGAAATGTTGATAGATGAAAAAATACATGCAAAAATGGAAGCGATGGAAAGTCATCACAATAGTAGCAAAAGAAAATTGGAATTCATTTCTCAACATGTAACAGAAGCCAAAATATTTTACAAAGAAAAGAAAAAAATAAAATTTCGCTTCTTATCCTCCATAACAGGACATGAACATGCCTCGTATTTGAAAAAGCTTTTCAAATCAAATGGAACTGCAGCAGACGGTGCGTATTAATTAGGCGAATACTTTTATCCATTTTTTTCTTTTGTTTATGGTGGGTTTATACAATCATTATTATTAGATCGTTAAGAAATAGCCAATAGAAGCAAAAGTTTATTGTGCGTCGCTAATCAACGAAACCATACCTTTGTTTCTATGCGTTATTATTAATGATCTATAATGATTGTGATCTAATGCTAGTGATTGGATAAACCCACCATATTAATTACTAAAATTAATACAACCATTAATATTCAACCAATCGGCGTGTAATTGTTTTAAATTCTAACCAATCAGATGATTAAAAGCTAGGTAGCGTTTTATCAGCGACAAAAATGCGTGGACGAATGCGTAAAATTGTGAAATATATTGTCACACTCGGATCGTAATTTTAAATCAGGATAATTTTATATTTTAATTCACTCAAGTTTTGTTGCCGCCTGGAAAAAAACTGGATCAAAAAGCATAAGCGAATATCAAATAAATTACACCTTTTGGCAGTTTTATTTCTTATAATTTCAATAAAACATATTCAAGATAGTTTAAGGTTTCTTGCCCTAAAATTCTGTTTGTACTTGCATTAATTTTAAATGTGTGGCGTCACGTAAAATCGCGCGTACGCCATTCGTCGTAAACGGTGTGACGTCACGCAATATTGTTCGCGCTCGCCACCAGTCGTAAAAACGAAAACCTACACTCAATAGTGCGCGTACGTGGCGGCTTTATAAGGCGGCTTGCGTTAAGGTGACCGAATAAATAAACAAACGTAAGAACACCTGCGCAACCCCCAAAGTGGTGACCCCGACGTGATAGCGAAGGTACGTTCTCGACCGGGAGCACAGCCGACCCTAACATGGAGATACTTCATGTCCAAATGAAGCTCCCATCATTCTGGCCAACCGACTGAAATGTGGTTCGCCCAAATGGAGAGTCATTTCCGAATAAGCAGCATATAACGACACCAAGTACGGGTACATCGCCAGCAGCTTGGAAGCCAATTACACCCAGCGAGGTTAGATACATTTTCACCAAACCACCCGACGCAGAACTCATCATAAGGGTCAGCGCCATCTACTAGCAGCGGATTAAACAGTTACTCGAATACAAAGAGCAAGGGGTTCTGTGCCCGACAATCTCCTAAGGTCTATATGGAATAGCAGACTGTCGCAAATGATCCAAGCCATCCTGGCGATACAGCAAAAGCCGCCCGGGGAGAGGCAGCCGAATTCGCTTACGCTATATAAGAGCTCACCCTCAGTATATAGACGCATTCCAGCATACACTAGATAAGGTTCTACTATATGCCCATGCTACAAAGGAAAGAGATAAAAATGTTGTTAAATTAGAGAAAACTTGCGCAATCAAAGGTCGATGAAGAAATCACTGAAAAACCTTTTGGTTTTTGAAATATTAAAAAATCAGATTTTTCGATTGTAGGATATATTTTTTTCTGGCGTTAATATTTGACCTAAAGCGAAACCAACAGCAACTTTTAATGCCAATGTAGTAGGTGGAGTTATTACTTTTTTAATCCGACGTTTCGTCTTTGCGGAATTCATTTTTTTAAATACGGTCCTGGTGTTCCCCTTTTATTCTGAATGCAATGCAGGTGTAGCACTTTATGACTTTCTTTTAGCTGAAATGTCCGAAAACTCTTCAGATGAAAGTGAATGTAACAAGGAAACTACACTTGTAGAGGTAGACCCAATAGTTCCATGCGATTCGCAACTATACAAAGCGACCCTTAACATGAGGACCGAAAAGTACTTAAATGTTTTCAATATTCATCGTTGTGATGTTAATCATTTTTAGATTTCGAATCAACGGGCGATTGAAATATTTAAAAGATGCTATAGATGTGATAAATGTTGACATAAAGCATAATAACACCGTGAAAACAAAGCTTAAGACAGAAATAGGAAACTTAGAACGTGAAATGGAGCAAATACAAGCGAGTATACAAATGAAATAGAAAAAGATCAAACAGTTGTTTTTTAGAAACAAAAACAAGATCGACGTAATCAAGTGATGTGCACGCTTGTTTTCAAGTTAAACCAATTACAGTACCCAAAATCATCGACTAGTAAAATTGGCGATACCCTCGTTTTTTCTCAACCGATTTTAACAAATTTGTACAAAAGAGTGGGCCATTTGCACCAGGATACAGTACAGCAAGAGATAAAGCACAAGTTACTTTTGAAACCATTTGTCTTTAGGTACAAAAGTTGCTTGTAGGGAATGTCTTGGTCATATTTGTAAAATGAAAACCGACTTTCACCAAATGAAAGAGAACATAAAAACACTTGAACAAAACATGGATGCTGCAATTAAAAAGAAAGTGGGTAAGGTTATTCCGGTGGATTTAATCGAGCAAGTAAGACTGCGAGATAAATTAATTAAGTTTAATGTACGAAATGCGAACGTCCACATCGCATATCAACAGGAGCTCACAACGTTGAGCGTAAGCGCGAGTCTCATTTTAATTGCGTTTAACATCCAAAGTTTACAGGAACAGGTCAAATTGAAACAAATTGAACTACGTAATGTAATAAAAGAAAACACAGAGCGTCAAAATGTGCTTACTGAGATCAATCGCGAGAAGACTAATTTAATGCAAACGATCCGTATACAGTCTGCTAAGAAGAGGCATTTGGAAAACGTCGTTGTTATAGCTGAGCAGTGCAAGGAAGATATAGAGAAATTGTCGCATATTATTAAAAAGCAAAACCAGGATATCGAGGTCGGTATTTTGAGTCATCCAAAGTAAAAAAAACATATCATATGTGCCTATCTAATCCAATGAGTGGATGGATTTATCTTACTATTATCTGTTCACCCAACAGATGCAGTTAAGTTCCTCCCAAAACATTTCCGGTAAATTTAAATGAACATTTTTAATTGGCCGAATTTTCAAAACCTGTAACACACGCAACTATTTGCTTCCAATTATAATTGCCTTGCCTCAATTTGCCGTTATTTTCCTTTATAGGAACAAACTAATCTTTTTAAACATAATAAACAATTTGAAACTATGTACTGCTGTGTGCCTAAAGGTCAATATTCAAAACATAACACTTTATAACTTAGTCATACAGTGTGAATAATGCGATTTTTAAATTCCCAGTTTTTATAATTTTGTGACTATGAAACGGGTCTGTTATTACATTGGCCAAAATTTATTGGGAGTGGCTTAACTGCATCTGTTGGGCGAACAGATTATAGTTTCTTATTCATTTTTTGGCCAAATTCCTGTTTGATGTCTTCTTCTAAATTAAAACTTTTTTTTACTTTTTTTAGATCTTGTCCGCTCATGTATTTCTCATACTTCTTGTGTTGTACACTCGTCTCTGTTATACCGTACTTTACTATTACTAAATACAATGGTCACTGTAGATTACTATCTATTCCACTCGACTATACTTGTTTTATATTAAATTGTATATACCTAGGTGGCATACCTAACCCAAATGGCTCATTCATGTAGGTACCTAAAACGGCCCCAAAAATGTATTCAAGCAAATTTACCTAGACTTGGACAATAAACTGTCTTTTGCAGATTTTACAAAACGAAATTAAGCGTTTAAGTCTAAAGTCGCTGCCTATTGTCGATCGAAAGGTATCCAGCGAGCTCCTCAATCTCACTTTAGATATTGACAAGCCCAGTTCCGAAATTTACCAATGGAAATCGTTCGATGCGAAGGAATTGAGGGAAATTGTAGATCTGCCAGATCGGCGACATTTGAAAACTCAAGTACAGATTCCATCAGTGTATGTGTACCTACCGTTTTTATTCTACATCAATTCTGAACGATTCAGTAGTATTTCAGATGATGTGGAGGAACTAGTGATCGCTTTAATAATGGAAATGTGCGAATCCCTACAAGTATTTGCAAATTCATCGAAACGATCCGTTCAGCAACTTGTAAAACAAATTTTACCCAACATTATGCAAGAGACCGATGTGGACAGCATAGTTAAGGACTTAACTGACTTTTTGTCGACAGATTTCACCTATGAACAGCAAACTGTAGTCAAAGACACTGCTCATCAAATTTATACGTTCCTCCATTCTGAGGTTTTTCACAGCTCCCACTGATAGCCTGCCTTACTATAACTATGTAATTGTAGTCCAATGTAGAAGAATTATCAGAGTCTGCCAGAGAATTACTAATTAAAGTAATTAATGAGACAATTACGAGTGCTAAAGATGCTAATGCTTTAATCGAAGAAATTCTGCTGAAATTGGTGCACTGTTTACCAATCAGATTTTTAATTCGACAAAGCACAGTGGATATGATATTGGCTGAAATTCGATGTCATTTACTGGACAATGACGAAAGTTTATTGGAGGCAATTTTAAATATTTCAACTGAATCAACCGATGATCTTCAAGAACTCTTAGACAGTATTATTGAAACGGTTTACAAATCCAAATCGTAAAATGTTTGGATAGTATATTTATGCCAGTGTTATTTTTTGTAGTCTTTTCATGTCATGTACCTATAATACCCTACTATCTTCTTATTAAAGTGTTAAGGGTAACCATTGGGAATTTAATGCTGGTTACAAAGTGATGGGATTCCGAATACTGCTGGAGATCCTGGAAAAATTATTATCCTCGTGTCAGTGAAGGACTTGTCATTCTATTGTATTTTATTAGCCAGTTTTGACTCTACTATCGATAAGATCTGGTCGAAGGCACTACGTTCGCTCGTAAATCGCGTTTGTAGTTTTGACTGCCCCATCACTCAGATCTGTCGTGGGTTACCACATTTCCTTTGTCGGTATCCATTTCTAATAGGTACTTCCACAATCATAGAAATGCGCCATTTTTGCTGAACTGAAAAATCACCATGTTAGTAAACCACTCTCGGTGATGGCGCCCAGACGTTGCCGACCCCGCACATATGTAGCCCCGTCCCTAAAGTTGTTAATTATGTACACTGCTCTAATAGATACACGTACACTTTTCGTCTTTCTACAAGGGTTCTTTTACTGGTCCTCATACGCTGCCAGCAGTCAGCCGGCCAAAGTGAAATTATAAAATAAGCTAGCCACCATTTTGCAAATAATTTGCAAAAATGCCCTAAAATTTCTAAAAATATCACACTCTCATTGGAACTTTTTTCATTGCGTTGCCTTAAGAGTCTTCTTTACCTAAGCGCAACTTTTTTTACATTATAGTGTATAGATGATTATAGCTGCAAGAGATAAGATGATATTCTTGCTTTGTCAAGTCCTGTCTTGGTCCTTAGTTAGTTCTCACCGACACTGTGCAGCGGCGCCACTTGTTACACTCAAATTGTTGATTTAACGCCCGCCAAGATACAGACTTTATTTACAAAAATTATGACTTCATTTTTTGGGGTCATGTTTAGAAGTAACTTATCTAAAAAACTGTCGGTTTACTTTTTCCATAAATCGTCTTGATCGAGAGTAAAAAAATAAAACAGATTAGCGCAATAATCGGTGCGAAACATCTAATCTTTAAACAATCGGTATTCAGTTGGTATAAACTTAAAAAAAAATAGCCCGAACATTTTGTAGATAAAGGTCTAAATTTATAAAATAGTTCTTAAAAAAAATTGTTTTTTGAAAAACAACTATAGTTTTTATGGCGGGCGCTCTTATGGAAATTTACATTGGATGCAGTGGGTACAGAAGACCCTTAAGTTCGACATTTCCACAATCCCAAACGGTCACCCTCGAATATATGGGACATCCTGTACTTATAATTGTTTATTTAGGGTCATATAGTTCTGTGTTTGCGATTTGTTGTAAATAAACAAAAAAAATTAAAAAAAATCGTGCTTATATAGGTAGTATCGTGTGTACATTATTACCCTGTCGGGTGCTAGACTGCTAGGGCAGAAAAACTGCTGTCTTAAGGAACGAGTTTACTACGACAATCCAGTGGTACCTTATTTTCCTGGCACCATGTCGTCGTGCGGCACCTTTTGATCGCAAGATCCTAGAGGACTAATAATGGTCCAACGTCCAGAAAAAGAATCCTATCGAATTTGGACAAAAATTCCAAAAGTTTTAGATAACTGTCGGGTCCTTCGATACTGGTATTGATGTAATTATTTGCTGTTTTGAAATAGTAATACATTGTTATTGTTGCAAGATTTATATTTTACTAGGGAATAGGGATCTAAATAAGTTAGAAACGTTCCAAATACTAATAGGCCCGCTGACAATAAATTAAGTAGTTCATTCATTTCAATGTAGACCAAACGTCTTGGAAACACGGTAGTTCAAACGAATTCTTAATTAAAAAATAAACAGTCAAAATGGAGTAAAAAGAGATTGTTACAAAAAGAATAATAAGTAGAGCGTAAAATATGCGTACTAGACCTACAGTTATTATTATTCTTAATATATTTACATTTTATTAATTTCGTTATATAAGTAGAAACAAGGAAGTACAAAAAATTCAATAACAAAGATGAGCAGGTTCGCAGATTATTTTATTATTTGTGGTTTAGATTTTAATTCCGGACTGGAACCCGATAAGCTTTCTGGTGTGTATTTCTATTAATTGTTGTGTACGTACTTATCATTGACGTTTTAGGGGATAATTTACACGCTTCTCCGCTCGAACGATCGTACAAAAACAAAGTTTTGGCTCACTATCCGAATAATGTGTCTACAAATCCTTTTGATCCATCTGCTGTGTGCATGGTAAGGCTCGAGAGGTGATTTTTAGATTTCGACACAATATGATTTTAGTTGTGTCTTCCAAATGGTCTAAGATTTCGTACACAAAAGCACTCGGTTACACAGGCTCCCACATTTCATTCCTTTCTCATAACTAGGGAAGACGGCAAGAGATGTTACGGTTTTAGCTTGATATTCTATGAAGAAGTACGTAATCGTGATATATGTACGGCGATGCAAACCCTGCAGGTGGTTAACACAACTTGTTAACGTCATATTACTCTTGTTTTACTTATTAGGCAATGTATGTCACGGAATTATCAAGCTGTTTGAAAATTAAAGCAGTTCAAGAGATTCAAAATGGACCACAGACTCGCTCCCTACCTAAACATTTTAAATTAAGTAATAATCCCATTGGTACCGCATTAGGATATTATGACATTACGAAAGATAAATTATTTGTATCGAAAAGTATAGCGATTCTAACGCAGATTCCGTATGTACACGCTTCGAAATTATTTTTAGAAAACTTATACCGGTGAGGCGCCTTATTTGATGTGTATGTAGCTTATTTTTTGCTTTCAGATGTATACCAAAGCGATGTTCTTCTGTAAATACTCTTAGCCTCGATAGTTTCGTTTTTAATGTTTTATACGAAGTATGTTGTCGCATCGATAATACTGCACTAGATAGACATCGTACTTAGAAGAGTTGTAAGCGTTCATTCAGGTCTTTGGCTTCTGGCATGAACTATAGGAAAGCCCATAGATATACAAAGCCCCATAAACTTCACCATTTTTGATCCAAAAAGTGCCGCAAATTTAAAATACCTATCCACTGTCACCTTGCAATCAATGCTTTGAAACACACTACAAAGAATAGCCAGTGTTGCAACATTTGTGGTTGAACATGCACATTAACATTCAAGGTTACAGTTCTGGCACTTTAAAGGTGACAGCGAGGTGACAGGCAGTGAAAATGAAAACCATGATTTTTTTTGTGTCTATAAATGCTAAAACTGTAGTCATAACCCCAAGACTTTGGTTTTGTGGTCAGGTGACGTAAAAAAGCTATAAAATAAAAATAACTCAAAAATACTTTTTTGTAAAAAGTACTGAACATCATTTACCACAGTAGAAAGTTTCAATTTCAAGCACATGTGTACACTTATCCATAATAGCCAAAGAAACATTAATATTTATCTAATGTACCTCACCGCAAAAAATGTGCTAAACCCCATAAAGCAATATTATTATTTTTTTTACGTGACTTACCGATAAACACATTAAAATATAGAGTAAAAATGTTTTTAATTAACCATGCCTTCTATAGTGTGGATGAGTTTATGACCAGTAACATCAGATCTAGGTATTTAATAATTTTTGGAGAAGTATTTTTATTTTGACGTCTGTAAATGCCTGTTGATAGCTTATTAACAGAAATAAAATTATGATTACTATTATTAATCTCAGGTCTTTTAAAAACATAGCCTCTGTATTCTGTAGACAAGTTTCAACGTGTGAAAAAGTGTCTATCTAGTGTATTATTATCCTTGTTTGCTGTATACATAATGTATGTACGTGTAAATCACTTTATTCTACCATAGGTACAGTTACCTACACAGGGGAAAAGCATTTTGATACATCTTCCGCCGTCAGATCCTCAACTTCCGCTGAGCAATGTCGTGTTGCAGTGCCCAGTGTTTCCTTTAGAACTACCTCATTTTGATTTTCCGCTAAGGTGTATGTTTTTATGGTTAGGTGTCGACATAGTGGTACAACTATTTACTTGCCTTTTACTTGAAAATCAGGTCCTTTTAAAGAGCGCAGGTAGATGAGTGTTTTGAGACCCTTCACCTTTCATTGAATCGTCTGTTTAGATTGCCAAAGATTAATGATTGTCGCCGAAGGTATAACGACTTTACTATTTCCCTTCACTTGGCCCCATGTGTACGTGCCAATCTTGCCAGCATCCTTAGAACACTTTCTGGATGCACCCGTACCTTTTGTAATGGGTATGTCTGTAGAAGCTGTTGATTTTAACCGTTGGATTATATAATTTTTAGGATTGTATGCGACTTCAGATAACATTAAGATGGCGTCAGAAGCTAGTTTGTGTTACGTAGATTTAGACAAATGTAAGGTACAATTACCTGAAGAAATGGCAGCTTTCCCTCATTTGGACGCTTTCAGTGCCGAGATT
Organism: Photinus pyralis; assembly: GCF_008802855.1. Taxonomy (NCBI): domain Eukaryota; kingdom Metazoa; phylum Arthropoda; class Insecta; order Coleoptera; family Lampyridae; genus Photinus; species Photinus pyralis. Next base: position 27,559,270 of record NW_022170511.1, read on the forward strand.
TGGGCCGCCCTTGACAAACATACGGTTCATGTTCCGAATTCAGAAAATAATAGATCGTGGCAGGTAGGTACATATTTTGCAAAATTGTGATAGAATTATTATTTTGCGATTAGTTAGGCCCTAACTAACACTAACTGTTAGGGTATGTTAAGTTAGTAGAGGATGCGCGGAAGTAGCGTCTTGATAAAGAGCATGTGCTTTCAATGGCCCACTGGCTAATCTTGAAGCCAGTGGAGTAGCGCAACATTTTTCAAATGAACTGGATAGTAACTGGCCTCCACTGGCGTTTACATGAAGCCAGTTAATGGAATCCAGTTACTGAAGCCCAGTTATTGATCTACGTACTGATGGCCTCATGTAAACGCGTCATTATTACTGGACTCAGATTGCTACAGGATTTCTTGTAGATCACTTGGTCAGACAGTAATTTCAAGAAACAAATTGCATTTTTGTAAGTTATGTTTATTTAGTTTTCTTAGTGGCTTATTACCTACACAACCGTCATAAGAAAAAACCCAGTAACTACAGATTTTTCAGATATAGAGGTAAAGGAGTTTAGAGCATTTAAAAAGTAACATAGTCTCACTTTTTTAGACGGTTACTCATACCAAAAGAAAATTCGATCTTTCCTTAATAACGCCGTGAAAACTGTTTTGCAATATCTCTTACCGTTTTCGTTTAATAAATTTTCAAAATTATACCGCTGCACATTCAATTTTTGACATAAAAACTTGAATATCGACGAAGCCCTTGGAGCAAAGGGGCAACTATGGGGTATCGTTGTACTCCAAATTCGACGTAAAATCCTAAACTGTAAAAATAGGAAGTCCCTATTTAAAATAACAAAGTTGATGGCTACTTCCGGCATTTGCAGAAGTGGCGCCATCTGGATAATATTTTAGTTCAATTCATCATATGCCAAAACCCTTGGGGGAGTTTAGCTTCATTTTCAAAGGTTCTCCATATCCTACTTGCGGTTAGTGTTGCTGTGAAGAGTCAATGTTTTCCAAACTCCTTTTTTATCGCATTTTTGCAAATTTATTTGTAAAAGGGTAGCTTTTAATCTCACTTCGGCCGGCTAGTTGGCTGGCTGGCAGCAAATGCGGGCCCGTAGAACGTTTGTGGAAAGAGGAGGAGTGTACAATTGTATATGTACCTACCGGGGCCATGTAATTCAGGGACGGAGCTTCAAGATCTGGGGTCAGCGACATCTGGGCGCCATCCGCCAATGTTATACTAACATGGTGATTTTTCAGTGTTTTTCTATCTTCTTCTATAGTTTGGGTGCGATTGTTTTCAAATTGGGGTCGTCAGAGAGATCTTGTAAACGTGCCCAACTCCTGCGTGACCACATATTGTTTTTTTTTCAGAGAGGCGAAATAAACCACCGTTTGCAAGGCGGGCGCCTTTGAGGGGTAATCGGCTTCTGCCGCCCAAAAGTTGCCTTTCGGATAAAAAATTGTACTTGCAAAATTTTTCTTACAAACAAATTAAAAAAACTGTCCATTTTAGAAAAATTTTTCAAGTACATTTGTTTGTCCATTTTTTTATGCTATTTCCATTCATGCATAGTAAAGATATGGTTTCCATTTGAAAATTTCAAGTTTTTGACCAAAAATCGATTGTCAACTTTGAACGATTATTCATATTATTTTCGAATCACATTTGAAAATCAGACCAATAACATTTAATAGCGTGGATGTTTAGCTGTCCATTCGTAAAAAAACATTTTGCTAAGTTGTCAGACAACAGTGATTTGGCGAATTTACTGAACCTCTGAAACTGTGAAAAAATGTCAAACTTCGAAATCATGTCAGTTAGACATAGCATCATATTGACAAAATCATATTGATTTTTTATGAGGAATTCAAAAATATAGTGCCATTTGCAATAAGAAAGTTTCGGTATCGTTTTGATACAACCGGAAAGGCGGCCATCTTGAAAATATGTTTAAATGATTCCTTTTGATCGATTATTCAGAAAAGGTAATGGGTCCCGAAATAAAATTCCAAACCGTTCCTCAGATACTTGTCCACTTAAAAACACCACCATGTAGATCCCCCCCCCCCCCTTTTTGAAAATTGGTTATGGCTTAACCTTGTTGGCGCTAGCTTTAATTCAAGTGGCGCAATTGAGCGCATATATCCAGATGTACTCGTATTAGATGGCATAGATACCAGCGACAAAATACGTGGTGGGGGGGGCTGCATATACTTGGTCCCTCCTAAATGTGTTTTCGGAAAACGATAATGGCGCAAGAGTTATTATCGGTGGCGCGTAGGAGCGCATAACTTTATAATAAAACGACATCAAATCTCGAAGTGGGGAGGGGGGGGGGGCTGAACGCTTCTGACTGCAAGTAGGTATGAACTAAACCGACTACGGAGAATGAGGTGCCAGAAAAGCCGATATACCCACGATTGTAGTGGAGGGGGCTGTTGAGAGTGGGGGAAGGGGTCACTTCGAAGACTCCCTTACAAGAGGTAGTATTCAATTCATCATGTTTTAGGCAACCTTAGTTTCCGGCGTTTAATAGTGTATTTCGAGTAGTTGAATGAGTTGCTAAAATTTGCGCCACTGAACATCTCAAAAATTTGATGTACACGTAGCAAATTTTCTTCCCTACAATTTTTCTCTTGACATTTTTTCTTAAACGTGGCTGGGGTGTCCGACGGTATTTAGTACCCTAAACCGAAGTATGTTGGCAAATTTCAGCTTGTTAAGACGGGCTCATGGGTGGTGGGTATTAATAAGCCTGAGCAAAATTGCAGATTTTATAATTTACATACAGGTTGCTTACCACTGGCTCTTAAACTACATATATGTTTGTCCGATGCATACATTTCTAAATTAGAATAGTTTCTTAAATAATAATTTGTTTTTCGATATGGACGCCAGTACTTGTATATCTCACACCATAATTTCATAAATTTTATGTATATAAAAAATAAATTATATGTATAAAACAATCATTTGCAAAAGTGGTATTACACTATTACATCTATTACAGGAAATAACATCACGAACTAGTATTCTTCCTGGAAGGTCTTTAAACCGCCGTAAACTCTCCATGCATGACACGATAGAATGCGATCGACCACCTTCTCCGCCAGGCTCAGCACGATCTGAAGCCTTACAGCGAATTGCAGACATTGTACGGCGTACGGGGGTCACTCTAGACAGAACTGAAAGTACCCAACCATCTGACTCTTACATCGAAGATCTACGGTTCAATAACAGTATAAGAGAAATTTTCCTGAACCGTTTCGTTCACATATTTCAGTCTTATGAAAACTTCATTATTTTACCCAATCAGGTTGTTATACTGACTATAAGTATTCGTTTAAATATCACCGTCATTTTTTAGCGCGACAAAGACGATTGGTTCAATAATAGAGATTCCGTACAGAATTTCGACAAGGCCGCGTTTTTATCGGACCAACCCGAGCAACATCGCCTATTCCTATGGCGTTTTCTAGAGACGCAGATGTTCGCGACATTAATCGACAATAAAATTTTATCCGTATGGGGCGAAATCGATAACAATCTAATCATTTTCGACAATCGAATAAAATACTTGAAACAGCGCTACGGCGGAGAAAATCTAATGAGATCGCTGACGTACGAGCCCTGCACGAGCGCGCACGAGACTCAAAAATTGTTAGACTACCGAATGGCCAATCCGGACTTCGAGTCACCGACGCCGAAGGAAATATTACATCATAAACCGAACATCTCGCGCTATTTTCCCCTGCTCGACGAGGAAATCTTGAATAAGACCCCGGTTGTGAATAAAGGCAGCATACCTAGGGCAAACGCTCACAAAAAAATCGGTACGAAAATGTCCGTTTTGACGATCGATAAAAGCGCAACGAAGACTAGCAACGCTCAAGATGTGTCACCCGCATTACTAGCGCAAGCGAACTGGACTTTTGTCGAGAAATTGCTTAAGGTACAGCCCATTTGTTTGGAATATTTTTATTTGTTGTTATTGCAGGACTGCAAGTCTAAAACGAAACGAATGCTACTCGCGAAATTGGGCGCCGAAGGTGTTACGCTTTCAAGCAACAATGCGGTCGACAACTCAGGTGCTGTCGAGGAGAGCACTTTGGTCGCATCACTTTGTGATTTTCTGGAACGAGTTTGGTCTCACGGTCTGCAGCGGAAAAGAGGAAAGTCGGCGTTGTGGTCCTACTTGTTGGCCTATCAGGAACAACACAAGCATCCTGCGAAAATTGAAAATCAGTACTTGTCACCTGGTAAGTGTTCACAATTAGTGACTATTATATTCAATCAAGCTTAAAGCTGAAATGTCGAGACTCGCACTTCGTCTGGAAAATTGGTCTAGTCCGAGTACGGAAAATAAAAGTTTTAATTCCGAAATGCCTCCATTTCCGGAGTCCCTACTGTTCGATATGGCGTGAGTAGTAGATATTATGCGCATTCTCTTTAGTGTCTCATTCTAGTAATGTACAAGCGATGTCGGATGTTAAAACAGGAGTTGGAATGGCAAGAGCGTGGGTTCGTTTGGCGTTAGAGAAGAAGCAGCTTTCGAAACATTTAAATACATTGTTGTCAGATCATAATTTGTTACGTAGCATGTATAAGCGGTCCGCGTTTGCGCGGTGCGAGGAGGAAAGGGAACAATTTTTATTTCATTTGCTCTCTTTAAATGCGGTTGATTACTTTTGTTTTACAAGTACCTATCCTACTACTGGTAAGAATTTGCCTTTTGTTGTGTACATTTATGCATGAATATTGCAGTGATAACCTACCGAGTGGTAATATTTCCAAGCCGCAAGGGAACCATGACTTCTGCTAATGTCTGGGTCGTTTTATCAGGGACTTTATCTGAAACACAACGCGTGCCTATTCCAAAGTCAACGCTGAACTTTGAATTTAGAGTAAGTAATTTTTAGGTTAGCCTAATTTGATTTCCACTAAAGCAAACTGCATTATGGGTTTGATAGTACACCTGCATGCACTTTCTATTTTTAGCTGGCGACACGTTATCACTTTAATTAAAAGGGAAATTAAATTATAAAATTAAAGTGTCGAGTTATTTTTATGGATTATTTTTACACTTACTCGCTTACAGGAATGAACTAAATTATTCTTAGTAGCTTACTTTTTAAACGCCAATAAGAAATTGTCGGATCATTTGCGTGTTCAACAAAAAGTATTCCTTTATGTAACATTCTACTCGCCTTAGCATCAAAATCTGGGGGTCTTAACAACATTAAGAATCGGTCACGATAATACCGGCTTATCCGCAAAATGGCTAATCGACTACATTCTCGTTCGCAACGAAATAACGGGCCATACTTACAAGTAAGTCACAGTATTCTTACTTGTTTTAGTTGAATTCGGTCCTTGCAGATTTCCGTGTGGTCGGTGGCTGGGTCGAGGAGTCGATGACGGTTCGACAGAGAGACTATTGGTCGGAAATCTACTCAAGAAACAGATTGAGGGAGATGAAATCTCAGGCATAAAAACGGGCAGCAGCGTTCACACGTTACCAAGATGTCGATCGCCTGGTCCGCTCCGATCTATAGAGTTAAAACCCTCACAAATTCAGCATATGCTAGGTTGGCCACCGTTCGTCTTGTGTTCTTTTAATATTTATTGGTGTTGTTAGGTGACTGTGTAAATAGGATCGTGAAGTGGCATTACAGGCGAGGATCAGAAAGGCACACGACACTTACAGCTTTGTTATGTGGCGAATCTGGATTGGTGCATTGTTTGGAGCTTGTGTTTCTATTGGGGTTTAAGTCGGCTCGATTGTTCGCCCGAAATCACTATTTGTGGGATTATTTTGGTAGGTACATGTTATGGATTGCAAGGAATAAGAACCATGTGTTTCTTTTTCTGATATCTCAAAGTTTCGTTTATATCTCAAAAATGAGACATCACAGGAGACATTTTTTAAATTCTGAATTAAAACTGATAAAGTTCTTTGTAACTTCTATGCTAATGCTTTTTCGAAGCGTCTTGAAAGAGTGGCAATTGTCGAAAGGCTTATCCTACCTGGGGGGGGGGGGTCTAAAGCCGGTTTTAAAGCTCTCTCATTGAATTTGGGTGTTCTGCGCAATCGTATCGTTCTAATTACTGAACTTAGTTTTTATATATTACTTCGAAAAATCCAAAAATAATAAGAGAATTATTGTGGCAGTAGGATTTTCTTTAGTTTGCGTCACGTCATCGGTGTATTATGACGGCATCACTAAGTATGTTTACATAGCATCATGCGATCAATGGAAGAGAATACATACAGTGTGTCAATTTAAAAAGGTACCACCCGAAATTTATGAGCCGCAACAACAGATCCACGGAAAAACAAAAACATGTCACCTTGATTTTGAAGGGGGCCATGTTATAGTCTGGTCATACATGAAATTCGATCAACCCTCTAATGGGGCTAGAAGCAACCCCTAAAATTTAAATAGGGAAGAAGGATTGAGTGACCTGTCATTTTAAAGGTCATTCAATTGTATTCGCAAAAATATTACCCACTTGTTGTTTCTTTTCAGTACTTGAAGAAAAATCAACCAAAATGTGATAAGAATCTTATCCTCACTTTATCGAATGTTCGATTTCGATATTTATATTAAAAATATATTATATATATATATTAAAAATATTAGAATGGGAAACATCTGAGCATATAATCAAAGGTGGCTAACATTCTACTATTTTTAATCATTGATTAACCTTAATCATCCTTTGTGAAACCGAGCATTAGTCCATCATCGCTAACGTGTTTCTTACATTGCCTTGTTTTTTAGGACTTTCTAGAGGTATGAAGGATTTAGAAATTTGTGAAATAGAAGTCACTGTTGGCAGGCTAAAATTGAATGCATCCGCGACTTTCTGTGAACTGAAACTTGTTATATGTAACCACTCTTACTGCTGCGACTGGTAAAAATGGACCCCCATTATCTCTTTTTCGTTCAAAATAATGAATAAGACTAGAAATAAGTTGCTTACTTTTTCTTGGTAAACCCGATGGCATTTTTCGGTTATGCAACTTTTGGCGCAGAAATTCGCAGCGGACGGTATGTTATTTATTACGTGTCGCAATGTAAACGTAAACTACCCCAATTTCGATTGACAGATAACCTGAAAACATAAACACGTGATTCCAACGTTTATTGTGGTTTAAAATAATTTTTTTTATTTTGTTAATGTTGGCATTACAATATTCCCCAAAAACAGCTGCCATCAAACTGTTGATGATGTACGCGCAACAGTATTACTGTAGTGGTAAACGTGCACCCAAAAACACAATGCTTAACTTAAAGGGATCTGATACGGTCCTTCCACCCAAATAAATCTATGCGTAATATAATCAGTACAAATTTGATTATTGATTTATAGTTCGTGTGAAAGAACAATTTGAAGTTGATTTACTAGAACAAGGATCTGGTGGTCGCACTTCCAGTCTTGAACGTAATCACCAAGAGACCGTCGCCGTTTGGAGGTGCTACTGTCATTTAGTAGACGAAATACATGGTGCTAGTCAAGCTTTGGGAAAGGACGGGAAGTTTCAACTGTTTATATGTCTGAGTGTCAGGTAAGTTACTGAAATGTCTTGCTGCTCTCATGGCCTTCCAACTTTAGGGAGCATCTACTGCACAGGATGCTGTTACCGATGGCCGTATGTAGGACTACTATGGACATGTACGAGGAAAATTCCTTCTTGCGTAATCGGGGTCTGTTGACTTTTTTGCGTCAAATTTTATTGCCGTTAGATGAATTAGATGTCGTGTTGGAAAATTCGGTCACGCACGGGATATCGTCTCCGTCGACGCACACATAAAAATTGTCTAGTCTAAAGTGAAAACTACCGTTATCACTTACAATATTTACAGCGGGATTAGGAGTGATATTTAGTTATGTAAGTTAATTTGCAATAATGTACAAATTTCCATGACAATGGTCGCTATAATTTTGATAATGAAATACTATTTCTTTTAACTCTATTTTGAGAAATCAGATTGTGATGGTCATTTCAATCGTTTGTTATTTTTGTAATAGTTTTAAAAATTGAATAGTTAAACATGTCTTCTGATTGTATTTATTGTGCATGTCAGATTTATTGTGATAGATTTAGAAAAGGTAGGTAGTAATGAGTTCTTTAAACGATCTTGCCAGTAAACTGAATGTTATTTATTTAACCGGCCGTTATAGGCCAACCCGGTGTGTTTTGTTATTACCTCCTTAATTTTGGGACATTTCAATAACTTGCCTTCAATCCTCAGAGTCATGTGATCCTTATTTTATATCTAATATATTTCTATTAACTTGTAATGAATTTGCCAAACCACTTTAAGGGGTTAGTCTTGTTGATCTGAAAATTTGAGTCTGATATTTATTGAACTACTAATTATTACTAAACATGTGTAAAATTGAAACCTACTCTTACAATAAAGTTTTAGTGTTTATTAGTGCTGTGGGAAAATAGTTGGCTCAGATGAAGTAAATATAAATAATAAAATATTAAACGATATTACAAGCTATTTGATGGTAGGTCTGATTGTGGTTGTAGCATTTAGGGAAAGGTTTTATTTTATTATAAAATTATAAACTAGTACAGCATAATATTAAGATTTGTACGTATTATGACAGTGCCATAATTTTATTTTTAATGTCTGAATAAATTATCTTGTTTCCTATTTATTTCTTATTTTTAAAGTATTCAACACGATTCTGGTAAAAATTTTGCATCATAAATGAACGCGATTTCGAACAAAAGGTTAATGGTATCAAACACATGAAGCTGCCTTGAGGTTAAATCCAGTCAACTTCAAAATCAAAGATTGACACTCAAAAAACAATGTAAGATGCTACATAAAAAACAAATACATTATAAAGAAATGCAAAGATTACTACCTGGATTAAATAATACATAAAAAACAAGACATATTTACGGAGCGATGCTTTCGTGATCGCCATTAAAAAACAACATGCCCAACGTAACCTGTGTTGATGCTCTCCAGATGGCGCAGAGAGTTTTCCCCTTCTAAAAATTTAGTGGATGGCAGTTTTCAAGTATGTGAGCAGCCTCGTAGGTTGTATATACAGGGAGGACCCTCCCTTAATATAATTTTTTGGAATTGTGGAGGAGGTTTTAAGGCTTTTCGAAATTAACTTCTGTGTCTCCCGTATATCTTCACTTCTTTTTCTGTAGGTACTTTTGCCGTGTTAATAAAAACGTTGACAGTGCTAGTTAACGTGGTTTAAACTACATCCTGCGTTTACTTTGAACACTAGTTTTTTGTTCACCGATTTTATAAAAGATTCCTGGCCGTTTTAAACGACAGCATATCTCCGTCCGCGCATCCCATCTGTCCATGTCTTCATTAGATACCTACGTTTTACTGAGTGGTGCTTTTAATTCTAAACATTTGCGGTAGGTGATATTTTACAGCAAAGGATATTTCCTGGGGTTGGTTCATTTTTCAAGTTGCATCTGATGTGGTGTTGTACACACGATTTTTATATGTTCTTCATAATATTTAATGCACAATTTAAATTTGTGGGCAATTAGTTACTTGACTTGGGCTGAATCGTTCAACGTTGATCCAAAGAAGCAATGGCCAGCTTTAACGAACACATGGTATAATAAAATAATACCATTACTTGTTAGAAAAAGAGGTACACAAAACGAAGATAAAAACATATTCAAATATGACTTGGCGCCAAGCTCAGGATAATTTTTTATAATTACATACTGCTCGAATACATCATTGCGATGCAATCGCGTTTTTATTACATAACACTTTTCTTATAAAGACATAATTCTTTGGAGAATATCCAAAGGCTATTTTACCTCCAAATTTGCAACTGATTAATGTATTAAAAGATGGCGCTTCGTTATTGTTGATGAAAATTATAATGGCTGACTAAAGTTTGGTATAATTTATAAATTGGTAAATTGCCGTAAAAAGTCGTTTTGTTTTGCATTAATTTGTTTAGAAAATTGTGTTAAACTAATATTGGTAGATAGTCTATATCTATTGGAAAACGTCGAACTCGTGATGTGTAAACCATAGTGTTTGTGTATGAAATACAACTGAATTTGTGTGGAGCCATATTTAGGAAAAATGTCCAGAAAACAACACGTTTAAATGAAGGACTCCGCGTATTAAGATGTAAGAACCTGAAACTTTCCGTAAAACGTATAAGGGAGGCTTTTCCTAAAGCGGCGACCCCTTTATTATCAACATGCCTTTGAGATAAATGTTGATGTTATGCTTATGAGTCTTTACCAGTCATAGGTCATTTTAAATTTGATTCAATTTCTGAACGTTTCCCGTTTATATTTATTATATCCAGCATCATATGACCTTTGTCTTTTGAATTTTCAATTGTTAGTAACCTTATTTTTGAGCAAACCGAATTATTATCACCTGTTAATTTACAGATGGGATGGCCAAACGGCTTAATACAATCCGTATTGTAAACCAACAATGGATCCAGTTGGTCCATGGTCAGCATACGCCTCGTACAATCGATTGACGGGAGTGCAAGCTGCCGGCGGGGCCGAATTACACCATCTCACCCCCGGTACGCCCGCCGGTGCACCCCCGACAACCACAGCAACTTCGTTGATATCGGGCGGATTCTTATCGCCCCCTCCTGTGGGTTATGAAACTGTTTTTAGTCCCCTATTTCATCATGCCGGCACAAAACCGACCGCACACTACGTTACTCAAGTTACGCAACACAGACAAGCTTTGGCCCAAGCACAAGCGGCGTCGAAACATGCGACCGAAGGGGAATATCACCAAGGACAAGTAAGTAAATGGTGACATTATTGTTTATTAAAAGCGAGATTAAAAATGGCTATCGTTTTTAAACAAATCATTTATATTGAATAATCAATAAACCTTTCTAGCTTCCGAAACCACCAATTATGCAACAAAAGAAACTCAAGGTTAGACTAACCGAAATACACTGTGATTACCTTGAGGTCTCCAAAAGTCTATTTGCCATTATGTTTTAGGCAATGTGCTTACATAGCAGTTGCTTTGTTGTTGTCATTTTGTCGGTTCACCCGTGTGTCCAACTATGTCACTATTAGATTTTATTTTAAACACTTTCATCACAGTTTTGTTCCAATGATCTTGAGATGTACACCAAGAAAGGATTTTTCTACCTGGCTAAGAGTACTATTGCAACAACACAGTTATCCAGATAGCACCAAATGTCTTTAAAGTCATCTGGATTTTCAATACGTTTTGTCTCTAAAATATGGCCCATAAAAAAAGTACTTATATCTGTATTAACTATTTTTTGTTACAAATTCAATAATAACGAAGTTATAATCTGTTGGTTTCAACAGCAGGGTGCACCTGCGCACAAGACCCTAATCGTGCGTGAATACCTATCGGTCAAATTTCTATGTCTACTTTTACATGATAAAAAGTCTTCTAAAGGACGCCTAACTTTATGCAACCAAAGTAACTACCGAGGTAACTACCTACAACAGCTGAGGATCTGCCTGTCATATTAATTAATTTGAATATTATTGCTTTCACTTCCCTATTCTAATTTCGGTTCGTGAGCGATGTATTCAACTAAAGAAAAAGTTGATATTTCCAATTGGTGTAGTGCTGATAGCAGTTAAAGGAGCTTAAGAGATTTATTTTCTGTGAAGCTAAAGCAACAATATTCAAATTAATAATTAATATGACAGCCAGATATTTATTTGTTTCAAGAAGTTATTTTGGTTGCATAAAATTAGGCGTCTTTCAGAAGACTTTTTATCATGTAAAAGTAGACATAGGAAATTCTTACCTATAGGAAATCACAAAATGATTGTACCTAGACCAGTCTACCTCAAAGCAGAATGTTTTTAATGTTTATGCAACAGTGTTCTCAAACTTTCTGCAAGCACCAAGGTAAGCACTATCAGACGTGTATCATGTAGTAGCCTATAAATGCTACTGATGATAGGTCTTAATTAATTTTTTCTACTTTCAATAACAAAACGAGATATTTACACCCTGTATATCTTAACGTCAATTGTTTTTAATTTTTTTTCCTGATTACATTGACGTATCACAACCTATGTATTTTTCGAGGTATGTATTTTTATTAATTTTAGCAATGAAAACGTTGTTTTTGTACTGTTTTTACATAGTAGGTCATGGATTCATGGAGTTCTTGTTTTGGTTATTGTATCCATGGTAATTAAGGCAGTTGACACCAATTAATAAAAATGGCTCACAGTAGAAACCTGCCATTTTAAAGTTTTGAAAAATAGGATAATACTTATACAGTGTGTAAAGCGATGGGGTATACAAGAGGGACTTTTTTTTAAATATTGATTTATGAAAAAAATTTATTCTTCATGATATTTTTGCTTGCTTTGAAAGTACCAATAACGTTTCGATAGTCTAAAATTTATTTATAGAAATCTGGAAAAATAATAAAATTAATTTTTTTTTATTGAAAGTTATCATTCTACATTATAATCAAGATAGCGTACTGCTATCAAACCACAAACAATCGAAACGTTATTGGTACTTTCAAAGCAAGCAAAAAATATTATGAAGAATAATTTTTTTTCATAAATCAATATTTAAAAAAAAATTCTCTCTTGTATTACCCCATCGCTTTACACACTTTGTTTTGACTATGCCACTGGATTCTACATTACAATACATCTAAAATAGGCAGACTTTACCTTTTTTCTATCTTACATGGGTAGCAAAATATGATACCATCCCAAAAAGTCAATTGTTTTTGCTATTTCCGGTTTAATAATAATAATAATAATTTGTATTCGTCCCTTGAACTAAAGTGTTGTGGGATATGTCATTACAACAGTAAAAACAAATAAATAACATCAGAATTTAGTCGGAAATGGGCTGAATTTTTGATTTTTAAATGGAACACCCTGATTTTCATTTCATTTTTTTCACACTAAATGACATTCCGAGTACGATGACATTCGCCTACTTGCCAATTGTGGTCAGATGGTCAATTTTTGTATGTACAGTGCTTTAAACAAATGTTTAAAGTGATCGATATGTGGTTGAAAAATACATTTTGTATCTGTTTTCTATTGGTTAATTTTTTTAAATGGAACCACTATGGCTTATTTCGTTCTTATGAAGGAGGGTTATTTTACGAATATTTTTATGCCACAGCTATAGCTATTCCATTTAAAAAAATTGATTAAAAGTAAAAATTATGATTTTTTAAAATTTGAATGCGTCTATGATGGTCACATATCGAGTAAATAGTTCAAACGTTGAATTAAAAAAATTAAAAACGCAGGGTGTCCCCTTGGAAAATTTTAATTAGAATGTTCTTACATATTATTAAAATAAAAATATGTATAATTTACCACGCAACCGCAGGATGATCAAAGAGTAAAAGACCCCACTTACACCGAAATAACGCGTACATTGTAAAACACCTGAATTTCTTTTCCGCGATAAAACCCGTGCATTAATTAAATTAAATAATTAAAACACGTATCGCAAACGGCCTTACTTCTACACGTTATTTAAATTGAAAAAATTACAAAAGCGAAAAAAATTACGCATCTCCACAAATTTCTTCTTTTTCCCAAAAAAAAATTGGTATATAAATAACGATTTTGACCGATTTCGTGCAACAATATGTTAAATGCCAAATTTAGTATTTAATAGCTGCACAGCTGCAACCCTTAAGTTTTCATATAGTGACAACCCGAAGTCGATACTAGGTCTAGGGACTGAGATATAGACATAAGCACTCCACTTTCGTGGGTTGCGCTAAAAACTGTTACCTGACCGGCACTTTTACATATAAATATACTCAAGTTTGATGTAAAAATAAAAAATTTCTTTTCCCCAGCTTTAATTAGTTTTTATTTATCGTAGAATCTCATGCAAACATGTTCAATTTATTTTACATAATTTTGTCAATAGATAAAAGAATAAATAAATAAGTCGATTTAGAGAATTATTAATGAATTTTTTGCTGCGGTTTATCCGAGGGTTTACCCTTTGGACACACACGTTTGTGAATTGGAAAAAATCCTTCATGTTCTATTCGTTTGTAAAAACATAGTGCTAGAGCGTGCATTCCGTTTGTCCTTGTACTGCTTACTCAGGATTAAGAGACAAAGCTGGTATAAGTTCCACACATCTTATTCTACCCTTACTTACAGATAGCCATGTTACAAAACATTCACAAATAGCCATTACTACAAACCGTCACCAAAGCCACATAAATTTGAAATATATTAATTTTTTAATAAAAACTGCTTTATTTATTTAGCGCTAACGCCTTATATTTTTCAGGCGTTTTTTGAACCCGGAACACCTGCCTGGCAGCAAAACAGTCCATTTGGTATTTTACCTCACGAAAGTGTAGTACCAAGTACAACTGCAGGTAAAGCTATAACAGCGTATGAGAACTTTAACGCACACTTTGCAGCTGCCCAAAGTCTGAATCACTTAAATACCCAACTGACGGCAGCTAAAAATGTAACGACGAGAGCGCAAAGTCCGCAAATAACAAATGCATCTGTTAAGGTCACATCACAAACGAATGCTGCAAATTTCTTCCAAGTTCCTGTTACTTTCGCCAGTGCAGAGGCCGCAAACAAATTTGCGACTACAAATGCTTCCAATTTGCAGCAGTCGTGCATTGTTTCTTCTTCATCTATATCTTCAACCTCAAAAGATTACCGAGTACCTCCGGCAACGAACCGTACAGCCTTTCTACCTTCACCCACACCTTCTAGACCGGGGGATAAGTCGTTTGTGCCGCCTACTAAACAAACTCAAATACAAACTAAAGCGCAAACCAAGATTTATCCCGAGCTGAGTAACCACGCAGACCGGCAACGAAATGCTCCGTCTGACGAAACTCAGAACCAACCTTCTCCTGTCAGTTTTTCGATTATGGACGCTTCCAGTCGTTTGAGTTACGCCAGCAACATCTCGTCTGTGAAAAGACCCCAATTTCAGCATTCCACTAATTATCGCCACTACCAACCCGGTAACAACACGGAGCCGGATTTTCAACGATCAAAAGCGGGTACCGACTACAGTAATTCAAATGGACCAGATTGCAATGTGGTGGTACCTAGAAGACCTAGTCCGTTACAGGCCCATTCGCAAGCTTCCCCGTTGGGTCACGCGCCTAGTCCTGCATATCCTATGTATAACAGTCCAATGAATTCAATGTCTTCTCCGCAGCAAAGTTCAAATCATGTAACGCCTCCTTCCCCATTAGATGTAACAGTTTCGCGGCCTAATTCTCAGAGTGGTAATGTGGCCTATCCGTCAGTAATCACACGTGCTCTTAATACAGAAAAAAATTTCCCAGATCGCTACGATCGATCAGGGCCTAATGCGCAAACGCAAAGCTGTTGGGAGGACAGGCAGGTTCAGCAAAGAAAGTTTCAACCTTTAAATAGCTACAACGTGACTCCGACTATTGAATCAGCTCGCCAAATGGATCTGTCGCGGGGGGATCAAACTCAGCAAAGAGCCTCGCTAACAATTTCAGATAGGCAGCCATACTTCGATTCAACGCACCAGGTTCCGTTACAAGATCTGTCAAGCTGTAGAGGTGATCCTATGAGTTTAGTCAAAAACCTGCAACATCAGCAAAGCTGTCAGATACAGCAACAAATTTCTGACATCAAGCAAGAGACAAAGGCCCCAAATAAACGGAGAAAAAGTAGCGATAAAATGGCACCTTCTACAAATAATACCTCCCCTGCTGCCATGACGGAATACTTTGCAGGGCGGATTCCCCCTCCAGCTCATAGTTCGGCCAACCCTCAACAACAAAATGGCACCTACTTTGATTTTGATCGCTGGAATCTACCTCCATCTACAACCAAAATGTTTGCATCACAAGCAATGCATCAACAGCATCAGGGTTTAATGGTTCCTCATCCGCACCCTCACCATCCACCACCACCTTTGCCTTATTTCGCACCATTCCATTTAGCGCCACATCCTGGTGAATATCCCACATCAGTAGATACCACCATGATGGCCACTTATAACGAGCAACCTCCTCAACATGCATCCTCGCAATTTTTGCAACAGGAAGAACCTAAAGTGGTTGTACCGAATATTGAGGAGGAGTTAAACTTTCTCTCGGAAGGTACCGGCGGCGTCGTTTCCTCAGGTCAAACTCAACCGACAGCACGCCCGCCGACCGTTAAATCTGATAAACCCACCGGACCTGGAGCCGGTTTTATGAACAGCTACCTAAAATTCTTACAGGGCGAACGAGATAGCTCGCCTCCGCCAATGGTCAAAGGTGCTCGCAAGCAATCGTGGTCGCGCGCCAAACCCGCCCAGCCAGAAGAAAGAAAAGATGAAGTTAACGGAATAGTGAGTCAACCACCTCCCCCACCACCTACAACGACGCGTCTCTCACAGGGCGACCCTCAAGACGATCCCAGATATTTTCCGCTTCCGAAGGAGCGCAAAAGAAACTGCTTCGACAGTTCCGATGACGGTTTTAGCTCTGACGAGGACTTGTTCAACAAAAAGGTGGCACTTATTGTCAAAAACGAATTGACTAAAGAAAAACCTATGCGGAAAGGACGACCGTCGAAACCAAGGCGGTCGACCGATCGCAAACGGGCGAGGCAGAAACTGAGAGACGAGGATCACGAAATAAAAGCCGATATCGGACCGGTCGACAATTTGCCAAGGCGAGAATCGACAAAGAGGGCGGCGAAAGAAAAAAGCAACTTTCAGCAGTTAATGGCGAAGCAAGGTGACGAAGATCTGGAAGAACCGGCAGAATTTATGGATTCCGATTCTGATCCGGCTTGGACGCCACAAGCACGCGACGATATGGAGGAAGAGCTGATGCATAAACGACCACGAAAATCAAAACAAGGTATGTAAGATGTATTTACTATTTAGAATTGTTATTTTGAAATTTTGTATAGTATATTTAGAGACTACTGCATAAATCAAACACGTAGAGGTCCAAAATGTTTGCAATCCAAGTGTGAGCTTTTCAGAAGCACTAAGTTATTAAAGGCAAAAAGATCCCACTAAACAACGGCTTTACCCTTTATAAAATTGGGCCATGCCATGGAGGGATCGACGATTTTTCCAGCCGACACATCGTATTCGATTGTTTACTTCCATAAATTAAAACTTATTTCATTAGTTCACAACTTAATCGGATGCTGTTCACTGCAGCTCATTTAATTACCTACTGTTAATTATACACACTTAAATGGGCAAGATGAAATTTCCAATTGTCTCTTGAAATTTCTCAGGGCAGGAAAAAGGCCTCTTATCAAACTGATACAGGCGTCAACCTGCTAATAATTACTTAGTGGAACTGAAATTCTAAAATATTAATTCACTCTCGTCTTCTACATTTCAAAAGCTTTCGAACGCTACAAAAATAATTTAATTATTCCCATAGGAACAGCTACAAATGGAACAATTAAATACAGCCTTTTGGTTTCCTTATCGCGCGGCTCTACAAATTAAACCACTACTTTTTACCTTTTGTTTCTAACCCCTAAAACAAATAAATATTTTCAGAGCGACAGCGCTGTCAGGTTTAATCGCATCCAGATACAGCAAAGCTGGTAGACTCCACAAATATACGGTGTGGTCATTACTTCCCATGAAACTAAGTGCTTCGTTTTTATTGGTCTTGACAGTCCGTATTTGAAATTGTATCTTGTGTTTGCATATGTTTATAAATGAAACATATAAATTGTAAAGTGTACGGTAAATTATAGCACCCTGTAGAAACGAAGCCCCTCAGGATTTTTGTGCCTTCCCTGATGAGTTTCTAAAGTAATAGATCATTAACAACTATTTTGCGGTTCTCATGTGCTAAGGGCCAACTAGTCCTTATCGAAGACATTGGCTGCGCCTAGCGGCAGTCGTTACATTGCGTACCTGTGTGATTTTTAGTGGATTTTTTAAGAATTAAAAAAAATGTGCTATTGTTTGCGATTTGTCCGTCCGGACCCACTTCTGCCGTTTGATACTGTTTTTGAAAGTAAAACGTGCATAATTAAAATAAAATATAAATATTTATTTATTTATTTATTTATTTATTTTGCCTTTATTTTTGAGTGGGCGGGGTTTCAGCCAAGGCTGCTCTACCAACCCAACCCACTATACATTTACAAATATCCATGCCCGAACCCGGATTCGAACCAGGGACCCTAGCACCACAGTCCAGCTTCAACTGAACGACAACATAAATTTTTACATACGACAACCAATTGGTCTCAGATTTTGCATACACATGGTGCCAAGTTACTTTTGAACTTTAGAAAATGGGGGGGGGGTTAAACACATGTTCTACCTTTCATGGTATTCTAATGAAAGGTCTCATCGAAATAAATTGGTTTGTACAAACTATAACTTTCCCGTGCGACTCTTTCTCGAGATCAGTTGCGCTTCTTTTTGTCGTCTTATCAAAGTACGGGGGGGGGGTGGAACTAGTTTTATCCTTCATGATAAGGCACAGGGAAAATGTCTCGGCCAAGCGACTTGAAGGGTTTGAAAGCAATTAAGGCCTGGGGAGTAGATTTTAGTAGCCTCACTGTTCACTCTAAAGTGGCGTTTTGTAATTGTTTACCTCTGTTGGGTCAGCTTATGCAATTATTTGGTGGGAGCCAATAATCTGAATGGTCCTTTTTTATAAAACCTTTTGTAGGCGCGTGGCTGCTGGGGTTGTATAAATGATTTCACTCCCTACCCTGCCCCCCAGGTTTGTTTCGCTTCTGCTTCTTAGCCTTGTTAAATAGCCTTGTAGTGGTTAGTTAAACTAAGATTTTACAGGAACCGCCAGTTAAGCAGGCGAGAGGCGGCCATGCGCAGTTTGAGCAATTTAGAGTCTGCACAAGGGAAGAGTGGCGCAGTGGTGCAAAAACAGAATGTGAATAGTGGGGATGCGCCCTCTCTCGCCTTCTTAGCTGCCGCACACAAACAATATTGTAAAAAATTCAATCCTGTTTCAGCTTCCAGAAAGCGGGCCTCACGAAATCTCATTAGCGCGGCAGCGCAGGGGGCCGGAATTCAGGTGGCGGATAGTTACAACGAAATGATCGGCCAAATGAAACAGCAAAAGCCGGCAGGTAATAATTCAGCAAATGACAAGTCGGAGACATTGGGAGCTGGTTCCGAAGTTTTAGGTGCTAACCAACCACTTCTACCGCCGCAGAAACAAAGTGTGGCTCCCACGCTTGAAGATAACATTGCTGCGGCTGTGGCGCAACAGAATAGCGTTAGCAGTAATGTCGGCGATGACAATCCTTTTAAGGTAATATGTTAAGTATGCTACTGATTGAACACCATTTGTGCCTTTTGATGTAATGTTTTATTAGTAATCTTTGTTTGAACACAGTAGAAATGCTTATTTAGTGTAGTTGCTAGTGCTGTAGCAGAACTGTCAATGTTAAGCGTAAGTTACATCCATTATATTAGTTACTTTAATAAATGTCTTCGGTGGGGTCAAAACTTCAAATGCAATTATCTCAAAAACGGATTGCCGGAAGGGGTTACACAAAGGGAGAATGATAACTAAAGTGTTCAGGTTATCTCATAGATTAACCATAGTAGTTATGAGCACAGCATCCAGAGGTGCATGGATGCGAGAAAGGTATGTTTTTGGTGACAAAGGTACCTACAACTTTTACAGCAACAAATGCATTTATTTGTTTTCTAATCAATTATCACATTATATGTGATACGCAGGAAAATTTTAATATTCCCACAAAGTTGTAGAAGTCTGCTTGTCGTGGAAAGAAAGTACTAACAAGTCCTAACATATATCTAGCGTGTTTTTTTTAGAGGTTTGTTTTTCGAATTGGTAATACTGTTTCTAGTGACAGTCCATTTGACAGCTGACCGCTGATTTGTGCTCAGTAAGGTTTGACACTTCACCATAAATACTCACCTGCGCCAGAACCACTTACAAGCCAACAATCGCGGCGATATTGTCGATATACGGCCCCAGCTGCTTGAAAAACTGGTCAAGAATCAGACCAGATTACGCTTCATTCGAGCTAACAGCAGCGCCCATGTGTTATAAATCCTATTTAAACACTAATGGCATAAAATTATCTTTCCAATAAATCCAATACCACTATTTTTATGCGTTTTATTTCATTAGAAAGTTCTATACATTAAAAAATCACCCTTTACAATAAGGATCGTCGTCAGTTGTCCGCCGCAAATGTCTGAATTGGCGGTTTGTCCCGTCCGTTAATAACGTTGAGCAGCCCTGTATATTTTGTTGTCCGTGTGAAGTAATGGTTTTTAAAATTTGAACTTAATATTTTCAGGCAACCTATCAGAAATCTCCCCTTTATATCGAGAAATAAAATTTCCCATCCATTCCTTTCCAGGAATATTCCGTTCTTGCACGTTATATCAGTGATTCCTCTATTTTTCATATACAGTGCCCCCCCACGATTGTTTGGTCGACTCTTGTAAGACAAACATTTTTCCAAGGAAACTAATTTGTGTGTTCAAAAAATCAAGGGTGCCATTGAAATTTTCATAATAAATTTTTTGCAGTAAGGTGCACTTTGGGGATGAGATACGCACAAATGTTATTAAGAAAAGTGGTTCAGAATGAAAAACTGAGTAAATGTGAATGGGCATACATTGATTTTTGTAGGTTTTAATTTTTTTAGTAAATCAAAAAACTGTTCAAAATAGAATGTAATGACTGTGTAGCAAATTTGAAGCTGATAGGAACACTTCAGTATTTTATTTAATGTAGGTAAATTAAGGATTGAAGTGTTCCTATTGGTTTTAAATTTGCTACACGGTCATTACATTCTATTTTGAACAGTTTTTTTAAATAACATTTTTCGGATTTCCTTAAAAAATCCAGTTGGAATAAGATCATAAAAAAATCAAAGTAGGCCTAGGACTTTGAAATCCGTAACTCTGCGGACTACAAATTTCAAAACACGCTTCATATAATAAAAAATAATGAGGGGGAGGGGTAATGAACTTGTTGGTGTGTGTGATGCAGCGGTCTTGTCTCTCTTTTACCTTTTTATTTTTTTTCGTTTTCCTTATTACGTTTTTTCACTTTTAATTTTTCTGTTTCTCTGCTTCTGTTTTCTTACTTTTGTTTTTGACTTTTACTTTCTGTTTTCGTTTTGTGATTCCATTTTTCTGTTTCTGGTTTCAGGTTGTTTTAAATTGTGTTTTCGCCATTGAAAACAACAGATGCAATAAATATCATCTTAAAAACCGCATTCTAGAATAATACAGGGATGTTCTCTTTTTTCTTTCTGTTTGTTTATGATTTTCTGCTCCCGTTGCTCTGTTTCTATTTCTTTGTAGTCATTTTTTACTTGCTTTTTTTGTTTCTGGTTTGTGATTCAATTTTTCCGATGTGTCGTTTCCGATTATCTTATTTTTGTTTTTGGCCTGAAAAAATCTAAATAAGGTGACTATAATGAACTTCATCTTGAAACTTAATAATACAGGAACGAACTTGATCTGCGGCTGTGTGCACTGGTGGTTTCATTTATCTGCGTCAGTTTTTCTTATTTTGGTTTTCTGCTTTTTTGTTTTGTCCTTTTTTCCTGATTCCGCTTTTGTGTTTTTTTTTCTATGTAACTTGCTTCGGTTTCCATTTGTACATTTTTAGTTTTAATATGAATTTGTGGAAGAAATTTCCAAGTTTTTCCAGAAGATTTTCTTGTTTTGTTTTCTTATTTCGATATGTCGTTTTTTGTTTTGGATTTTATCTTCATTTTTTGTTCTGATTTCTTGCCCTTGTAATTTTATTTGCCGAGTTGCAGTTTCTGTCACATTTTCGATTATCAGTTTCTCTATTCGTTTCTGTGTCAATTTCCGTTTATATTTATGCTACTTTTCTCCTTTATGTTTGCTTCCACTTTTCAAAAATATTTCTAGTAAAAACAAGATAATTTGAAAAGAAGTTTCTTCTGCTTTCCTGCATTTCAGATTTTCTGTTTTGATTCTTTTTGTTGACTCTTTTCTTGTTCTGTTTTCGTTTCACTGGTTGAGTTCCATTTTGATTCCATTGTTCTGGAAATAATTTATCTATTCTGTTGTTTTTGTTTTATGTTTGTTTTTCTGTTTTTTTTTTGTTTTCATTTCGAAGGGAGCTTCTAAAATCTGTTCTGGTCAAAAATTAATAAGACCATCGAGTATTAAAAAACTGTATGGAGTAAGTAGCTGTGGCTAACTACAATTTAAATTGTGGCATGATATAATAATAATAATAACACTTATAAACGTGCATGAATACATTTCATCATTTCTATCCTTCCACTTAACCTAAGAACTGATTTGTCAATGTAGCATATACTTCTTCCACTTCCACAATAGCCTGACAATTTTATTGCACCAATTTCTACTTTTTATTTTATGTAGCCGCCACGTAGTTCCTTTGTTTTCTACAGTAGATACCTGTGCTCCATATAATTTTCTGTATTATAAATCGATTCCGTTTTTCCAGCCGGGCGAATTTTTGGTAATAAAAAATGAACTTAACGAAGAGTGGCCCGCCATTTGGAGAGTAGACGGCAAAACACTTTTACAAAAATACGAACCGTTTGAACAGGGTGGTCAAACATTGTATAGGAATATATCTACAGTAAACTGGAAATTTGGTTTCTTTTCATGCTATTTTACAATTTCTGTTTATAGTATACGTCGTGGACAGCCGATAGTAAGAAGCAATACATACCGATTCCTGTAAAATATAGATCACAAGGGCAACTAGAAACTATCGTCGAATTTTTACGAAACGAATTAGTAGTAATTGATCAAGAATTTCTAGAAAAAGCGATGACCGAAAGCGAAGTCTACCAGGATAATTTCGAGGTATACATTCAAACGTTAATTTCGCAAGCGCTCGATAGCAATTTCTTAATGGAAATTTTCCAAGAGCAAGGTACTTTGATTGTCACTACTACCGAGTGAGTAATCGTATCTCCTTTCAGATGAATATTTTCTTACAAATGTACAGACCATAGATGATATCACCAATAACAAAAAGCAGAAGATGATAACATTACTGAAATGGCCTAATCCCGTCCAAGTAGCTGTCAGTACATGGCCTTGCTTTAATGTTATAAGGGAGCTAAATGCGCTAGACTCGCAACTGAGGCCTTGTGGGGCATGCTTAAAGCCTGGCGTTTCCGTTCGGGTTCTAATGTATGGGCAACCTTATAATGCTACAACCTTAGAAGGATGTCAACCTACTTCTCAAATACTTGAAAAGGTATCAATTGGAATTTATAAAAAGAATTAATATGCATTGTTATTTGTAGGATTTTCTTATGTGTCGAATATGTGCCAGTCGTGTAGAATTATTTAATAAAATAACGCATCAAAAGTATTTGATGTACGTCGAATGTGCCAAGAGAGTCGCCGAAAAAAGAGCAACTGATCCTCACAAGGATACCACTTGCATTCTTAACGAACTTCTCGCTGACGAATTTTGGCTTACACAAGTAAGTACCCACCTATCCGTTGTCGGCGCCTCATCTTATTCAATTCTAGCTATTTTGTGATGTTCGCAAATCATGGGCGGAGGTGGACTGTTTGGAAAATAGCTATAGGTTAAAAAATGATGTACAGTGAAATCGGTAACAAGTTATGTTGTGTTGTGATTCAGAACATTTACATGAAAATTAGTCTTGTATATTATGGTATCAAGAGTTTATATAAATCGTATTATAATGTAATTTTAGAAAAGAAAAGAATACATATAGTACATCTTTTTTATTAAATGTTATTTTTATTGCCATCATGTGCTGCGCATGGGAAAAGTGCCCAGTATGAAAGTGATATTGTCTATTGATTAGTTTACATATATATTTCGTAATTTTTGTTCTGTACAGGATAATTTTTAAATTACATTACTCTAATAAAAACATTTTATCATTGACCATTTTTCTTTTACTAAAAACTGACTGACCCTATGCGCGCTTTAATATTGCATATTTTAAAGTTAAATTATTACTGCAGTGCCACCTTTTGTAATTGGCTCTGTTTCAAAAACCAATCCAGGCAACAATGCTCCTAAAATTTCAACATTCGATATCTACAATATGAATCATACATTTTTTTTAAATTTCCACAATCAACCGAGACGAATGTGTGTTTAGATGTGTTACCAATGGCATTAAAGGTGACAAACTTATATGGACAAAAGCCTTAAACCCTTTCCAACAATGTTGTTTGAGCTAAGAACAATACACCCCTACAACCTTAACCACCAATACTTAGGGCATATGGAAATTTCAATGCAATGTGAAGGAGGACCGGTAACGGTAACCAACCAATAGAAAGCCAGGACATCTCGGTGACCATCTAGCATGCCCATTGATAACTAAACAATAAAAACAAAACTACCCCTAAAAACGTTGAACTTGCCGTTTGCGCAGATCTCAAGATCAAAGTGGCCCCATGTCAGTGTTACTTAATATTTATCGGTTCCGGTTCCAACCTCTGAGTCATACTACTGATTAGGTGCGTATATTTCCTTAATGACGCGCTAATAAGCTGGTGTCCAAGACTACGCATTGTAACGCTCTCATCTACAAAAGCTGAATTTAGTGCAGACGAAGATAAAAAGGAAGTTTTGTATTTGAAAGTTTTAATAGAAGACCTGATAAGTGGTAATTTAAATTGATTATACCAGCACGATCGCGTTATCATAAAATCATCGCAGTAAATACATGTGTGATATTATTTGTGAAAAAGTGTTGAAATAAATTAAATTGATATCTGTGCAAACTGTGCTAAAAAGTATCATAGTTATGATGGAGTAATTAAATATTTCGTTCATAAAAAAAGTAAATAAACTTATCAAACGTTCGAAGTTTTTATTGAAGCGGAAGACATTCGCAGCAGAACGTATTTACATTTACCTTATATGTAAGGTAAGATATGCATTCAAATTACAAATATATGACGGCCTTTTTATGAAATTAAACCTATGGCGTTACAATATCAATATAATTAATGCGGCGAAAAGTGTAACTCCGCCTCTGACCAAATGCCGTGAGTCCTGTCCTGGCCAGTTTTAAAAAATTGGAAATGGCGGGTAGCCCGATTCGGCAACATCGCCATGGAAGCAATATGGCAAATAGTTCACTTCCGTGTGATTCTTGAACCTCAATAAGTTTTAATTCCTGCATTTCAGATGGAATTTTCTTTAAAAAAGTTATAGCGATCAGTTTGCGTTAGAGTTGTAGAGACGTTTATTTCTAAGTTAACAAAGAATATAATCCTACATTTGCATTTAGTGATACAAATACCCAAAATGCCTTCAGCGGCGAACGTCAAGATTGAGAAGCAAATTAATTCCGATACTACTTTGCCGGATTGCACCGGTACATCCGTGACTCCCTTAAGACAGGCAATTACGATTATAGAACATAAAATTAGAAATTTGGAAAAACGTAAGGTAAGCGACCTTAATTTCATCAATAACAAAAAAAAACGTTACGTGTCCGCCATAGTTAATCATTATTTCTGAAACAATTTTTCCAGTCCAAATTGGAATCCTACCGTCAACTTCAAGATTCAGGAAAAGACTTAAACCAAGACCAAAAGACTGCTATAGCTAAGTACGAAGAGGTGGTACAGACGCTCGAATTCGCTCGCGATCTTTGTAAACAGTTTGTCGGCATTGCGGCTGTTTCCGAAAAGGAGGCGAAGAAACAGGCTCGTAAAGAAGTCGCCGCAAAAAGTCATTCGGAATTGGCAAAGGTGGACTCATGTTGTATTCTGCGTGTAGTTTCTAATTTTTGTACGTTCAAGATACGTGAAGTGTTACTCGTACAAGATGCGCTTAACCAAATGGGACAAGATAGTATACGGGACGACTTTTTACTCGGACAAAATGGCGCTGCTAATCTTACCAATGCTGATCTCAAGTAAGTGTTCTATTGGTAAAACATGTGCTGTGCTCCATGCACTTGTTTTATTCCATTGTCCAATCATGTGGAATAATAAAACATAAAAAGTACCCAAGCACAGTAGCAATTAAAAAGCGCTGTTAGTGTGGAAAGTACAAACAAACCTTCATCTGTTAGACTTTTAACAGGGGAATTGTACGTGACCATTAAGGTTAAGATTGTATTTACTAAGCAGGGTATCTTTATTTTGTAACGCCCGGTTGAATTTGTTTCAAATCGTTAACTTTACATGGTAATTATGGCAGGTGATGCATAGTTTGTTTATAGGCATTTCTTTTTATTAAGTTTAGGTAATACTAAATGCTGGGTTATATCGATCTATAAATTGAAATTACTGTGTCATTTAAATTATTGGACTATGAAGTAAATCTCTTGAGACAAAAAATAACAGATCCCCATTAGAGCAAAAAAAACCTGCCACTCTTCTCTCTTTAGCTCGTGAAGAAGATAAAATATTAAAAAATCGCCAAGTAACCACAAATTGTAATAAAACGTACGCGGTTAATATACGATTTTAAATCATTGATCATTTAGAGTAATGACATTTAATTATGAAACATCAAAAAAATTGTTCGATACATTGGTTTCTCTGAAGAATATATTATGTACTTAAAATTACCCCAATGGTGTATGGGGGTTGGAACGGGGACAGCACAAGGTTCCGGTACTTTTTTTTACAGCTGGAATTCCTATGCATGCAAGGACGGCTTCAAGACATTTAATTCACTTGCTTATGTAAAAATCCGGCTCATATTACATCGATCAGCAAACGATACACAGACCAAAAATGTTGCAAGACAAAGAAAAACCATCTATCATTGGAAATTTTTAACTATAAAATCTCTAATAAATAATGATTGAAATCGAATTACTTAAGTAATTTTCATATAGAATTCTAACACAAAAACTGTATAAATATATGTCATGCCCTTAATTTAGGTATACAGGGTAAGTAAAAAGTCCAGTCGATTATCTCTGTATATTTATGAAGTAATTATGCTTGTATAACAATATTAATTCATTAACGCAATATCTTCTTTTTTCAACTGCTAGTTTAGCCGGAAATAACCTTAACCGAGATCTTAACTTTTTGGTTTTAAATGCAACACCCTGTATATTCTATTGTTATTAAAATGTAAAAAAATTAAAAGAAAAACTTGTAGCAAATCGCATTACCTTTGAAAACCGGAAGTCGAAAAGGAGACGTTACAAGTATTAATATACAAGGTGAACATTTTATCTGGAACACTGAAAACACTTCAAAACAAGATTTTTTTAAAGAAACTTTTTTGTGGAATCAAAATTTATAAAAAGTTTGCTAGGAATTTACATACTTAAAATTTGTGGTCAGTGGCGTACTTCTGCATGGGGGGGGGGGGGAGCATTTTTTAACGCCAACTACTACTTATCTTGCGTATTCTTAAAGCGTACACTTTTTTGGATACAGCAACATAAAAAACTTTCTATTTCATAATTAAATTTAAACGAAAAACTCAAATTCTTTTGTTAGTTATGTCAGGCGAATTTATTGGCCCGTATGAATAAAAGTAAGCAAATGCTTATACTTGCAAAATTCAAAGTAAATACTCGTAATTGCTCCTTCGCACTGGGCGACTTAGCAGCGCTTCTAAGCAGAAGGACAGGACGCAGTGCAGCGCTGCTAAACCATGCTAAAAAGACCAGTATGTAGGGGCAGTTACGAGTATTTACTTTGAATTTTGCAAGTATAAGCATTTGCTTACTTTTATTCATACGGGCCATTGTCTCAAAAATCATTAAAATCATTTATACATAAATCTATATGCTTAACAGTTATTGACAGCGGCGTGCGTCTACAGAACTAAAAGGGTCATTTTTTAAATGGAAAGTTTTTGTGAGGTATTATTAAAGAATGAACCTTTTTCAATATGACAACATAAAAATTATGATCAAATTAGTAAAATTATAAAATTAATGAACACTATTGTGAAATTTGGTATTCAGTGGTTTGAGGGCTCGAGTCATTCGTTTCTGGGTTCCTATATCCATTCTTAATTTTGACCCTCTGATCCACTAGGTTATAGCGAGAGCTTTCCAGGCCCACTCGTGACCCCTAACTACGACGCTCCGTTCTCAAGACATCGTAGTTTATGTGTTTGCGCTGGGCTGGGTATTTGGGCCTCTACCTCTGTTCCGAAAATCCGACTGTGTCTGCGGTTGGTTTAGGTGGAGATGCGTTATTAGGTTAGGTCAAGATGCGCGGTTAAATTAGATTGCGGTTATGTTAGGTTAGGTTGATACCGCGGTTAGGTTGGGTCGAAATGCAGTTAGGTTAGGTCGAGATGTACGTTCAGGCTTTTCAGAACGCTTTATGTTGAGGAATTCTCATTATGTCATTTAGTACTTGTAATTAGTAAATTAAATAAAATTTGTACTTTCTCTTTTGCACATCTTTGGTTGGAAACACGTGTAACTTTAATTAAAGTTTTATAGTGGTTTTTGGGTAATTTTTCTTTCAGTTTTTATATTTTATCTTTTTTAAGAGCTAAGGGAGAGATGTCGCTATGACCATCACTTAAGGATGTGCCAAACCATTAATTTTACTGTTTCAGCTGAACCAATTTGGCCGAAATTCTTTAGATAAGTGAGGCCTGCCTTTCCAAAACGTTGTAAGTGCCATTTTTATAATTTTTCAGGAGACTCAAAAAAGTGAAAATGTAAAATAATTTTTGACTACTGGAGGGTAGCATGTTGGAAGGAAAGACTCGTAATACAATCAAAGAAATTGACTTGATAATAATAAAAACTTGTACACACAAAACCTTTTATAATTTCAAAATGTTGTAAGTGCAAATTTCAGAATCATGAATCCCCAAGTTATAATAATAATAATAATAATAGCTGATATGTCTAAGACGTGATTGTTATTTTACATGATTTACTGATTTTAAAAGTGTTGTCTCATTTTGATGTATGAAAATTGAAAATCTTCCATAACTTTTAAATCTAAACAACTTTTTTTAATACATTTTTTTATATCTGTTAAAATAAAGGCAGGTTACTCCTGACTAATTTTTAGAATTCAGCAAAAAACAACCTGATTTGGCTAATTTTTTTTAATATCTTAGTTTCAGACTAAGCAGGAGCGATCCTCAGAGCCTGAAGATCCAACTCCAAAAAAATTGTCATATAGATCTTGTGCGCACTCAATCCATGGACACATTGTATAAATACACGTATACCTATTACATTAAGTTAGAAACATCTGGCACACACATATACAGTATTGAATTTTCTTTAATTATAACTGTGGACAATTAAATTAATTAGGCAGGGAAAGTTTTAAAGTGTGTTTTAATGTGCATTAAAAAATACATCCTTTATTTGTACTGGTTCTATAAGCCATGATACCTGTAATTCAATAACTTTATCCCACAAAATGTTAAAGAAAATTGGCGAAAACACATTAGAATAAACAAAACACCGCACCAGAGGAGATGGTTTATTAACCGCGTGATGTCAGAAAGAAATTCAATATGGCGTCTAACCTACGCAATTGTCATATCTTTGAAGCTTATTGTATCATGGGCAGATACAAAGTTTTGACTTTTGAATCTGCGCATTGTAAAACACGGCACCCCCAAATTAATTACAAACCAATTTTTCCGTGGGATGGCACTTACAACGTTCTGGAAAGGCAGGCCTCAAATAGTATTAGAATAAATTCCAGATGTAACTTTTTTATTTGAATTTTTTCTGCAATTTTGTATAAGTATTGTGTTAGTGTCTGTACCAGGTAAGGTATTTCATGAAAATAGATCTTTGTTGACCATTGCCGTTGGCGCAGTGAGCAAGCGCATATTTGTGACGTTGATTTAACATCACTAAAATTTGGTACAATTGGTTCCAGTATTTTTTCTATGAGATAAAGACACCGAATCATTTTCACTGAAATTTCCCACTTGAACCAGCATCACATAATCAAGAAAATAATCTTACAGAATGAACCTTGGAAAGAACAAATGTGTTACTCAACGAGTTACAACTACACAAACGCAGTGAGAGATGTGATCTAGTAGCTAAACTGATCTTAGGCTGTTGACTGAACTTACCTGGTCAGGAAAAAATTTATGCCTCTACTTATCTGCCGCATCCACCCTGTAAATCTAGGATGTAGTAGGGTTTCGCAAATGGCAAAATAGATCTTATTACAATTATTAATTATTTTGAATTGCCGTACTGTGTAATTTGCGAAGGTTCTTTACAAAAGTGAAACCACTCTGTTTACAACTTGATCCAAACACTTACAGTAACAGTACGATTATGGTACCCTCTCTTAGCAACTATCAGATTTTGTTGTTAACTTCAAGTATGATTGGCCCTGTATTATATTTTTATTTAAGAATGCTTGACGACTTATACCCGGTGGTCACTCCAAAGCATGAACCAGGTGACGCAACTGCATTTGCCAATCAAGTACAGGCGGCCGCCGAGCATTTATTGGCCGTCGTTGATGGTAAACAGAAGGAAGTGTTCGACGGATCATATAGTCAAATTAAGGAAGTGATTGGAAAGATTCACGAGAGTGGATATTTCGATCAAGCTGTGGTGAGTATTCTCGATATCTTTGAGTTGAATAAAGTTTTATTGTGTGTTTTCTTTTATCCCAATGGAGAAACTTGCCTTTTTGTGCAGGTTTTTAGAACCATTTTTCACAATATAAGCGGTAAAATGACATTGGAATGGTGTAATGTAAGCTGTAGAAATAATGAATATGGATATTTCCGAGTATATTTTCAATAGAGGGGAATAAGCATGCGGCTCTGACGTGTCATTTTTGTGTTGATAAAGGATTGATTGCTGAATTTGAATCAAGTTTATTTGCATTTAAGATTGGTTTTGTAGTTTTATCAGAGTTGAATGTTTATTTTTTGTGGCAATTGTGTTTAATTTGAGTTTATTCGTGAGGAAGGTTTTTAGTATAGTAGGATTTTCCTTAGTTTGCGCCGACGTCATCAGTTTATTATGACGTCATCACTAAGTTTGTTTACATAGCATCATACAATCAATGGAAGAGAATACGTATGTAGGCATCCATACAGACAGTGCTGCATTGTGGGTGAGACCCTTCGCATCAACGACGTCTATTGACCAATTACTAAACAAAATACTGCGGTAGTTATTTATAACAGGTTGTCTTATGTCGCGATCTTTTACTAACAAGGAGGACATCATTACTTGGACGTAAAGGAAAAATTGTATAAAAAATCATTGCAATTGTTTTCTCGTAATAACAACGCTTGCAGTACTTAGCAGCAGAAGTCGAGAAGCGACTGCAATCTTTACTAACCTCATACTCACAAGCAGAGCAACAGATACTTTTATGTCAAAAGAGTGGACGTTTTGCAGCATTTTCGAATGTGGGTAGCAGTTGGTGAAATAGAAGTCACTATTCGCAGGCTAATATTTAATGCATCTGCAACTCTCTGTGAAATAAAACTTGTTACGTATGTGAGTTCTTATATTACTAAAGTAACCACTATACTGCTGCTGGTAAAACAAAAGTAAAGTGGACCACCATAAGTTGCTTACTTTTTCTTGATAAACCTGATGGCATTTTTGTGTTATACAACCTTTGGTGTAGAATATCTCAGTGAGATTTACTTCTATAATTGTTCGTTATGAAACTAATGGATTTTTTATCGGCTAATGCAGCAAAATGCCATGAAGTAATGAAAACGGTAGCAAACAGTTGTCAAATTTAACGTGTCGCAATGTAAACAATATTCCCCTACAAATGGAATTGATGACGTGCGCGCAAACTAAGGAAAATCCTACTTCGGTATCACTTATTTCAGTTGACTATTAACTGCGGTTAACATTTTATGCAGACGGTATGCGTTTAATTAGTGTTTACAGTACTAGCGTAGGTAAATTGTACATTTCTAATGGGACTAACATTTTAGGCCGCAGATTACGAAACTACCGAGGTTAATGATGCCGATCAGCATTGCAACATTGAGGTTCCCCAACAAATTGAGCCTTTGGAAGAGGAGATCCCTGCAGTAGACACCGTCACCATAGAAACGAATAGACCGGTTCCGTTACCTATTGAACATCCCTTGGAGCAAATACAGCAAACTGACCAACAGATTTATTACCAGCCTCCACCAAGGCCTATTAGTGAGGTGTTGGGCCCTGGTAGTTTTCACTTTCTTCAGGTTGGTAGGCGTTGTTGTAATACAAAGAATATAGAGGGTGCACTTTTAGGACTCCGAATTGGACACTCCCGACACTTTACCCTCGCAAACGTTCACCAACACTAGCTACGTGCAAGCGCCGCCTCCTCCGATTCCCCTTCCCCCAAATTTCCAAACTTTCAATAACATCAACGTTCCTCCGCCTGGTAACGGTATGAACGAAGAAATAGCTCCCCCTTCGGTCGTAGCCCACCCACAACCGCAGCAAATCGAAGAGTCCCAAAAAATGCGCGGTCAGCCTCCGCGACCCCCCAATCAGATGTACTATCAAAATAATCACTCAAACTCAAATAACTACAACAATAATCGACCTCGTCAACCGAGAAGTGGGCCTAGGACCGCCAATCGACATCAATAACGGTTGTACATTGTCCATTTTTCCAGACAAGACAATGACACGATTAATTTTTATTTTAAAACAAAAGTATTGTCGAAGTATAATAATTAGGCATAATTACAACATCTCTAAAAAGTTTATTTGACCTCTTATATTGTGACAACAATATTTTCGATTTGTAAATAACACAATATTGCATTTCTAAACTAAATAAGATGCGTTTATACTTATTTCTACCCTTTCAGTATCGCGCCGTAGTGGTATATTTTATCTTAATTATTCGTTTATTTTACATCTCTCAATTGTTTGAAGAAATTACTAAGTAAATTGCGGCATTGTAGTTTTAATAGTAGACGTATGGGTTGTTTTTTTATTATCAAAAATATAGTGAAATTACAGTGTCCAAGCAGCTAGTCTTCTTGTAGTTCATTATTATGAGAAGTTTGTAATCTTTTTCATATAAAAACAAAACATTAAACAGCCCATAAATCCAAGATTGCTTTTTTTAAAAATTGTAACATATTTTGCCAGTTTAGTTTCTTACCAAGAAGTATGTATGATATTTGGTTATTTTCAATAAAAGGCACAAACAGCCGACATTGACTTCTTCCCTCCATGATTTCCCAAGGTTCACTAAAAACAATTATTATATAGGACTAAAGCATATAATCAACTTAAAGAACACTGAGAACAAGACGTTTTCATTTTGTTAAGATTTAAATTTAAACAAAATTCTCGATAAAATAGCATTTGTTGTTAAATTTAAGGTAACTAACAACAATAAAATTGATAATATTAAACTATTAGGGTCCAGGGGTTATCGAAGAGTGTAAAAGAGAAAAGATGGCTGCTGCTTAAAAATTAACTTATTTAAGTAATCCTGTAAATAAAATAAATTTTAGACCAGTTCATACCTTTAATGAATTTATGACTCTCTTAATGGGGATTTTTAGCGTATTTTTGATTCTAAAAAAGAAGCTAATTATTTCACCGTCGTTTGTTTGGACGCCTTATAAATCAAACGAGATCTCGGCAACGGAATATTGTAGAACGTTCTGGTTTTTGGCATATTCGTACAATTGTGTTATTCCTGCAGTGCTTAGTCTGAAAGCTGAAAGTCATAAGTAAATAATCTGTGACTCCACGTTGGGCGCCAAATAATGATGTGTGCAAAGGCATGCAAAATCACTATGCCACCCACAAAACCACTATGTCTACCCAACAAACACTTATCTTTAAAACACGCTTTGAATAATAATGTTCTCATTTATTGCCATAGATTGTAAAAAAACAGTTTACAGGAAAAAACCTACCTATTGTAATGGTACCAGTATATTTATAGATTTAGAGATGTATATCACTTCCAAGGAACACTAACTTTCGTAATTATGAAACGATTTCGACCTAACTTTAACGGTTGGTCTAACTCATAAATATTTCGGTCAAGTTCGTGAATCAGTCAATTCCGCAATATTGGAACAAAATGGCGGACATAAGTCTTATGTACACCGGGTCGGCCAAGCCGAAAGGGATTTTTGTTTTAAGTTTTCTAAAGCCCATCACACAATGAAAAAAATATGGAATAAGAAATAATGACGCCGTACACGCAAAACACAACAAACAAATAGCAACAGACTATAAACCAATCAGAATACCATGCCGTTTGAATTTATGTCATTA
The DNA here is from genome assembly GCF_008802855.1 of Photinus pyralis. Taxonomy (NCBI): domain Eukaryota; kingdom Metazoa; phylum Arthropoda; class Insecta; order Coleoptera; family Lampyridae; genus Photinus; species Photinus pyralis. The sequence continues at coordinate 27,593,474 of NW_022170511.1, forward strand.
TAATGGCAGATAAATGTAAGGTCACAATTCGACATGACAAGGTATATTGATTCTACAATCAATTTTTTAGCTCCAATATGGCGGATTATGATAAGTTGTCGCCACTGTCCTTAAGTCACTGTAGTAAATACGGTATTATCTAGTGGGAATAATGCGCGAGCTCGCCGTCTAAACGCGCCTTTAGCGAGTGTGATTCATCCTGACATGACAGTTACATTACTGAACAGCTGAGGTATATCATGCAAAGAGGAATTTCCTCTTTGATATCATAAATAAAGGTGTTGTTATTTATATCATGGTATCACAGACCATCAACGGGCATGGTATTGTTGAGTGGTATTTAGTTACTATCTGTGCTGTACTTATTACGCGATGCGCGCCCAAAGTTGTTCGCATTCGTTTTTGTGGGATCAAATAAACAAACAGTGTGTCGCGTAAACGGCTTTTGCCTAATTACTAACGTACCCAAATTACATTTCCTCCAGCGCGTGGTGTCACATTTTACCTTGAAGAAACCGTTCAACATTGTGCTTGTCAGCTTGTGCGATAATGTCTGCAATTGTAAAAGTGGAAATCAAAGAAGAAGAAATAATTGAATTTATGAATCACAAAGTTGTACGTAGCAATGAAGTCTCCGGAACAATCAAACGTGAACTTGAAAGTACCGTCAATGGGGATTATTTTAATGTCACGTGTAATTTGAAAGATGAAAATGAGGTACAGGAATCTGAAGATTTCTCGTGCACTAGAGGTCCACTGATTTCACTAAGTTTTAATTGTGCTCAGTCTGATTTTGTAACAAATAATACAGCAACTTGGAGAGGACATCTGCATACACATAAGATTTTGAGATTTTTAAAATGCTCTTTTTGCGATTATGCAACCAATAACAAATACAGTTTTAAAATGCATCTTTTGATCCATAAGATCGACAAAGATTTGAAATGCACAGAGTGCGATTATGAAACCAATTATAAATCCAATTTTAAAATACATCTTTTAACACATAAGGCTACCAAGGACTTGAAATGTACACAGTGTGATTATGCAACTAATAACAAATTCTATTTAAAAACACATCTGTTAAGACACAACAGTCTCAAGGATTTGAAGTGTGATAACTGTGATTACGAAACAAATATCAAATACAATTTTAAAAAACATCAGTTAACGCACAGCAAGACTGGGAAACATTTAAAATGTGCACATTGCGATTTTGCAACAAATCATAAATTCATTTTGAGAGAACATCTGCAAACACATAAGACTACCAGAGATTTCAAATGCTCTCTCTGTGATCATGCAACCTGTTGCATACATAAATAACGTAGGTACGTTGTCCTCCCTTTAAAAATTTCCTTGTATTGTTATTACTCCTCATAATTTTGATTTTCCCTGCCGTGTTGTCCGTCCTTGTACTTAGTGCGCACGCAAAAATGTTGGTGGAAGGAACAAACAAGGTGAATTTGGTCTAAAATAACAAGTCCAGTTTTAAAATCCATCTTTTAACTCATAGGACTGCCAAAGATTTGAAATGCACTCAGTGTGATTTTGCAACCAATTTCAAATCCCATTTTAAAACGCATCTTTTAACACATAAGACTGTTAAGGATTTGAAATGCAGTCAGTGTGATTATGCAACCAATTACAGGTCAAATTTCAACAAGCATCTGTTAACCCATAGTAAAACTGCCAAGTATTTAAAATGTGCACAGTGTGATTATGCAATTATTTTTAAATCCAATTTGAAAAACCATCTGCAAAGACATAATGCTTCCATTGATTTCAAATGCCCTCAGTGTGATTATGGAACCAATTACAAATCTAACTTTAAAATCCATCTTCTAACGCATAAGACTGACAAGGACTTGAAATATACACAGTGTGGTTTTGCAACCAACAACAAATTCAAAACGCACAAGGTCACCGAAGATATAAAACATAACATTGCCACCGATTTTGAATGTGCTTGGTGTGATTATGGAACCAATTACAAATATTCTTTTAAAAGGCATCTGTTGTCACACAAAACTACCAAGGAGTTACAATGTGCACACTGTGATTTCGCAACTAATTACAAAGCTTATTTCGAAAAACATTTGCGAACACACTAGATTGTTGAGGCCTTCAAGTGCTGTTTGTGATTACAAGAGCCAATAACAAATTGCCACTGATTTGGAATGAGCTTGGTAGTGATTATGGAACCAATTCCAAACACAAGCAACACTGCGCTGTTGTAATTGTTATAATTATTTAAATTATGTTTATCTCTAGATTAACGTACAATTATGCACTTTAATCTATGAGATATATGATTTAACATTTATCCTATACATTGATAGGACCTATACGTGAAGTGCCTTATAATACGCTAAACCTTTTTATTTAGTAAAAGTACTCCGATAAGGAATTCGATTACATAATCTTTAAATTTTTTGAGGACTTTTCGTCAATTTGTCTAATCTTTAATATTTATTCTTCACCTACTACTAATGTAGACGATATGTAAGATCACAGGGCATATGTTATAGAGGCATCTCGCATATATTAGGCAACACAGTATCAGTGTATAAATTGATCTCTAAAGCACACAGGCGTTGTGCCCTTAATGTTGTAGTGCCTTATGCCCGTTTGCACCAACAAATTTAAGTGGAGCTTAGCTTAAGCGTCTCTTAAAATCCATTGTCTCAATAATCGTTGCCATGTCCAAATCAAGCCTTAAATATTTTCTATGGAATTTTTTGTGATTTGTATCTTCAAACATTTCCTATGAAAAGAAAACGTCGGATAAAGGGTAACCGGGACAGAGGATGGTTTACTCCTGAGCTCTTGTCTTTAAAATTGAAAGTATCCAGTATGTACAAGTTAACCCTAAATTGTTCTAAGTATAAAGAAGAATTTAGGCAATGGAATAGGCTATATCAACAAAAATTAAAAGAAGCTAAATTGTCTCACAACAATAATATAGTTGCTAACTCTAAGAATAAGGGAAAGTCTGTGTGGACGATTATCAAAAAATTGCAAGGTAAGAATGAAATTAGCAAGGTATTTCCTGAGTTGATTGATAATGAAGGCAATAAGGTTCCAGTAAGTGTTATTTGCAACAACCTTAACGAGCATTTTGTGAAAACTTCAGATTCATTTCAGCCTAACAGTTCACACCTGGACTATATAAACAAGTATGTTACTTCATGTCAACAATCTTTCTTCTTAACTGAGGTTAATGAATACGATGTGTTGCAGGCTGTTAAAAAATTGAATAACAGTCACTCTACTAGTGATGATCATATTTCTAATTTTTTATTAAAAAAGATTATTACTACAATCATCAAACCTGTTGTCCACATTATTAATCTTTCGTTTTCAACTGGCATATTTCCGTCAGAACTAAAAAAGGCTACTGTAGTGCCACTCTTTAAAAAGGGAGATCCAAACACGTTGGGAAATTATCGACCGATTAGTTTATTATCTGCTCTTTCTAAGGTTTTAGAGCGCTCAATGAACGAGAAGTTAATCAATTTCTTTAACAAATATAAATTGTTCGCGACTAGCCAACATGCATACCTTAAAGGTCGCTCAGTAGACACAGCTTTTGTAATTTTTACTGACACCGTTTTGAGAGCTTTAGATGAAGGTCGGCTAGCAGCCGGGCTCTTCGTTGATCTTAGTAAAGCCTTTGATAACGTAAATCACGACTTGCTGCTGTCGAAACTTTATAATTATGGTATACGAGGTGTATCTATAAACTGGTATGCTTCGTATTTGTCATGTAGGTCTCAAAAGGTTGTGCATACCAAAGAATGTGTGCAAATATATTCAGATGAATCTCCTATCAACAGTGGGGTACCACAAGGTTCTATACTTGGTCCCACCTTGTTTTTAATTTTCATAAATGACCTTCATAATTATGTTCAAAAGGTTGATAACAACACCACCATTGTATCTTATGCTGACGACTCTAACTTCCTAGTTACAGGTACTACTATAGAACATATTAGACATAAACTATGTGCATTATACAAAACAATTTTAGACTGGGCAGAATTAAACGGACTTAAGGTCAATAAAGAGAAAACAGCTTTTATACTGTTTCGATCTCTACGTTCTAAAATCGGTTCCATAGAGGCACTACCGCTTAACGAGTTACTTGTCAACGCAACTGATAATTGCAAATTATTAGGTTTGTATTTTGATCAATTGTTAAATTGGTCTACACAGATCGACTTCCTTTGTTCTAAGTTATCTAAACTATGTTATGCACTCAAAGTAGCTTCATCGCATTGTAGCACAGACATACTAAAAAATATGTACTATGGATATTTTTATTCCACTCTTAAATACGGAATTATGTTCTGGGGAGGTAGTGGAATCAATCGGTTAGCCAGAATATTTTTATTACAAAAAAGAGCGATTAGAATTATATACAATGCAATGCAATGTACCGAGACAGTTGCAAACCAATTTTCAAAGAACAAGGTATGCTGACCTTGTATGGTATTTATGTGTATACAATCCTCTGCTTCGTATACTGTAATCGATGCTACTTTACAACAGACGTTGCAAATCATAAATACCCTTTACGAAACTGTTTACTTAAGGTTCAAAAACATAGTAGTGCCTTATATCAAAAAGGTGTTCTATATAAAGGTACTACTTTATTCAATGTTTTACCCTCTAACATCAAAACGATTACATCGTATCATTTATTTAAAAAAGCTGTGAGACGTTTGCTCATTGATTGTACCCCGTATTCACTAGAAGAATATGTTACTCATTGCAAGCTCTATGACTGACTTGATTAATTGGTGTGTCTCCTTTTAATCTAATATATTAAAAAAATAAAATGGATTTTAAGGGACGCTTAAGCTAAGCTCCACTTAAATTTGTCGGTGCAAACGGGCATGAAATGCATTTTACGCTGGCCGTTTATTTGTAGACCAGGCAACTGAGAGCTCTATCTGCATTCGATGCGCGCCTCAGAGTAGGTAACGTGGAACTGAAGAAGAAGAAACTATGGTACTTTGTGTAGCGTTTTCAACTGGGCACATATGCGGAATTCTTTGAGATTATTCGCAAATCTATCGCACGGTGTGCTATAAAAAAAGTGTTATGTTCACTTTATAGTTCTAAAAAATTATAATGTACCTACGTATATTAAAAAATTCTTGGGCAGTATAAAAAGTGTTTTTTTTTATAATGCAGTTTAGTTTTGTTATAAATTATTTGGCGGCACAGTTTGTAAAATTGATATTGCTACGTCTCGTAAATTTCTATCAAATGAGATTTTTTTGAGCTTTCTACAATGTTAAAAAACTCGCGCTTCACTTCCATTTTCTCTATCACCGTCGCCGTCAGCACTAAACAAGGGCATTGAACATCCTGATTGTACATATTTATCAAATGAAACTTTAAGGTAGGGCTCCGCCCTTACGTTAATTGTAAAGAAGGATGTGACCTGAAGTACAGTAGGGAAGGAACACAATATAAAATACTATATAATGGTACCTACAATTCCAATGTGTTTCAATGTAACAATTGTTGAATTGGCTAAGGAAACTTTGTAAAATATATCTGGTCTAGGAAGAACACAAAATAAGTATACATCTCACTTTTTTGCTTTTTTTTAGCTTCAAATTTGTAGCTAGTGCCTTTTGAGTCTTTCATTCATATTTTTTAAGCAAATTATCAATATACGACTCTTGATCTAGCGTAAGGATATTAGACATCAATATTTATTAATTAACACCCAACAATTGCTTTTCTTGACCATTTATATAAAATTAAAACAACTTTTTTCTCTAATAACGCCCCTTGAGTAATGATTACTCACTGCTGTTACCTGCTAACGTATACTGTTACTTTACAAAGTTAAAGTGGTCAATTTAAAGGCATTTGATAATTCTTTAATCAAGGTAAAAGACTAAAAGTTTTCTTGCTTGGCCTGTTCCAAATTTATCCTTGGACCTTGTGAATGACAATCGCCCTGTATTGAGAATCACGTGCCGGATGAATACTTGACGGCAACCTTGCAATGCAAGTGACTGACTGACAGTCGGTGAAACATAACCTATAAAGTGCTATTTTTCCTAAACTAATAGGAAATCACAATGAACAATTTGAAATTATATATCGCCACAAAAATGTACGTGCTTCGTTTATTTACTAAAAATTCATCCATTCCCATTTTGTGAAACATATGTATTGCGTCACTTTTATCAACAAACTTTGATACATACATACATTGATAATACTTTTCAGAAGCTGCACCTTTACCTAGTAATGTCCACAATAGGCAATATTGGTATAGGATTATTTGTTTTGATTATACTTTGGGTACTTACCTTACTTCTTTTCGTTTTCGCCGTTAAGATACAAAGCAATTTAGGGTGGTTTGGAATTGGTTTCAGTTCAATTGTGACAATCGTTCTAATTTGCATTCCAACAGAGCCTAAAGATCCAGCGGAATACTATCAAGAACTAGTAAGACTCGTCGTTTGCGTATTTGCAATTTTAAAAGTTTACTTTTAGGAAATTAACTATAGTGATGTGTCACGAACTTTACTAGTCTGGTTTCTAATATTTTCAGTCGTAGTTGGATTTGCGTCTTTCTTCATTTTGCATTGCATCGAAACGTCCAGGCCAAAGCGCATGAACACCTTGATGACATCATGATGTTAACACATTTGAAAAGCTCGCTTCAAGGAAATCGAAGTTTGGTCACCTTATTTAAAACTGTGACTCACGACAAGGCCAATTTGCGAAAAATATGCAGCTCGCTAAAATTGAATAAAATCATAACCATAATGAACGATGACGATTTTATGAGCAAAGTCATGAACTCTGATAATCCAGTCATCGTCAATTTTCATGCAGAGTGGTGCGAGCCTTGTCATATACTTACACCTAAGATGAAGCAACTAATTGAACCCAAAGACAACATTGATCTTGCCATTGTCGATGTTGAAAGTCATGCCGAACTAGTTCATACCTTCGAAGTGAAAGCTGTTCCTGCTGTGATAGCGGTGAAAAATGGATTGGTAGTTGATAAATTTATTGGTCTTGTTGACGCTAACATGATAGAAAGTTTAATTAGTAAATTAGATAAAAAGTCATAATCACTGTGGCGAGTCGAACCTTTGGTTATTTTGTAGTAAATGTAATCTTTATATACTTGAATTGTTTAGAATTGCTTGGTTTGGACTCGCCATTATTTTATATTACTTAAATTTCAATTTGTTAATAGTTACTGTAGTTAGGTGTAAAGTTTATATGGTAGATCAATATATGGGGTTGCCACAATGTTTTCCAGCACCGACAACATTCTTAGCCAACAATAAATTTTAAAATAAACCAGACAAGTGGACAAAATTATAACATTTTGGTCACATGTTAAATAACATTTAGTGTACTGTTGAATGCTAATTCATTAGCAATATTAGTTATGCAGTTCCTTTATAGCAGAATCTCTTAAAATGGGAAGATAAAATCACACAGAGCAATTAAACATTGCAAAAAGTGTATATACAGTCTTTCAAATTTCTTAGTGAGTTCGTAACACGGTTAAATGACTAAAATTGTGTATTTTGTCTACTGAATCCAAATCTGTAATTAAACAAGTTGTAAATCAGCATATGCATGACTATATATAAAACACATTTTTGGTAATGCAGGTCAGTATTTTATTAGCGAAGTTTAAAATTATCGATCTCAGGAGTAATTTTGGCTGCGTTAAATAATTAATTTTATTTAATTTCAATTGACCGTACGTCTTCATTTTGTAAAACAAATCACAAAGTAAATAATAAGTTTTTATACTGGTAGCGCTATCTAACGGCAAAATTATAGCACCTCTGAAACCCATATCGAAATTATTTTCTTCAATTATCGATCTCACAAGTAATCTAACTCAAAATAGACTAGTGCCTGCACATCTACACTATAGCAGAAAGCTTTTAGTGAAAATTTGAATTCTCTAGCTATTGTAGTTGTGGAGATCTCACGCGGACAGCCGGCCTGCCAGCAATAACGAATATAATAGCATATTTTTTTTAAAAATGCGCTAAAAACAAAACAACATGGCGTTTGCAGATCTTTTTAATCGGGAACACCCTTACATCATGACAACTTACTAAATTTTCTACAAACGCACTATAGTCAAAATACTTCAAATAACCAAGATTTTTCAATTATTTTCATTTCGATCAATGAAAATGGTAAAATGACTTTGTTGGTTGTAAGTTGTAAAGTATCTGACTACTAATTTTGAAGTTTATTACATGTTTCGTCTTTAATCTTATTTCCTAGAAAATATGTTTTTACCTGCCCTATCCTGAAGAAAATGAAAACGTTTTTGAACGTAGCTATCTATTGTAGGTAACTTGTACGTTATTTTTATATGTATTTCTTATTTCTAGTTTTGTTAACAACCTACTGTAATAAGTCTTAGTTCCAATTTTAAAAAAATACTATTATCACAGATAAAATTACCCATGGGTATTTTATCTGTGTTATTATGTATTTTTATCATTTTCATGGATAACTGGATCGAAATCAAAATAACTGAAAGATCTTGGTTACTTCAAGTAGGTACGAGTATTTTGGTGTTCCATATAAAACAGCAGGTCACATGTTTGTTATCTGAAAAATATGATGTTTTGTTTTTTGAATTACAGATTTGGATTCACTAGCAAATATATACCTACCTACACAACTTTGATAATTTAACCGTCTTTCTCAGCAGAAAACCTTCAGCAGTATACATATATTATCAATATAAAAGAATCAGAGAATTGAGTAGTACACTTTGGAAAATGACTTAGACTTAGATCATACATATTAACATGATCTAAGGAAAATGATGACTGTTTTAACAACAATAGACTTTAAAGCTTCTGGCAGATTACATTCTCAAAAAATATTTTAAATAAAATCATCAAAATTGACCATAATTTTGATTTTGAAAAATGTGGATTTTTAGGAAAAATGGTTTTCTATTTTACATAACATCATAGGTAGAGTAAACAATTCGAGAGTGTGATGTGACGCCGCTACAGACCTAAGCGCATTTATTCTTCAAACTTATGAACCTGAAAAATTTGAACAGTCAAAACAATGGAAGAGTCTGAAGAAATGCCATGCATAGATGTAACGAATATAAACCGATACAACGAAATATCGAAGGATCCTCAGTATTACAATAACTTTTAACGATAATTTATTTTAATGTTACAAAATACATCAAATTCATGTCTTGGCCATTGAGATAATGCTCTTAATCTTGTTTTGATCAAAATCCATGTGGTCGCCAAAAATAGATCAAATTCATGTTTTGATCATTGAGATAATGCTCTTGGTCTTTTTCCCAACGTTCTTGGTGCATAAATAACGATTTTGACATGTTTTGATCAAAATTCATGTGGTCGCCAAAAATAGATCAAATTCATGTTTTGGTCATTGAGATGATGCTCTTAGTCTTTTTCCCAACGATCTTGGTGCATAAATAACGATTTTGATTATTTTGATCAAAACCCATATGGCAATAATTTAACATTTTTGAATCACACACATGCGGTTATCAAATGTGCACGTGATGTACTCTTGCTGCATCAAGATAATGCGTTTGAAACCTTTTAAAACTCTAAATTCATGTATAAAGTGTAATTTTTGCTACATTTTGCTCTAAAACTTTCGACCTATACCACAGAGAAGAGTTATATTAAAGTATTACACATCTAAGAGTCATAGGGAATAATCTAGCGGAAGTCCCAACCCGATACATGACCTAGGGAATGAAATATGTTGATTTCTATTATATTGAGCCCGTAGTTTTTCCTGTTCCCGATTCACTCGAAGTCCTATAACTTTTGTTCCTATTGAACCAGCTTCCTGAAAATCAATAGCGTCCGTCCTTAATGTCCAAAGAACCCGTACACCAAATTTCAACTCAATCGGCCACTTTTAAAAAGAGTTAGAGCGCACACGGACGGACGGACGACAATACAAAACTATAAAGGATCTGAGGATCCTTAATAAGTACTTACTTGATGACTGATGTATCCCACAGAATGAGGAATCCTCATAACGGAATGAATTTAAACAGTTGAAAAAAACGAAGGAATAGGATCCCTGAAAAATGTCTGGAATTTAAAGGTTTGATAACTTGAGAATCTAAAAGTTAAAAATAGGAACAATCCCAAAGTAAAATTTAGGCCATGCTCTCAGGTTCCTTTTCGGCTTCCTAGTTACGATTCTAGAACAATTTGATTGCAGTCTTTATAACTTTTACATATGTGTATGGCTTATTTGTGAATATCTGACTTGGATTCTTAATTTGTGTGCTATCTTTTTCTTTTAGTCTCCCTATTTGAGTTTCAAGAATGTATGAATGTAAGTTATTGTATTTCCTCTATGTTATTCGTTATGCGGTAATTCACATATTACTACTGCAGCTCGCAGTAGGTAAAAAAAACATGAGTTTAAATAAATGGTCCCAAATCTATTTGGTCTTTTTTCTCTTTATTGTTTGAGCGTTTGTTCTGTTCCACCATGCCAGTGCTTTGGGGATTATACGCGACTATTTGTAATATGAACAAATTTATATAATACCTCTTTGATAATACCTGTTGCCTAAGTATATACTTGCGACAATTTCGTGAGTTGTCTGCGAAATTGTTGCACATTATCGGATTGAACTATTTCAGGAATAGCTATAGGCACGTGAAAATAGTGTTTGCAATTTGTTTATTATTATTTATTACAGCCTAAGTCATTTCATGTAGGTAATTGACAAAATTATCAAAACGACTTATTTGTATATATGGTACAGTGGGCTATGTATACTTTTAAAAAATCATGTCAATTCATGCGAAATAGTTGGCAACCAACATTACTCGCGTCTTCTCGAATTTTTTACGAATTTTTAAGACCATTCTCGAAACTTCCTGTTTTCAAACTGGTAAGCGCAAAATTAATTAAATACGCGTCCGACAAAGTGATTCGTGGTGACATCATTACAAAAAACCTTTCAAATCGCTCTCGTGGCTTTTGCAGGGCTTCAGTAGAAACATGTAGAGTTGGTTGCCATATTACCTATATTCCATGCATTATGCACTGACATGTTTTTTTTAGCGTAACAACGAAGTTGAGGTAACGCTTATGTGCTCGATTTTTCGTCGTCTGTCTATCTGTCTGTCTGTCTGTCCCATCGAGATCTCGGTCCCTGGGCCACTTAGAGACTAAGGATTTTCAGTAATTGTTAGCTGCTATGGTCTATATTTGCCTGTTACTCATCATTTACAGTTGTGTTACTCGGCAACTCCCACGAGCGTGTTTTGAAACATTTGTTAAGTATATATATATATATAGCTCATATTCACTTCATAATGTGAATTTACACAAGCTCGCTCACTCTCTTGTCTGAACTTTCTGATTTTGTTAACGCGTGTGGCATGAGTATTGCGTATACCGGGTGGTGCACGGTAAGTAGGAATATATAAGGATTTAACATGGGAAATTAGTTTTATGCAATGTCCTGCCCTCCTGTAGAGCTTAAAGTTGTTCAGAATTAAAAGGTGCATACTTACAAAATCTGTTTTTCATGTTTTGTATTAAGCTTTTGGTATACCCGCAAATTTAAAAATAAATTTCAACATTTCTGTTATTAGTAGCAATAGCCATGAGTTTTGTTGTTTTATGAATTGCTAGGCGAGGGAGAAAGAAGTAATGACTTTTGTCGGAATAAGTTACCAAATTACTTTTTTTTTCTATTATTTGCAATTCGGATGAGCTGCATTACATTGACACGCCATATATTTGTTAATTGATCCATTTCTATGGAACGCCGTTTTACTTTTTATTACGAAAGTTTACAATGTAACATTATAAACAACAGTTAATTTTATTTCCCGATTTATTATGTTTGTTGTTTTTATGTGAAACATTAAATATGTTTGTTTAAAAAACTTCACTTAATTGAAATGATGTATGAATTATATAGCAATGTGTATAACGAAAGTTTAACAATACAAATCAACAAACGAATACATAAACGAACAGTAATATAACTAACTAGAACTAATTCAACAAACATAAAAATTTATTCATATTAAATGTGGGATTAAAATTATGAACAAACATTTTAATTCAACAATCATATTAATTCGTGCTGCTAAAATCGGAAAGCATTATTTAAAATGATTGTTGAATTAAAATGTTACATGAATAAAAATGTTCGTTGATAATTTTAATTCGTATCTGTGATTGTGCGGAAGTTTCAGGAACTACAGTTTAGTGTATTTGGCTACGTGTATACTAGCGCCTAATTAAAATTATCAACAAACATTTTAATTCATGTAACATTTTAATTCAACAATCATATTAATTCAACAATCATTTTAAAAGATTCTTTTACTACGTCTAACAATAAAAATTTATTTGTTTGTTGAATTAAAGTGATTGTTGAAAATATTCGGCTTCAATTTTCAAATAGTCGAATTTATATGACTGATGAATTAAAATGTTTGTTGATAATTTTAATTCCACATTTAAAATGAATGAATTTTTATGTTTGTTGGACAAAATCGTTTTATTAATCGAAGTATTTCTTGCAATTCAATTTAATTGTTTGTTATTAATTGTTTGTTGAAATACAGTTTCATATACACTCATTCAATATAACAATATAATTCATTTCACATTTTTATTAAGTAACATTTTTTAAACAATCATATTTAATACGTAAGACAATAACAACAAACGTAAAAAGTAGAGGCATACGATTGACTGTTATTTAAAATGGCACATTGTAAAATTTTGGAATAAAATTGTACAAATATTTTCAGAGAACATTTTAATTCAACAATCATATGAATTCATGCTGTTAAAATCGGCAAGAATTATTTAAAGTGATTGTTGAATTAAAATGTTACATTAATTAAAATGATTGTTGATAATTTTAATTCGTATCTCTGATTGTGCGGAAGTTTCAGGAACTACAGTTTAGTCTATTTGACTACGTGTATACTAGCGCCTAATTAAAATTATCAACAAACATTTTAATTCATGTATCATCTTTATTAATCAACATTTTTTTAATCAATCTCTTAATACGTAAGATAAAAACAACAAACGAAAAATTTAGAGACATAAGATTGACTGATATTTAAAATGATACATGATAAAATGTTGGTATAAATACTAAAACGGCGTTCCATACATTTCCTTGCATGTTTCGCACAATTAAATCGCTTGCTCGACTTTTATTCGCAAACTGTAGTCACTCGACCGCTAATTATTCACATATAAACACACTAAATATTAAAACCTCGAACACGTTCCAATGAATAACTGATTATGACGGGCTTGCTGTTGAAGCGCGTTCGAGGTTTTGTTATATTATTGTGGTTTATTGGTTTTTATTTTTCTTTTTCATCATACTCCTACTTCCGCCAATGTCAAATGTAACGCCAATAAGGCACGCTTGAGATGTCCTCTCTTCTATGACAAAGTTACGCGCAATAGAAATCGTGCCTTCTGTGAGTGATAACACAACAGATGTTCCTTAATTTCCATCAACGCAATTTTCACATCTTACAATTTAAATAAACAAATTTACACGAATTATAAAATTTAAACAAGAACTTATGCAAATTAAAACAATTCTAAAATAGAAGAAAACAAATTCCGATGAAATAAACCAATTTCAAAAGTGTACATAGTAGTAGATAAGTGTACAGTTGCAGTTCGAACATTTTTCAAACTATAAATTTATATTTATACATTGTAACTAAACTATTTCACACAGCCGACTAATAGTAAATTAATTAATGTTTGCATTATTAGTTACTTTTTGGCGTGGTGTGAAGTAATTCCGATTTTTAACCAATATACCTATTATTGATAATCTCCGATAAGATAACGTCACATATAATAACAGTTATTGTGTTCTTATACCATTTGATTAACTTTTTACGATAATATTAGTGGCGTGTTCTTATACTTATTTTTTTTTTACAATTGGTAGAGATAATTTCATCCTATCTACAGGTGTTGATACTCTTTAAACACCATACCAACACGTGAGACAAAGCAACAGCAATAAACTGTGACAACATTTTAAATTGACGCGAATATTACAATCTTATCTTAGAGTATTTTCTGATAACCTATGTAAATGATAAGTCGCACATAAAAAGAATTTTTGCATTTTAATTTTTCACTTTTATCCGCGACGCCCCTTGGTCGTGGCCCCAGCGTTCAATAATGGCCCTTAATAACGCACTTTCGTCAGTTCGAAATGTAAGTATTTATATTAATAACTACTTATTATATAATAGCATATTAGCGATTTTGATTCTTGCTCCATCATAAGCGTAGTGGTTGCTGTGCGTAGGTACCTTATCTTTATGTAATAATTACATCACTGTTTTGAGTCGTATGATACTAAATTCATACGCTAATTGAAATTGCGATCTTTTGGGATGGGATTTTTAATTTCTTTTGGTTTTCCATATGTGCCTGTGCTATTGGATTTACCTTTTCTCGTAGATACAGATATGTCAGCGTTACTTTGCTATTTCAAAAGCTCAGCGGAAGACCAATTTTGTCTTTCCCCTTCCCAACATGAAAAATTTATCGAAACGCTTTGACGGAAAACTTTCCTTTCTGTTACTTTAAGGATAATTGTCCAGCCGCTCATACTTTGACTTTGATAAGAAAATAAATTCAATAATGCATCTATTTTTAGGGATCATCAGTATTAAATTTTGTAAGATCCTACTCCAAATCGGCGACGTCAACAAAACTGTTCATCGATGGCAAATTTCAAGATTCCCAAACAACACAATGGATCGACGTTTACGATCCCGCAACAAACAACGTCGTCACACGAGTTCCCCAAAGTACGAAAGCCGAAATGGACGCTGCCCTAGAATCGTCGAAAAATGCCTACAAAACCTGGAAAAATACGACAATCTTGACTAGACAGCAAATCTTATTCAAATTACAGGCGCTCATTCGTAGAGATATGAAGAAACTAGCGGCTAGTATTACCCAGGAACAAGGAAAAACTTTGGGGGATGCCGAGGGTGATGTAGTCCGAGGACTGCGTAAGTTTGCAATTTGTCGTTTTTAAATAAGTATGAGCTCAAAAATTTTTGAATTGTAATGCTCATAGACGATATTTTATCTCATACCTGTCACGCCAACTTCCGAGACGTGCTTTTTTTACATAATTAATTTTTGTACCTTCCGTAGAGGTTGTCGAGCACAGTTGTGGAGCAGCATCGCTGCTTTTGGGAGAGACTTTACAAAATATCGCCAAAGATATGGACTGCACATCCTACAAGCTGCCATTGGGAGTAACCGCCGGCATTTGTCCCTTCAACTTTCCGGCAATGATTCCCTTATGGATGTTTCCCACGGCACTCGTAACCGGAAATACGTCAATCATCAAGCCGTCCGAGAAGACACCTGGAGCGACCATGCTACTGATGGAGCTCTTAAACGAAGCGGGCTGTCCGCCCGGTGTTGTTAATGTAAGCATTCCGACTATCATCTTAAGGGCACTTAACACCAAGACTACCTTTAGGTAATCCATGGCGCACATGACGCAGTTAATTTTATTTGCGACAGTCCGGATATTCGAGCCATTAGCTTCGTCGGTTCAGACACCGCTGGTCAGTACATTTACAAGCGCGGTTGTGCAAATGGCAAACGAGTACAGTCGAACATGGGTGCGAAAAACCACGCAGTTGTGTTACCCGATGCCAATAAAGAAACGACAATTGACCAAATATGTGGCGCGGCATTTGGGGCAGCCGGTCAGAGATGTATGGCAATAAGTGTCGCTATCTTAGTTGGTGAATCGCGAAATTGGATTCCCGATATTGTAGCGAAAGCAATGAAATTGAAAGTCAATGCTGGACACGAACCAGGAACTGATGTTGGTCCAGTTATTTCAACTGCTGCGAAGCAAAGGATTTTACATTTGGTCGAGAACGGTATTAAACAGGGCGCCAAATGCGAATTGGATGGTCGAGGTGTGGTGGTTGAGAAGTATCCCAACGGAAACTTCGTAGGTCCCACTGTCCTAACAAATATTAACACAAACAACGATTGCTACAAAGAAGAATTGTTCGGTCCCGTACTAAGCATTATGACTGTCGATACCATGGACGAAGCTATAAATATTATAAACGGTAACAAGTATGGTAACGGAACTGCTATATTCACAACGAACGGGTGTCACGCCAGACAATTTGTTAACGAAATAGACGTCGGCCAAGTTGGCGTTAATGTACCAATTCCTGTTCCACTACCAATGTTTAGCTTCACGGGATCCAGAGGAAGCCACTGGGGCGACTTGCACTTCTACGGCAAACAAGGAATTAATTTCTATACACAAACTAAAACGGTAACATCAATGTGGAGAAAGGGACAATCGGTCGCGGCAAATGGATCAGCTTCAATGCCCGTACACACGTAACCAGCAAAGTTGGCATCTGATCGATCAAAAATAATTTAAACAAAAGAAATAAACAAAATTGTGACTTTTATTTTAAATTTTTTATTAATTTACGATTCATGTACCTACCTTTTATTAGCATATGGCAAAATCTGGAACAACATATATACATAGATTGAAAAAAAAAACTTCCTTCTATACCTAAGTACAGTCAGTCAGTCAGAATATACTTACCAGATAAAAAATTGTTTTTCAGAAGTTGTAAAGTTATAAATAATGTGCACTGTAATAGTGAAAATTATTACCAAATAGGTTTAGGGTCTTATGTATCCAAACGTTTATTATTGGCGACGTATTTTGTGACCTGTACCATTCAATTTTTTATTCAATGCCTGTACGAAGCATTCGCTAACCGCTGCATGTACAACATGTAGCGTAATATATTTTATTTGTTCTTGTCTTTTCGTACGCGCAAAATTCGGCATTTTATTCAATTCACTTCCCGATTATATATTACGCCCCAACACACAAAAAGAACAGCTAATTACACACAGCGTACTGTGGTAGGAAGTCCGCGCACAAATGGCATGAAAATTAAACAATATAATTTAGCGGAATCAAAATTAAAATTTAATTATAAAGGGTAAATTGATAAATTTGCAAATGATGAATTAAACCACACCCACGTGCGAAATTAGGGGAAATTGGCGGCAACCTGGGTGTCATATCGGTGGAACGGACAGACTAGAGCGCCTTAATTATAATTAAGAGTATTCTTGATGACTTAATTTTTTTAAGCAACATTTCTAATGCGTTTGGTTACATATTAAAATTGTTAAAAAATGTATTTCGCTCGATAAACAGATGAGCGAAGGTTGACCTTATGTGGGATCTTGTACTATCAGTATGAACCCCGCCAATGGGAACGCAAGCAACAAAGTATAAATTAATTAGTGGTATGTACGGAAAATCAATTGCAGGTAAAGTTACCTTTAAAATTAAACTGAGCGAAAGAAAAGATTCTTAATGCATGCGAGCACATAAAATTGCCAAAAGATCCCCTCTAAACATCGGGTTCTGATTTACCATTAATAAAATTCGGTCGTTTCATGGAGCAACCGACGGTTTTTCAGTCGACGCCCTTAGATTTACTTAAATAGGCGAGATGAAATTTCTAAATTCATATAATTTTGACTAACACCAATTTCTAAAGTCAGACAAAAGGCCTCTTATTTATGCGCGAACGAGCGACCTTGCCGGTTTTTGAATTAATATTCTGGATTACAATCGGTTATTAATGAATGAAGGGAACTACAGCCATAAAATATTAATTTCTCCCCAAGGGCGGAGCGAAAGTAAGCATAAAATTAACAATTTCCAAAAATCGTGTACTCTGGGTGTTCAAACGATGTCTTTTGATTTGCCATGTTACCAAAAAAATCTGAAAATTGGCTGCCGAAATGACATTGACAATTATACAAAAACGAATTTCTTGAAAATGTAAAAAAATGCATGTCATGTTCCACCCTAGCCCTCCCGCAAAAGAAAATAAAAATAAATTTATTAGTTTTGTTCTAAAACGTTTAGAAACTGTTCAAATGCTTCAAATTGCAGTAATACATCTCGTAATTTTAATACAAGCCCTTATTTATTTATTGTTAATCTGCCATAGAGGCTTTTTATGTCACTAATTTTATACATCCGTCAACGGCCTGTAAATGGCAAGGAAATTTGAGAAGAGGTATTTTATCCGGCACCAAATATATCATGTCCGTTAATTCTTTATGTATCATATTCTCATTGTTGAGGAAGGTTCGCTGATAACACGTTTCCAGCCAATTAAGTCAACATGGCTTCGCAATTTTATTTATTAAGTTTACGCACTTGAAAGATTCTCGCGCCCGCCTCTGTTTATCTTCTTGATTTTCGACGCTGTAATATTCTTTTTACAGGCAACTCTGGAATAAACTTACTACTGGCGCAGTCAAATGAAGCCCGACTGTTACACTTACAAAGGTAATAAGCATCTGCATTCCTAGAGCATTTATCCCACTGCTGAACGGGACCAAGAATGCCTGGCTCCCAGGATTCCCTCGGGAGTGAAGCGATCCAATCACAGACCTCGTCCAGCACCCCTGTATTCGACATGTAAAGGCGATCTTTGAAGTGCTTCTTCATGGGTCAAAAATCATGGAAATGATATCCAACTGACACTATTCTCACCATACACACCAGCTATTCTGCGTTGAATTTCAATCGGCACCTCTTCAACTGTCATAAAAGGCACAACACCTCGCTTTTCTTCTTCTTCCCTAGCAGTCACTACGGAAAACACATGCCAGCCGTGTACCGGACTACGGGCAATCTCTATTTTTAATTTGTCTCAACTTTTAATCCCCTCCCCTAGTTCGATTCGACATTTTTGAAGACAGCACTTAAATTGTGGGGTATACTTTCAGATTGGCCCAGTATACACATTAAATTGTTTCTCCGAAGTAATAAACCGCGTATAACGCGGATCTAGAAAACCGACAGGGCAGTGCGACCCCACGTGGTCATTGGATTTGACCCATTTTCAACGAAGTGGCCAATTATCCGTCCATATATACCGGGTGGTCATATAAATCAGGTAGCGGTGTGTTAAATAAATTCCGGTATTAAAACTTAGTGCTCCCGTTACAGTAAGACTTAATCGTGTCACCCGGTTCTAACCGACTGCTACCGAGATTCAAACGAGCCGCGAAACGTCCGTCTTTTCGACTCAAAAAATGATTTTATTCGTAGTTTTTTCCCAGAGTTGCAAACTGTTGTGATTGCAGTGTCGAATCGGGGCACCCTAGGTCCTAGGATCATACCTAAGTAGGCATAATAAATTGACGGAGACGTGTGAAACACATTCGCAAGACCTTAAGAATATTAACGATATATTTAAGACGAAAGCGAATCATTTTTGATTACAAAAATTAGAACTACTATCTAAGTATCACAACTCTTTACTTTCTGTGAATACGGATTGTTGAAGTAATTTATTTTCTATCTTGATGAAGCTCGCAACTCTTTGTTTAATTAATACAAACCATTTAATGAACAACCACTAATTAGACGATTTTCTAACTAATTATTTGCACTACACCGTATTGCAAGTAAAGTTGTAATCTGCGCATTTCTCGCAAAATTCTTACTAAAAAGAAGAAGAATGCACACCTACCATAAGTGACCCAATACACGCGATTATCTAGAAAAGTATGCCACAATCTACAGATTACCTAATTAACTTTTTATTCGTATGCGAATCGAAGTTGTTGATACCATTAAGGGTTGCGCCCCCTCCACCTCGAATTTTTCAATCGAAACCTGCTAACGGACCGTTCTTGTACAAGATACCCATACTTCCGCTTTAGTAACACACATTCACAATCAAGATTGTTACAAGAGTGAAAACATCTAGAGATAAACAACGGAGTTAAAATATCTACATGTGCCCGAATTTCAAACGAAAAGCCACCCTTGAAGAAGTTAACGGTTGTATAATTTAAGTTAGTTGTGATGTGCCTTTTGGATTTGCAAATCGATCCTCACGACCGCATTCTGCAATGAGGTATGTATTAAACATTTTATTTGGTCCATACATATAAATTTATACATACAACGTACCCTCACTTATTTGCGGTTGTCCCTTTTTGTCTCTTCGCCGCAAAATTGATTTAATCCGCTTTTTATATAAGGTTTGGTACGTTTTTTTTTGCATCCATGAACTAGTTGTGTGGAATCTTAAAATTTAGCGGTACTGTACCAAGTTCGTGTTCCGATTGAACACACAAAAATAATTAGGAGCGAAAAATTTCTCAATAAAAATGTTTTTTAACATATGGTATACTCGTGGTAACGAGGTTGCGATAAGATAGATAGCATTGTGACTGTAAAATCCAGTTTTTTATGCGACCTGATGGGTGCGTTTTTTTTAATGGAAAAAGTCGCAGACTTCTTTACGATCGAATAAAACGACGAAGAAATCGATTAATGTGATCATAAGGCGATGATGGCTTTTGAGTCGCGACAACCATTTCATGCATTTTTGCTTTCTATGATGAATGTATACAATTGCGACATGTAAAGAATAGCTAATTCGTGGCATGCTCCAGATCTCCTTAATAATTTTAGTCATGTTTAGAATTTGAACGTATCTGACACTTGATATGTGGCTTATTTAACTATGTGTGTACCTATTTAATCTATGGTAATTTGTTAATTTTGTGTCACTGCAATAATTTAAATTTAGGTACCGTTAATGATAGTATTATATACATGTGCAAGTTCGGACATTTACTAAGAGAACTTGTTCACCATTAACCTAAAATGCATGAAAACGTGAATGTGTTACATTCCTAATAAATTAAGTCACAAGTTAGCGGACAAAAACCTAATTGATGTAATCATTGTCCATTGAAGGTGTTCAGCAAACTATTACTGCAGACAACGAACCAAACCAAACAGAGATTATTACCTAAGTACTTATAATATAACGTTAAACACTCAGGTTTTTATATTAAAATCGGTCTCTAAGCGTTTTGATGACCGTAGAGTTCCAGTTCCTGAAGATAAATCAAATGAAAGACCCAGTTGAGATGTGTGCTGGTTTTGAACTGGAAACTGCAAAATCGAAAAAAATTAATATGTAAATCACTAATCGCGACCATGACCGCGTACTCTTAGAGTGCAAGTTCATGCTGTAAAACTAACAAGCTAATTACAAGCCTAAGGATTTCGTTCCTTTTGTGTACCTACTGATTAAACGTATTACCTCCAGAGGCTCTACTGCCCAATGTACATTATTTGTAGTGGTAGGTTTGTCTGCAAAACCACGTCTATTTAGATAGCTAGGGGGGAGTGTAATGGAATGTTTATCTTAGTTATAGCATTCACCCTCGCTTCCCCAGCTACCACCACTTTCCATAGCCATTTAAGAACGAATTGCGTTTACAATATGCCAGCACATATTAGCGTATTTATATTTCTCGAATAAAGAAGCTACAAATACCAAAGAACGCTTATGAAAGTTCATCGACATCACAAGTGCGAACTTGTCCATTAATATCTTTGACCCCGTTGAATACTGAGATTATTGAAGCACGGGTTGAAAACTATTTGGTCTGGAACGAACTGAGCATCCGATTGTCCACCTGTGTTGGAGTTTTTCCATTACCCGTAAAGAAACTGCACATATCAAACAACGATGGCTTTGCCCTAGGGGAATTTTCCACTACCCAGGAATCTTTGGATCTCGACGACAATGCCCAATAATATGGATTAAAAGATATTGTGATATTTTGTCATCACTCAAAAAAGCGTAAATTATTACGGTGACGTGTAAAGAATATGTAGAACAACAAAAGAAGCGATTTTAATTTTTTAAATTCAATATACCTAGTCAGTCATGTGATCAAATCTTGAGTCTTTATTTATCGACCAGATTGAGTAGTGACTTCATGTGATAAGAGAGATCGATTGGAATCAATGGAATCAGATTTCCTAGAACAAAGAGTATACTGTCTCGTAGTTACGAGGGGTCGTTTTTATATTCCCGGACTGGGCTGTTTTTAAATTTTTCATTATGCTTTTTTTAATCACAAAATACGCCTTGGCAACTTGGTGTAGTAATTTACAAAACAATTGCAACATTATTAATTTTATGACTCGTATGTCAGTTTGTGTGGTCGCGCGTTGTATATGTATTGAAATAAATAACATCGAATCCGGGGTCGGTTAGTAAGTTAGTAAGTTCCTTACAAAACTAGGAAAACCTCCAAAAGTTATTCTTGAAGACATGTTGGCTGTATACGGTGATGATTGACCTTCTAATGCCCGGGTTTACAAACGATGATTAAAGTTAATCATTGATTAAAAATATTAGAATGAGTAATATCTTACCTGATAATCAAAGGGGGTAACATTCAATATTTTTAACCATTTATTAACCTTAATCATCGTTTGGGTCACAATTGTTTAAACATCATCGAGAATCACTGGATGATAATCTCCGTCTAGGGGGAGAGGATGCAAGACTAAAGAAGCGACAATTAGCAGGTTCACTAGGAGTTTCAAAAACCACGGTTGGGATGACAAAAATTAGTGCCAGATGGATTCCGCGAATGCTTTCACCTTTCCAAATGCGTCTGCGCGTAGAGACCTGTGAACAATTTTTGACGCGCTGTGGAGATGAACCAGATTTAAGTATCGACTCCTAAGAATTTTAAAGTCACCCAGCTTCTGCAGGAAAAAGAATGGCAACAATTTTTTGGGGATCTCAGCGAATTTGGCTGATTGATTACCTATACAGGTTGGTGACTTGCACAACGCATCATAGGGATTTCAATGTAAAATTCATAACATGCGATTATTAGCTCCCCAAATTATTTTAGAGCAAAAATGTATTAAAGTTTTTTGTAGAAAAAATTTTTGTACGTCATTCAACCGTGTTAGTTTTCAATTTTTTGCATAATAAAGACGGAAAATTGGACAAATAAAATCCGCATCTTTTTCAATAATCTGCGATGCCATGGAATGTTCTAAAACAAAAGGATATCCAGTTATCAATTAGCAGCAGTTCGAAATGGATTTTATCGTTGGTCTAGCGCACACAGGTGTTAAGTGATATTTTTTGCAACATGAGTCAAATACATTAGGTAATGAAGAAGTTAAGGATTTATTCAATTTTTTTCAATTGTATTATCAAAAAGTTGTGTACAGTTTACAAAAAAATAATAAATAATTCGTTCAAAAACAAAACTTATTTTAATTGATACACCAGTTTTATTTATTTTTGTAAGTATGCAAATAGCCTATTTTTCACTTGGCACCTTTGTGCGCTAGTCCAACGTTATGGTCGACTTGGTTACTGTCTTGCAGTTAATGGTGACTTATTCGAACATTTATTGTATATTGTTATATTAGGAAACCGTTTTTGGTAATTTGGTCTTTCTTTATGTTGAATTCGCTGTTCTAAATATAATACTTTTTGATAGAATTTGATTTGTTTTATAGCAGACATTCCATGGCATGACGGATATTGGCGTAGTTTTTGTATTACAAAATTCCATGGCATCACAGATTATTGAAAAAGATGGGGGTTTTATTTTTCCAATTTTCCGTCTTTATTATGAAAAAAATTGAAAACTAATACGGTTGATTGATGTAAAAAAAATTTGTTAGTACGTTTTTGCTCTAAAATAATTTGGGGATCCAATAATCGCATGTTATGAATTTTACATTGAAATCCCTATGATGCGTTACGCAAGTCACAACCCTGTATATGAAGGGTGGTACGGTAACGGGGGAGTATTTTGTAAACCTGTTGCATCGCCTTAGAAATGCCATTATTGTGAAGAGACGGGGAAAACTGACGCAAAGTGTCTTGTTGCTCTACGACAGTCCAAACTTTCAAAAGCTGCTGTTGCCGATTGTGGCTTCGAAGAAATTGAACACCCAGTAACTATTTTTTGTTCCCGACGAATCTCAAAAAAACACTAAAGGGGACAACATTTACGGACAATGACGATTATAGCGGCT
This sequence comes from Photinus pyralis, assembly GCF_008802855.1. Lineage (NCBI taxonomy): Eukaryota > Metazoa > Arthropoda > Insecta > Coleoptera > Lampyridae > Photinus > Photinus pyralis. Next base: position 27,617,502 of record NW_022170511.1, read on the forward strand.
GTTGAGAGCCATTTTGCAGGAAAAACCAAATTAAAATTTTGAAATGGGATTAATGATGTTATTATTGAAATTCAAAGACAGGGGAACTATATTGAAAAATAAAATTTTGATGTTGCTCTAGTCTTTTGTTTTCATGCCTACTCCGAGGTTGGCTCAGCCGTTTTCCTCAGACCCGCGTAGCTTACCCATAATACTAAGCATTGTATAACTTACGAAGGCAAATCCCTCCCTACTCTCCGGCACCCTTACTCCATTTATTCCAATCCACTCCTAAACTTTATCGATATGCTTAAATTTCCGTTGTCCTTGTGGTTAGGAGTGAAATACGTTGATTTTTTACCTTTTCCAATTGGAATTAATGGCATTATTTTCTTGTTTCTCATTCGTAAACAGGCAAAAATCTATTCACCATTTCAGTTTACAATTTCTACTCATCCTATATGGAAAGTTTCCTCATGTTTTTGAGGAAAGTATAAATATCGCACTTCTCTCGACGGCACTATATTGTCATCAGCTCTTCAATGTACGGACCACTGCTACGTTTTTGGGCAATTAAAGTTTGTCAATGTTTTCACAATTTCTTTAAAAAATAAGTAATAGCACAAATTACCCTATACTAGTAAGTATTCGGTAATCTGTGGTAATAGGATATACATTAATTTACATGTTAAATTAAACAGAATAGGTACTACATAAAATCATCAAGCGTGATACGAATTTTATGCACATCCCATTATAAAAGTAGCTGATTGTAATAGTTTGAGACGTACACTACCTAATTTTATGAGTGCACCTAAGTTTATGAATGCATATCTTTTTAGTGCCTTATGCCGTTTTGCGCCATAAATCCTTAATTAGAAAAATACTATTTAAGTCGCTACACAATGAGAATCCTTTCGACCGATCAAATCGGACACCAGCACTTCACTAGCGACAGATTTTTGAAAATCTTTTAAAAAATTTTCATCTTTGATGCTATATAAGGGTGCGTTTGGAATTACAGATTTTCCAATGTTTAAGCACGGTGACATCATATCTTTAAATATTTCTTTCGCTGTAGATGAACGTTAATTGAAGAGGAACATTGGAAACATTGAAACATTTTTTTGTAATTAAATCTAACTACTTGCATGCTTACGACTCCTATTAATTATAAATGACAAATAATGATTTCAGAACTCATGTTAGAAGAAAAAGTAAGCAGTTACACAAACAAATAACACAATGAATATTCTGCTTCGCAAAAGACCGACTACTCAAAGTTCTTTTTGGGGAAACTTTTCAGTGGTGAAATAAGAAACATAATAGATAGGTACAGAAATGTGGCAAACCAGCTCCTGGGCATGGCTAGAGCTTGGCATTGCGTATTATATGGCTAAAGCTATGCTCATTTTGAATTTCATGCAATTCGGTTCATAACTAACGGCGATGTCAAAAGGACGTTCCTTATTTTTTGGCCTAAATTGCTAATTCACGAACTCCGACTTACGAATTTGATAATCCACCTGCAGAATTTCATCGTAATCGGTCCATTTGTTTTCAAGATATCGTGCTAAAGGACATACGGTCATACATCGCAAAATTATAAACTCGCTAGTAGCTTGTTAATAATGGAAGTGGTGAAAAATCGACAGGAAGGGGGGGAGGGGGGTAGGTCATCAGTGTATACCACAAAACGTTCTAAATTTCATAATCCAGTCATTCTATGCCAAAAAACGGCAAATAGAAAAACTATAATTCCTGTAGTTCCATTTTTTTTCGGAAATGTGTGGGGAAGGTCCCCTGATGGTTGTGTATCGAGCGATTTCTATGCCGCCGGCGGGAGGGGAGGAGGTTGTTGGTACGGTTTTGCATAATTCCATGGCTGATTGTGATTGAAACCAAATTCATTCGTTTGTTCTTCAAAGCAAAAATTAAAGATTAATTCCTAAATAAAATACTAAGTAGTTGGTATCACCGATTTTGTAATTTTAACATTGGAAATGTTTATGGTTTCGTAGGTATATGGGTATAAAGTTACGAGTTTCGTTCAAGCATAAAATACAACGGTGTCGCATCAAGTGACAATATTGTACCGTAGATACTCGACCGTTATCGGTAAGGTGAAGGAAAAGTCGCGGATATTGTCGATATGGTATACCTACTTACTTAATCATACTCAATCTTATTAAAATACATGATTCTATTAATAATTAATTATTCATTTAAATTCATTTTGCAAGAAGTCTCATTAAATAAATAACCTTTGTTACCAATAAATTTATCTGCTAAACCGCAAAATTGTAGTTTCAACTCCTTTCTCTCTCCTCGCCGGCACCGAAATCGTTCGGGATTTAAGTGATAAAAATCCGAAAAAAAGAAAGGACAACATTAGAATCTTTAAAAAGTCAAAATGTGGGCTGTAATGTAAGAAGATAAGCCTATATGACTTTTCTTTATCTGCCAATTTTTGTAGAGCTTTTAATGATAATAGACTATAATATTTAAATATATATTTTTCATATATCTACTGCAATGTTATTTTGGCACAAAACAAGGCATACTTCCACGCAAAACGGGTTCGATGTGTGTGTTTATATCACATTTGCTGTTCAGTGAAAAAGTAGATGATTTTTAACATCTTTGTGTGTTTTCATAACAATCTAACCTGAGATCCATTCTTGGTTGTCGGTCCGACCGAACATACGCATTTTATGCACAGCGGCGAGCAAATAACAGAGGGATTTTGTCACGGGAAAATTTAACCAGTAAGCAATTGACCGCGCGGGCCTTTTCTCAGGCGGGGGATTGACTCGGTGTAAAAATAACCAGGCACTGTGAAACGCCGCTTAGCAAACACCCCTTTCCCACTACTTACACTCATATTTATAGATCGCCCTTGTGAAATTTGACACAATTTAGCCTAGCAATAAGCCCTTTCTCTTACTTCAATGATATAAATATCGTATTACAAGCTTTTTGTCATTTAACGTTCGGTAACAACAGACGTATTTAACTCGCTCTTCTCGCCGTTACAATGACCCGCTTAATTTACATCATCCCGAATATACACACGTACTTCGGTATAAATATTAATTTACTCTATTTACATCTGAAATAAAATTCCACTTTTAACCGCGATTGTTAGTTTAGATTGCTTTTAGCTTCCTTTTACGGTTAAATAAAATACCAAATTGGGTGAATGAAATGAAACAATTAATTTCCTTACAATCCTAAAACACAAATTCGCACACATAAAATTATATTTATTTCATACTGTCCGGTAGATGTTCGATTACACTATCATTTTGAGTCCGGTAGGTGAGTTATTACAGCATCAGAGCCGGTAAGTGTCGCTAAGCAACACTTACCGGACTGTTATTTGTATACATCAAATTTGACATCTTCACACAATTAATTAAAAACCCCAACATAAATTTGGCTGTAATTCTTTATTTCAAATATTAACATTGATTGTAATGAAACAATTTGTATTGCCCTCAAGACTACGCCTGGGTTATTACTGGATGTCGAGTTAGTAATGTTCGATTCCTTCTGCTGTAGTACTCTTTTTCATACCTTGCGGCCGACTTCTTAGGAACCAACTTTTCGGTTGCTTCATGAGATTTCGACAGGATTGTATCGGGAACAGTGGAACATCCCACAACGTTTATAACGTCAATTTTTCAGTGAAAAAAATTCAATTGTCAACAAACTACAAACTATAGCAACGGCCGTTGCCACAGAAACAAGGTAATGCGATTTTTACTCGTTTAAGACATTCTTGACTCGGCTCCTGACGTCGCCTCGTCCATAATGTCTAACTCGTACTGTTACAAGTAACCTACCGGACTTATAACGTAAATAACTATTAGATTATGCATTTGTAGTATGCTATAGAATGTCTGTACATACGGAAGTCTTGTTATACAGCACAGATTTAGAAGTTCCTGAGAAATAAAAGAACGGTGTGTTTTTCAATTTATTATAATATCTTTGACCTTAATTTAACGACTGTAGGCCCTGTGGTATTGTCGTCAACTTCCGTGTCGAGGATTTATGGAGAATTTGACGCACCTTTGACTCAGTGGTTCCTCATGTTTGTTTTTCTCCCTCCTTTACGTTGTACAAGACTACATGTCGACATGTCGCGAAAGTAATATATACTGACATTGGGTCCCAATGGTATATGTTGCTACGCACATTATTTTTCCCAAAATAAAGCGATTACCTACGGGAGAAATTTCCTACGGTAGGGCAAATCCTTCAATTTTACGAAAAGGGCAGTCCCGCGTTTGGCTTATTTTGGAAAGCAAGTCTGGATGAGTATTCAATAAATTTGCACATCTGATAGGTCTTCCATTATTTTTGATAACTATTGAACTATATCGCAATCGATAGTTATGGTAACTATAGATTTTTAACCTATCTATTGTTATTAGATATATTGATAGCTATTGGATAACTATCGATATATGGAAAAAAAATCGCAAGCAATGGCACAAGTTACTACACTTTCAATGTTTTGGAACTGTCTTGACCTCTTCGAAGCAGAACAATTAAAGTTTCGTAAATGAGTACAACTAACTTTTGAATAACTTACTCCCCATCACGCACTTTCAGAACACAATGAAGTTCTGGCAGCGTATATAAAAGTGAATTAATTTTGCATAAAGTCCAAGAGTATAAATTAAGTATTGTTAGTTGTTACGCTAACTCATGACCAAAAGCGTTTATATAATATTAAATGGATGAAAGCCCATACGCCATAAGTTAAAAAATGAAAGAATGTTAATTGCCGATGGACTAATGGGAATTCTTGTTATTTTTTTAGGTACCAGCAATGGGTACCGCTACACCGAATACCGGAACCGTTTTAAGAACGCTGCATGAAGCAGTAGTTCTTCGGTTGTTCTACAGTGTGTGTCATACTCAATCACGAATACATAAAATAATCGGTAAGTGCAAAACTTTTATGTAATAAATTACTATGTACACCTGTACGGCAACAGTAGGTATCACTCTCCGTAAATGTAAAAATAAATCCAAAAACCGGATAAGCCTAGCTTGACATCTCTATAATCGTCCATTAATTACGCTAATACTCTCAGCGTGTCCTTTCTGAATTACCAATTTCGACCAATTGCCCCAATATTTTTGTTCTATCGTCCGGTTTGATTTAGATGTGCAATGCTGACCCAGTTTACCCTTGAAAATTGTACAAAACAGAGAAAGTCAATGAACTCAGAACGGTACATGATATTTTTTATAATAATAATAAACATTAATTGTACACTATTGTTGATGTGTAAGTTATCTTGTTTCAATTATAAGAGTTAACACTTACATAATTCTAATATTTTTACCGTTAATTTATTTATTAAATGGTAAATTCTGTGACTGAACTTACCGCTAATGACAGTTTACTGTTCGATTTTTGAGTGGCGTTTTGAATATCAATTGGGAGGTGCATTAATAACTGTATTATTAATTATGCAGAATTCTTGTGGGCAGTGGTCGATAGGGCATTCACATTTGGGTTTATCAAGGATTTGCAATTCGTTCTGAGATCTGATTAATTTACCAACCGTGTCCTCTCATTAATTTAATGAATAGTTAATTAGTGGTGAATAATCTTTCGCTGGATGGAAATTCCGCCGACTATGTAAAGCTTTGGTTAATACCTATATGTTGCGTATTATAAGGAAGGCATAAAGTAGGCACGTTGACCAAGTGACCAAGTTTTCAGTGTCCTTGCGCTGGCAGTTTTTGGTCACCGGCGTCCTTTGCTTTGGTGGTCATCGTCCATCGAAGCAACTCCCCACATTTCTTATTAAACGAATATTAATAGTTTCTTCAGTATTTAAAATGTGTAGTTCATTAACATTTCTCTATTTACCAAAAGTTATGTAAGTATAGCACTTTCGATGGCACAGTTATTTTCTTGCACTCCTTTTCCACAGATTCTCGCGATGTGAGTTTAAATTGTATAAAGGTTTTTAAATGTACCGTTAATCTTCTTCGGGGTGTTTTAGTTCTTGAGGATAAAATAGAATTCGCAAAGAATTGGGTTTCTATCACATATCTGCATTCGTTGATTTCCCGTACACGCGTATGGGGTGAACAACTATGCACCCTTCTGCGACACAGTTTACAAACTTCTTTTGAATGCGACCATTTCGAAGTCCCATGGACTTTGAGTATTCAGGTGCTTATTTGTTGTTACCTTAAGTCCTTAAGTGGCATGGGTAGCATCCCTGGCAATCTGTGTAGATAATTAAAAGGGCGCTAGAGGTTCTTAAGTCATGAAATACGTTTTCTGAATGCTACAATCGACTGATTAAACAGATTTCTTACGCGATGTGTGATTTGCCTTCTGGACTTCTTGCCTTTCATTTCATTTTTGGAAAACTTCATTGCCCATTTGAAAACATTAAAACAGAAGGGTATTGGTACTCACGATTATTCTGGTAAAATCTCCCCATAAATATTATGTGGGGCAACTATACACGACCCTTTGGTTAATATGTCGATTTGAACGATTTTTTTCCCAGGAGATGACTTTGCTTAAATTTATTCGTTAATCGAAAATTATAGGAATGAATTTTTTTGATATACATTTCCCCTTTAATCCAACCTAAACATTTAACAAGAGGTGCACCAGGGATAATTTTTTTATTGGGCAGACAATTTTTAATTCTTATGAACACGTTAGAGCATTGCAAGGTTTTTCTACACCAATTGTATTGCTTAGAATTTGTAACGGGAGCCTACTATCAGGAAGAGTTTCTTTTAATTCAAAGATTTTTTCAGTAGTATTTTTAGGAATATTTTGTTGGTTAGTTTATTCTATGTTCCCCCCTGTAGGGGAACCCTACCTCAGAGGTACTGCGTGTCGTACGAGTAGACTAACCAAAGGGCCACCCCGCTACGCCTGATCCCCCTTAATATCTTCTTTGGAGTAAAATCCGTGTTTTCTACGTATTTTGGTATGGCCCCAAACAAATCAATACGCCACGTTGTAGTTCTTCATCTTTCTGTCCTTTGGAACCGTGTTCCGTAAGGATCCTTAGGTCGCGCCATATTTAAGATTTTTGTTTTGTTGTGTTTGAATTTACCGCTAGGAATGGCGAGGATCCTCCTACCGTAAACTATTAGCGGTAGTGTTTGGAAATTTGGGCGTAGGATAAACTATAGTATTTTCGTTCTAGCATTGCCGGTATGTCGTTAGCGCTGTATGTTTGAATACTCATCCCTACATTGATCTTGTCCTTTTCTAACTTATGTAAATCATTCTCACCTTAAATGTTGGGCATTTCTGAACGCCCCGGGCAATTATCAGGTAAACAAGGCCATTAACCATTGAGATATAATGAGATTTTCTTTTGTTACAAGTTTAAAGATCAGTGGTTATCAACATTTTATTTGCCAATGTTGTGATACATGATATGTACATAGAATGATTGATGTCTAATTCAATTGCGACATACCCAAAGTTTGAGAACCGCTTACTTTTACGAAATCTTGAACCATACAGTTTACAAGTGGGAATTCCTAATTACATACCGGCAATGCTAGAACGAAAGCACTATATTGATTTTTACTGGTCCTTCAGACCGTCTCGCTTCTCGAGAGTCAGTGCTACGATGGAGAGGTTGCTACCCCTATTCAAGGCCAGCGACTCTTTGCTGGGTATGGATGGAGGTGGCGTTCATAGGCATAGTTTTTTTTTTACAATACTAGAGAAATGTTATCACGGTATTGTAGCCGTTTTTCCTCCATTAGATGATGCAAGTTGAAGGTTTGAAAAGCAAGTTCTTTTTCAATTTGAATGATGTATTTAAAGTTGCATTTATTTAGGATCTAGGATGACGTAATTTTACGTACAGGGTGTCTCCATTATAGGATGGATCATTCCAAAATTTAGTAAATCTAAATTTTAAAAATTCGTAGGTTCTTGAAAATATTGGCGATAATTTTTTCCGTAACCGAACTTGTGGATGTAGAGTTACGTAGGCGTGATTTCACGGCAAGCCTAGAAAATGCGAACTTGCAAAATTAAACGTAAGACCCTGGTAATTCATGGGGTAGAAACGAATGGGATTAATTCGTGATCAATTATGAATAATCTAATTGCTCGGTGCCAATTTTGTGGATGTTTTGTAATTCAAAAATATAGATAGGGATCAATCTAGAGGAGAGTTTTGGAGAGAGTAAAAAGAAAAATTGACCCGGAAACAAATTTTCCTTTCGAGTATTTTCTTCAGCGCTAATTTTATGCGAGTGTCCCGAAAAGTCCCTTTTTTTGATGCACTACAGCGCCAGGCAATTTTTTAAAATGGGGAAGCAGAGGCATCGAACCACCTGACATCGGTTTCACTTCCACTCATATGGGATACAAATGTACGGATTTATAAACGACGTAGGGTTGTAAAGAACGCCTGACCCAAAGACTTGCATAATAAGGAATGTGCAGTTTCACCCCCAAATTCTTGTTTTCAAACCTTTTACATGATCGTGCAGAGGCCCTATTCAAGGCCAGCGACTCTTTGCTGGGTATGGATGGAGGTGGCGTTCATAGGCATAGTTTTTTTTTTACAATACTAGAGAAATGTTATCACGGTATTGTAGCCGTTTTTCCTCCATTAGATGATGCAAGTTGAAGGTTTGAAAAGCAAGTTCTTTTTCAATTTGAATGATGTATTTAAAGTTGCATTTATTTAGGATCTAGGATGGCGTAATTTTACGTACAGGGTGTCTCCATTATAGGATGGATCATTCCAAAATTTAGTAAATCTAAATTTTAAAAAAGGATGCTATATAATACAGGATTGCTCGATCACTGAATTTTTTCGCCGCGTGTAGTGACGTCACTGGCGGACCCATGCTTTGATTTTTCGATTTGTGCACCACTTTCATTTGTATTTTATATTATGTAAGATTGCTCCCTCTCACGATGCGTTTTTGAAACGCTGCAGAGTGGAAATTTTCTTCGAAAAAAAGATACGGTTACGCGGAAATCCATTCCTCCCGATGAGAAATTAGCTTTATTTCTCAGATTAGTCTCATTGGAGGAGGGTGGGATAGGGACGTCTGCAACAAATATATCCACTGGTGATGCCAAAATTCTAACAGCGAGTATCTTGAAAACGGTATTCACAAAGGCAAAATAAATCGTCTGGACGAGACATATCTATTGGTGAAGTCGAAGCGAATATCTTGAAAACGAAGTGTCGGAAGAAGGTATTCGTAAAGAGCAAGTGTAACGTCAGGACGAGACATATTCACTGGCGATCTCAAAACTTTCAGTGAAAATATTTGCAGAATGGAATGTCGGAGGAGGGTAATCTCAAACGGCGGAAACATCGTCTACACGAGACACACTGCTGTGGATGTGAAAACTTAATAGTAAATATAACTCTCGCCAGGAAAGATTACCGGTCACAGCACACCTTGTGTCAATCTACAATCGAAGTTTTTCTTAAGATGCGAGCGACTTCCGGAATAGGATCGTGCCAATGTTAAACGAAAAGTCTTTTTGTTCAACATTGACATGATACTATCCCGGAAGTCGCTCACATCTTTATAGAAAAACATAGATTGTAGACCGGGATCAAGTGTTCTGTGACCGGCAATCTTTCCTGGCGAGAGGTTTATCTCAAGAATGGAGTATCGGAGGAAGGTTTTTATTGTTTTCTCTTTTCCCTGTTCTTCCGTTAAGATCTTCGGCTATTAGTTCTTCTCCAGGGTTTGTTTTCCCAATTTTATCTTGTAAAGTATTTAGATATTGTGCTTTTGCATCAACGCCAACTTTGCTTATAGGATTCTCTCGTTTATTGGCGATTCCCATGGTTTGAAGGCACTCTTAGACTTTTTTCTTTAAATGTGCCTAAGCATGCCAATTTCTAATTTTGCCCTTTGCCACTCCACATGTAAATGTTGTTCACAACTTGTTCCACACAATTTCCCTTGATTTCGCTAGACTGTCTAAGTGCATTATTTCTGTACTTTTGTTTATCCATTCTTGCGTATTCCACATCCCTAACGGAAGATGTCTCTTTGTATTCTTCCCCTTACTTTTCTAGATAATTGTCACAAATGGTTCATGAGAACTTCTAGCAGGATTGGAAATACCCTGTGAGGACCGATCCAATAGCTGTGAGAGGCACTCAATGTTTAGCTAAAATGTTTTCGGTTTTATACAACATCCGATTTTTTAATCTATAGAATGCATAGTTGTTAGTTATTTTCTTCAAATCTGAGCTAAATTAGCCCCCCTCCTCCCCCTTACCTCTAAATAAGGTCAATTTAAACTAGTTACATACATTTTTAATTATGGTTGGCTTTGGTTTAAAAGACCCTTCAACCGCAATTGAACCACACACAAATCAGAAATAAATTTAACATCTAAGCTACACCTCGGTCTACAAGATTCAGTCGCGGCCGTTATTAGACACATCGGTCTATAATGACCTTAATTATTAATTAATTTGAGACATCGGTAGCCAAAGAGATGAATTGAAAATGATTATTCAAACAACTGGCATAACTATGGGTACCAACAGAGAATTTGGTATGAGAACTTTTATCTAGGTCGTAAACTGGGTTCGATTAAACACAATATCTAATCATTTACAGATGAAACAAATTTATTCGACATAAATCAATCAATAACAAAGCTAAAATAAAGAATGGCGCTCAGAGTCAAAAGGACAAATACCACGCACATGCGATCAATTGAAAAAATGAATTAAGAGAAATCTTAATTACCTTAAAATGTTGATAAATCCAGCCATGACTGCTATTTTGTTTAAGCATACGTACAAACACACGAACACTGAACTGTAATACTTCGGAACTTCACTTCTTTGATTGCACTTGAATATCAATTTCGACGACGCTGACTTTGATTTTTGAACTACAGATGTAATATTGGCTTTTTGATGGTGGCAAAACTCTCTTTAACGAATACAGGGAAACCTTAAAGAAACGCTGTACATAAGCGATAAACGCACGATAGACACACACTCCGACTAAACGTAAACAAACTTTTCAGACTCTACTCGAATTAACATTCACTTTTATAACGGCGCATTAATAAAATTTCTTAAAGCACTCTACTTCAACTTTTCAATTAAACAAGACTGACTGTCTTTCAAAATCAAACTCGATTACAGCATACTGCCATACATTAAAAGCGCCACAAAAGGAAACGATTAACGTCCACCACCAAAACAAGAATCTCCGTTCCACGTCCGTCTCTTCTATTTAACAACTTTTTCATTCTACTCCTTCCGCCTCCACTTCTGCGTATCTTCAAACTTAATTAACTTTAAATAGCGATAAAAAAAACTCTGATCGCAATGAGCGGCGATAAACTTTAAAATATCACAATGCAATTATATTACAGATGAACTTTATTTTGAATTGAATGTGAACATTTACACGTAAAGATTCAAATAAGGTCGTCTATAATCTTTGAGTAACAATTTGGAACACGATCAACAACAATTTACGATACTTACTAGAGGAACTTAAAAAGTTTTTTTTTGTTACAGGTGCTAGTGATGGATTTCATTGCAGTGTGGACAATGTTTTTATTATCAACCAGCTGTGCGACTCCAATTCCAACACCGGAACTAACAACTCGCAGGTACAACTCCTACAACGGCTACAATAAAACTTACACTATACTCGGCAGCCCTAAATTTAACACTACTGGCCAAAAAACCTCCCTTGTCCCCCAAAACTTTAATATCAAGTCAAAGAAAACCAAAAATGACACGGAATTAATTCATTCATTTATTAAAAACAATGTAGAGGATTTAAGATTTCCAAATAAGACCCTTAAAATAAAGAAGGTCACAACTAAACCAAAAATATCCCAAAAAAATAAACAACCCGTAAAACTAGTTATCGAAAAAAATAAGAAGATTGGTAACTCACGACGCAATCAAACTACTTCGCAGTTTAATAGAAAACAGCCGTCAGTTTTTAAAATAAGTGCCAGTAAATTGTCGGAGAATCATTCCAAAGAGGATTGGAGTGTTCACAATATTCCAATACCAAACCCAAATCCCGTAGTATCGAGTTACTCACCCGAATACCCCGTAGGAACGATTCCTTCTTTTGATGAAGACGATTCTATAGTTATTCTTCCGAGTGATCCGGGAAATATGCTCACTCAATCCGTATTTAACGTTAATGGAAACGGCGCCGGGGAAAAGTACGACAGCAATTGTCCCACCGTTCATTTAACGAATTCCGTCCTTGGACCAGAAAGTAAACAGGGCTGTTCCGATTTAAACATCGCAATAAATACGCATATTCATCAAAATCAAATACCCCAAAGGTTACCATCATCGCCATCAGACGAAATACTCGAAACAGCTAGCTCCGGTGGTACACCGAATGCCGTTGTGCCTCCGCCGACATTGGCAGCGGCCGCGCCCTTGGAAGCTGCCGCGGCTGATCCTATCGGATCGGCGGTTGGCGGAGGTAGCGCCGGCAGTAGCGGTGGTGGCGGCCCGTTGAGCGGCGGCTTGCCCAGTTTACCTGAATTGCCCAAATTGCCCAAGCTCCCAGATTTGAAGCAAATTTTGGAATTTTTAAAATTTTTAGGACCAGGTCTAGGCTTCCTGAGGGAAGTTTTAAAGGCGCTAAGTCCGCTTGTTTACATTGTTCCACTTGTAAGTTTTATAATTGGCTTCATTAGTATTCTTCCCTTGTATCCTTGGTGGCTACCACTTCTGTTTCTTTTTGGTAAAAGTAAAGAGCCATCACGTCCAAAAACCGAAATCGTTTACCATAAACACGTTCATAAGCCTATTCACCATCACGATGGGTGGTTTTGGAATTCGGGGACGCAGACGTGGGTGAATGTTGAACAGCGTGCGTATGCGCGTTCCGATTTGGATTTTAACCTTTTCACGTAGTAGGTACTATGATGATGACCTTTGAAAAAAATCAGAGCGACCAAGAACTGTTGCTTTTGTGCCAAGGGTCTTGCTTGTTCGAACCTTTCCAAAGTGTATCAACAGAACGAATGAAACGAGACGCGAAGTGTGATAAATCTTGTCATCTCTCATAGTTGTCAAAACTGCTCGATGGCATCAAGCGTTTTAATTTCAGGTCGTCCTTTTATACTGCCACAATAATAACTGTCATAATTTGTCATTGACGTTCCCTTGCAGACTAAGTGAAGGGTAGGTAATCCAAAGGTTTGCGGATTGAGTGGTGATGCGAATCCTTCACCCAAAAGCGGCTCATTCCTTTTTTGTGTATGTAGAAGAAAGATACAATAAAACAACCTCGCCCCACATTGAAAAGTTCACTTTACATATTAAATTTCTTTTTGGTGCAAATCTAAAATACATTTCAATAGCAATATAGGCTGGTACTTTACACAGTAGACCGTGTTCATGTTTTGCAAATTTGCATCCGAAATCTCATGGAACAACTAGTTTAAACAATGACTGCTTTATAAATTGCTATTGTAATGTATAGAGTATTTTAGGTATTTATTTATATGTAAGCTGTATATAGTTGTACACACTTGTATTTATGAAATAAATAAAAATGATATTTTACATGTTGTTTACTTAGTTACGTTGGATGTACTATTGTTCGTTTTGTAATATGTAAAAAATGTACCGATATTCTTGATCACCACACTCAACATGATTCTATTATAAAAGTACGAATTTTTTCTAGAACTTTGGTGTTCTACCAGTTGGTTTTTCTACTTTGTAGGTACCTAAATTTTTACTTTGTTATTTTAATTACAAAGTTAAAAATTTTTAAATATTCATAACAAATAATAAATTTCTTCCATGGGGATCGCAGTTGGAAGCGTCCCCATTACACTTGCCGCATTGCTACGTTGTATAGCAATACTGATTTTTTGTCTTAAATAACTAGTAGCTCGAGGTTCTCCAGTAATACTGGCAATACGTTTTCCTAAACACTCCACAAAATTACGAGCCTCTCTGCACCAAGGTCCCAAAGTCTCTACTGCGAAAGGTATAAAAATATGGTTCTGTTCTATAATTGAACAATATTTCCTTATTTTTATACCTGCCGCAGATTCAGCTACTGCACCACCCGTTTTACTTGATAAATTAACATGGGATGGTGCTAGAGTGTCAGTGCATGTGGCATCCCAAACTAGCATTTGTCCTTTGGTCCAAGGCACAAGGGTCATTCCATCAGGACGTTTATTGTTTATTGCCTATAATAGTTTTGTTTTACGAATGTGTTGTTTGTGTTACGAGTGGTAGGTAATTTTTTCCATCTATATACAGTGATATTTATTAAGAAGTAAACATAGTGATTTACACGTATTGTTTTTCCCTGTCTAGTTTGAAACGATAAATCTTTAATTTTATGCGTCCCAAATAAAGATCTCGCTTTCGTATTATTAATTGGAATATTGTTGCTTTGGCTTCACAGAAAATAAATCTCTTCCGGCGCTATACCAATTGACCTTTAGTTGAATACATCGCACATGAACGAAAATAAAAGTATAGAAGCGCAACCAACAATAATATTCAAAATACTTAATATGTCAGCCAGATCTGAATTTGTTTTAAGAAGTTATGCATAAAATTAGGCTTCTTCAGAAGAAATTTTGTCATTTAATTTAAAAGTAGACATAACACGCAAATCCCTATGTCTACTTCTTAATAAATACCACTGTAGATTATCAAAGATCCATCTCTAAGACCGTAACCGTTATTGCAAGTTACTCGAATCTCTCGGACCAAAACATGGGAACAATAATGTATTGGAGAGAATGACTCCACCAGGATGGTGCTACGCGCCATACCTACAGCTGACGCCACGTGTGATTTGTGAATTGTTTGCCATGGTCGTGGTCGCCCTTCAATTATTCCCGTTGGGTGCCTACATTCAGTAAGGTATCTATCTGCCAAAAATGTGATCAAGTGCTACCACTTTCAATGAAAAGCTCTAACAAAATCACAGGACTTGTGATTTTGTGTTTCTTTTCATTTTAACCGGCTATTTAAACAGCAAGTAAATGGTGTGGATATGGAAAATTTGCTCGGCTGGGTTACTGAGTAGGTACCATTTGTTTAGCACCCTTTGATTGACTACTCTATACATATACGGGGTTGTCGTAGTGTGTGGACGGATCTTTGTGAGTTTATTAACGTACCTACATTTTTAAAGTTCGCTGCTTGGAAATGGTGTGGAACCATTAAGGCTAGAAACCTAAAATGTTTTCACTTCGATCGAAATTCATATAAAAGGTGAGTCATATGACAGTTACATTTATTTAATGAAACCCCTTGTATATTATTATACATATGGATTCTTCGGGTAATTCTAGGTGTCACATTTCCTATCTAAACCGAACGGTTTAGCCGCAAATTGATATTTAAAAAAAAAGCGTGTGTCTGAAAAAAATGAATTGAATATCGCAGTGGTTGTCAAACATTGTGACTTTGTGGAATGACTTACCATAAAATGTACCAATGTAGGACGGGAGGGCAGAGTGGTATTCTTTTTACATTTTGAAAATTCGATTTGTCAATTGCGAAAATTTCATTAATAGATAACTTTTTTCAAATGCAATCCCGCACTTTTTGTTTAATGCGCAATTTCATCAGCTTTCGAACGATATAAAGTTATCGGTATCTATCCTTGGTAGTTTTCTTTTAATTTCGTATTTTTTTACTAATTTGGTAAGTGGCTATAGTAGGCCGTAAAAAATAAACAAATGCCAAAATTGACTTTGACATTTTCAGAATGAAGGAATGTTTGTTATCTCAAATGATCCATCCACACACTAAATTGGTCCCCCAAACTTAAAATTGTCTAATCTCTTCTCATACACATCCGACATCGGCTAGAAGAAACAATCCTAATATTATTGACTTAAAATTTAAATTTAAAAGTAGAGAGACTTGATGGTCTCGATTAACCTCCAAAAATTCTAAGAAATCTATTACGCAACTGAGTAACGCTTGAAATAAATCCTGGGCACAAATAGAAAATACTGACATGAAAACTCTATCCGGGTCGCACAAGGGATTCATTAAACACATTTCGAAACACATGAGACAATAATTAAAACAAAATCCCCGAAAGAATGAGCAGCTTACAAAGCTTGTTTGGATATAATACCCCGAAAAACTCGCGTTTGATCCATACTCTAAATGGGGCGATGAACCATACAGGAAATAAACAACTCAATTCCTCAAAACCTTCCCCATGGATATTTAATTGTTCGTCAACAATTAAATATCCATGGGGAAGGTTTTGAGGAATTGAGTTGTTTATTTCCTGCATAATACCTCGCACGCAGGCAGTCAATAATTAAAAATTTAAAAAAATCTTAACGTAGGTACATACAGTTTTTTTAAGAATCTAAATAATCTGGTCGTGAAAGGTTTGCGATATTCAAGTGCACTTATCAAACACACAGACACTCGCTGGCAGCCTCACTTCTTCTTTAATAACCTGAAATCAATGACTCGAACTAGCTTGATAAGTTAAGATGAAAAAAATTTTCGGTTGCTGCCCGCCGGTAGTAACTTCTAAGGGACTTCCACGCTTAGTAACGTTTTCTAAAGACGGAAAAAACAGTTTTTAAAATTTGCTACAAACTTTCGCTGCTTCACTAGACGATAACTTAAATCATTCATTCTGCACACTTTCTTTCGAAACCGACTTCAACAAAACAACTACGGCTGAATGCCAGAAATTTAACGTAAACAAATTTACACGCTCTTTAAACTGAGAGATAGATAGATCTCTTGTTGATTCCGGTATTTAAAGAATCACCACTTCCACCATAAGATAATTTTCTTTTAAAAATCTTTTAAATCAACCGCCACTCACAATCAACATCAGCTTCTAAGTTGCGCTCCTCACTTACGCCGAAATAACGTCCAATTGCTGATAACAGACTCAGATTCTCCGAAAAAAAATGCCCATAAAAGGTGCTAACGGGAACCGTCCATTTCCGAACGTTTAAGCTAAGGAAAATGCTATTTGACGTTTTCAGTTTTTCGGTGATATCTCAGTTATTTTCAAAGGTTAATCAACAAGTTCAAATTCTAACAATATCCTCTTTAATTACTTTCAACCTTATTTTCTTTTCAAAATGGTGTGCTAATTTACCAATTAAAATCGATTCCTGCATCCCTACGTGCGATTGTTTAAGTAGTGCATTTTTTAACGATGCAAATTTCAGTACAGACACTTCACATAAACAAAGATTATTTTCTTATCTAAACCCATTTACTTAAAAAACACGAAAATAAAACCTAACAAATAATTTCTAGAGATACAAAAATTCTATTAAAAAAAAACACCATCACCTTTATCATATTGGAATGTCTTATCAATTTAAACAAGAGCGATAATTTCGCATATTCGTCTATTAATGACAGAAATTCATTTTATGTCTTACTAACATATCATAGCATATTTTATATCTGTGATACGCGGGCATAAAGTACCACTTTATGCCCTAGGGCATTAAGGATCACCATAGTAACTCATTTATACTTAATGACAAAACAAACAAATATTTGCAGGTAATTGAAAATTATAAACGTCAATTATTAAATGTCAATACTTATTAACTCACAAAATTTGCCGTATTTCGAATAGTTTCTGAAACTTCTTCCTCATTCAGGATAAATTGAATTATTTAAAATTACGTTTGACGTTTGGATGGTTTCAATCACATTAACAAATTCGAACTACACATACTTGATCAAACATAACGAATTATTTTGTAAACGAATATTTACTTTGACGAAGAAAACTATTTGTAAGACATACAATTGTGTATGTACCACGGGCATAAACTGATGTTGATACTCTCGGGCGACTAAAAACTAACTCGTCGCCCTCGAGAATATAAACATCACTATTATGCCCTTCATACATAAATAACTATTAAATCGAAGACTAACCATCTATAGCACTATCTTTCTGATAAATATAAAAGAATTACTCATAATAAAATTATACGTGGTATCACAGCAAGGTATTTTGTTATCTACATTAATTAAAATATTCTGTGTGGTTGGCATCGTTTGGTCCTCCTCAACTGTTATAAAAATTCGACGGCAAATGTCTTAACTGTTATAGTAGTAACTGCTATAAAGGCATGGCACTGGAATTTCTATTACCTGAACTTGAACACGTAGGTATATTGAAGAGATGTGGTACTAGTGATGCAGCTGTGGCCTGTGGCTATGCTCAATTTGATGGGGATAAGTTGGACCAAAGAGTATACGGGGTGTCAATTTTAAAACTTGCAGTCGGCCATATTTTCCAAACTAAAGAAGATATTGAAAATCGCGCAAAACCGTTTCGGGGGTATCGAGGGGGAACCAGAATGACGTTATGAGTGACAACCCCCCACCCCCCCAGCCCCCTTCTTCAAAAATCCTAAATGGCAACTCCATGCTTGTGACACATCGTTGGAAAGCTACTGACCAAATCTTGAACATATAGGCATGGCTTACATTTCTCCCGGGATATCTCTCATAACACTTTCTAGCTGTTCTAAAAGATGATCGTATTCGGAGCCATAAATGAATATTATTTCCACACGTTCAGCTGTACTGTAAGTCAACCACCCTATATTTTTTAAATATTTTAAATGAAAGTTATTAATTATTAATAGTATGTCCCATTCCTGTTAAATGGTTTTCGAAAGAACCAAAAATGTTTGCTGTAGGCTTATTATCCTTTGTTAAAACAAGGTCGATGTATACACAAAAATTAATTTATTACGATAAAATACACTAAATAAGTTATAAAACAGAAAGATAGACAGACAGACAATGTGAAGCGGCTCCATCGAAATATTCAGTCAGTTCTGTAATAAATAATTTAAAGTAATTAAGTAGTAAATCATATTCACCAAACGCATCTTTTGAAAAACGCATTTTTCAAATAATTTAAAAAAACAGCAATAATTGTGCGAGTAAAAATGTAAAACAAAATATTTTTGTGTGTGAACGTAGGTCGTAATAAAGTAGTGCCCTTGTTCTGCGGGTTTAACTCCGCTCGACTTCTTCCTGTAGGTAGTGAATTAAAAGACAAGGTTTTTTCAACATTGCATCAAACCGCAGATCAGCTAAGAAACCAAATATTAAAGAAGGTATGGTAGACGTTTACGAATATGTATCGATTCAATTAATAAATAGTATGCGACGACGATACCAGTTATTTCTTCTATCTTTGTTATTGTTGTGGTACTAGTTAGTTAATAATGCAAATTCCTCTGAGTATTTTTAAGGTTGCTCGATTATGAGTATTTATTGTTTCTACTCGAATCAGCATATTTTCGCGAATCTCTGCAATAGCTTTGCTAATTCGGTATTTTAGCTTACCTACTGTTTGAGTTTGAGGCAATCCCTTTGAATTCACTCCACAGGAAGCAGTTGAACGGACTTAAATCTGGAGAACGAGGACACCATTTACTTGGACCATTTGTACCTATCCATCTGCTCAAACATTTTTTTCAAACAATTTGTACTACATAATATTGGCGTTATGGGCAGGGGCACCATCTTGCTGGAAAACATATTTTTTACATTTTTACAAAAATTTCGTAATGTAACCCTATTAAAAATTTTGACCGATGAAAAATACATAAAATTCTCTACAAGAATCCGCAAAAAAATTATCAAGCAATTTAAAAAAAAATGTCAGTAGCGTCATAACATGTAATTGAAGGTGTTCAGAAAAATTGTTTTTCGCCATGTAGCTAATACACTGCACCATTTAATACTCATAGGATTTGGTAATGATTAAATCATAATTGTAGTCGTTATAGCCTTGGGCCCTGTTTTGTAGCACAGACCTTTTCACTAAAGGTGATCTGATAACTTTCATTTTTATTACAGTTTACGCTGTTTTATGTCTTCTGGCTAAGCAGAATACCTTTATGATGGAATCTTCGTTCCGTTATTTATTGGGACAATAAATTTCAATTACCTATCGACTCTTTCACCTATACGATTAGTTGGGAGTTCAATACTGACCTCTCATGACATTTTTGCTTATAAAAACTAGTTTGTTCAGTAGGTCACCTACTACAACTGCCTATACCAGTCATTTAGACCAGTAGAGTAATAATGCGATTAGCTATTAATAGTTCCAGTCATCATTCATTCATAATTAACTAGATCGATGAAGCAACCTGACTCTGTCTTGATTTCAAAGGTATGGTTCATCTGCATAATCTTTGCGGACAATTAATTTACATATTAGCACAGATCATTTTTTATCTGTAATATTAACAAATACTTCATCGAGACGAGAGTAATGTATAACGATACATTTTAATTGCACTCTAATTGGTGTCACCTTTAGTCACCTAATTACAGTGGAGTAATTATAGTGGAGAACCAGTAAAAGATTCAGGTACGAGTAGCTGAGCCGGTAAACAAAATTTTTACAACAACCACTTTGTAAAATATATGCAAAAAAATTATAATGTATTCTCAAAACCCATAACTCAAAGGTCGGTCTTTTCATATTCCGATAAGTACCTATATTCGACGGATAAGAATCTAAAAGACTATTGCATCAACAATGTTATGTTTACCCGGAAAGGTCAGATGTTAGTAAGTGAAGAGACAGGGTCAGAATATACCAATTAATAAAACAAAATACAATATGAACAGTACCTACGTGGTCTAACTTGCTTAATTTGTTTTAGGCCATCAAATGCTCAAATCGGAGAGACCATTAAACAATTGGCAGATCAGCTAGTACTCATAAATCACACCTCGTCCGAATTAACTTACGATACCAGAACTCCGCCAAAAATAAAACAGCAGATTAAGAAACCCCCGAAAAAGGAATCGGCGGTCACCGAGCATTCTCATCCAGGAGTTGTCGAGCCCGTTTCAAATATAGATTCAACGTGGGAGGAAAATACAAAGAAATTAAATTTCTACAAAATTGAAAACAAACCCACTACCGAACACGGTTTGTCTACATGGGTCTTGTTGAACAGCCAAACCGTCTCCCCATCGATTACATCCACACCAAAGTCTACACCAAAACCTACTGTAAAGCAAAAATTTGAAGACAACAAAAATTTAACTAGAACAGAGATTTTTAACAAGATAACAAAGCCCTTGTTCAAAAAACGACCCGCACCATCAACAACGAAAAAACCAACAACGGTAACCACGCCGGCAACCACATCAACCACGGAACAAAAGATTACTAAAATCAAAGCGTCTATCTTAAATGAAGCAATAAATAATAAAAATAAGACCATTAACAAAAAAGTGCAGGAGAATGAGAACTCTTCGTTATCAACGACCAAGTTACCAACACCAAGTACAACGCCAAGCGACAATTCGTTGTTTTCTCTTGAACCAAAAGACGACGAGGTTGAACTCCTTCTAACACCTCCCTCTAAGAAAAATAGAAGACCCTCAAATACTACCAAGAAGAAGAAGAACAAAACGAGACGCCGTCGTCCTGCAGCCGCAGAGAAATTATCACTCTCCAACAGCACAAAGCTAGCACCAAAAGACAAACCAATTGGCACGCAAATCTACAATTACCTGTCCAGAGAAATTATGCCAACTGTTGGAGTTGGCCTTGTTGGTCTAATGGTGACAGCAGGACTCGCCAGTTACTTCCTTTACCCATTCACCCCGGTGAGGAGATCGTACCAAGTTGACCGAAAAGACAATAAGGGTTCGTATTACTACAACGACGAGTATACTCCTGGAGGTATCACCGAAGAAGAAGCTATCGGTAAGGTGATAGCCGGAATGCCAACAACCTACGAATCGCAAAACTATCGAAACACCTTCAAAGGTGGACAGCAAACCACGAATCGCAAATCGAACGATTTCGGCCTTCGGCGCGGACAGTCTGAGGCATCGGTCGAGGCCATTTACTTGACACCTTCGAAAAAATACGACGAACAGCTTTATTTCGCCAATCGTAGAAACGAACCCGACGTGTACAACTCACAATTCATGCATAAAGACTTTGTCACGGAGAAGACTAAATCGCACTCGGAAGTGACACCGGTCGTCGTACCCGAACACGGACCTCGACACTTACCCAAGTCGACAACGGCAAGTGACATCGAGGGGAGGGTTCACTCTCGAAAACGGAGAAACAGTGACTTTGATAACGAAATTTTTGACCACGATGAAGATATCAGACGTGGAAGACCCGAATCCACAACGTTTGCGACCACGGTTCCCAGTAAACCCCAAAACTTCTTGCACACTTTAAGACTTTTATTCGAAGCACAAATAAAACTCGGCTTGGAATTTTTGCAAAAAACCTCGCAGGCGGTTGCAAAATACTTTTCCGATGTTCACAGTCGATTTAATGAGAAGAGTAAGGAGCAGCCAAGGGCTCAGTAGCTTGTGGAATTCTAACACCGAAATAGCAAATGTACTCCAGAGAATAAACAAATGAGGACATTGGCGTATTCTTTGGCGTACGTTGTAAAGCTTAGGGAAGGTTGTAATGGTTATTTAATAATTTATTATTTTTAATTTGTGCCTAAGACTGTATATAAATAAAGTATTCATAAATAGTGTAATGGAATGTGTTTTCTTTGGAAGAGAACGTCTCGTTTTCGTCTGCGTCCTATCGCCATCGGCACTAGCATGGCCATTGTTGCGGGGATCATTCCCGCCCCGACTGCCGCTAAGACTGATGATGGGGAAGGTACTTTCGGCTTGTTTACTACTGCGGGTGGAGGAGTAGAAACGACGTTAACGCTGGGGATGACGTCGAGACGTGGTGGTTTCCTAAGTGGTTTCTTCTTAATCTGGCCCTTTTTGATGTTTTCTTTCTTTGCCGCCATCCGTTGAGCTTCGTCAACTGTTTCGAAAGTCGATTCGACTTGAAGTAGACCGCCATGTGAGGTGGTCATGTTTATTCGCGAATTGTTTAAAGGCGGAAGCACTGTTAATCTCACCGACTTGTGCGTATTGATGGATTCGCCTTCGTGCTCTGGAATAGCTTCGATGTCTAAAGATCGTTGTCTGTCGTGGGATGGTTTGTATCCTTTCGTTGTGGTCACTAGAACCCATTCGCCCGCGCCGTTGAAGGGGTGGGTAAGTGGGTGTTCGTCATCGACAGCTATTCCTTTTCGTCGATTCACATTGGTGGTGTACGTCGGGAAGTTGGGGGGTAAGCCGTCTGTTATAATGGGAGATTGTCCATGCTCGCAGTCGTGATCTTTATTACCGTGATGTCCGTAGGTGATATGGTACTTATTTTTCCATGGTGGCTTGATGCTATCAATGTAATCCTTAAGGTAGAACTTTTCGTCAACAGCCATTGGGGAAACCAGTGCACCTTCCGGACTCATTTGGTATTCCGAAGGCATGACGTCTTGGGGGTCGGGTTTGGAGTGTGACGTCAGATCGGAGTCGTACACGAATGGCTTGGCTTTATAGATTGACAACGGTTGATTATAGGACACGGTTTGTTTATTTAGGAGATGATGCCAGTTGGGTTGAGTAGTTATTTGAGGTGCATCTTCCTGCATCATAACAGAACTGTGCCACTTTGCAACTTTGGACACAGACCAGGGCACAACATCTAAGGACACCCATCCTTTTTTCTCGTCGGTTGGACGGTGTTTTTTATCACGAGCGGGACTAAAGGGTTTTACTTCACTGACGTTTTCGTTCTTATCAACAAGCAGAAGATTCGCAAGTCGACTGGTAGGTATTTCTTCCGGTTTCGTCACAAGTTCAATTTTATCTAAACGTTCATCACTCACAAAGTTCTGTTCAGCACTCGGTATAGGTCGTGTACGTTTTAGTTTCTCCGCGTAGTTTTTTAAAAACTGATTTAACTCCTTAGACGTTTCCTTTGATAAATCTTCACCCATCAGATCTTCATTTTTTAATTGACTAGGGCGCTTATGTGTTTTTACCGACCGATGCTCTACGTCTGTCCAAGGTTCAGGAAATGTCTGCACATATCTTTCGCTGCTGTGTCGATTCCATAAGGGGTCGGTTTCGATTATTCTAATAGGGTTTGAACCTGGCACTTCCAATTCGTAACTTTTAGTTGTCGCGTGATTATTGTAATAGGCAGAAACCGTATTTGTCACAAAAACGAGTAACAGTACACTATAATGCATGTTGCGGAATTGTAATCTTTTACTGAACCGTTCGTACTCTAAACCTCATAAATATATGTTACACATTTTTATATTCCCACCCACTTCCATACCATCAAATCCTGAAAGAAGCCTCAGCTCCTCGCTAAGGATGCGACAAGGAAATTATGCCCACTCCGCAAAGCCTTTCTCCAAGTCGTTCCTTAATTTTCAGTTAATAAAGGCCATGCAATTTTTCAAACTTGAGTACTTTCTAATAGAATTTTGTAAATTGGCGAGATAATCTGCATATTTAAGCAAGAAAATACAAAAGTAGAATTTTCACGGTAGTGATTTGAAAGAAATTAAATAGACCATGCGTTTGTAGATCGAAGAAGTTGCGAATTGAAAGTACACTCGCTTTACCTAATCGATCTTCGTGTAGATTATTGCAAACGTTTGTAAAAATCGTCTAATCGCATCACTTTTTCTTTAGTTAGGCGCACGTGTTGATGTGATTGACAAGTTCATGGTTTATAGCTATCAGTGTCACCAAGAATAATGAACATTTTGTAAAAATTAAATATACCGTAGAAATAAATGGAGGCATTTAAGTTGTGAAAGAGAAAATAGTAATTTAAAAATTGTTAAAAGTAAGGTATCCTAAAGGCACTTTTACTTTAATGCTCAATGATTATCACGCCAACTTGAAATTACCGTTTTTGTTACTGCTAAAAAATCCGCGATTTCACTTTATTTGTATTGAATATCAGAAAAAGCGTAAACAAAATGATACAGATCCGGAGGTAACCCACTTGTTCCAAAAAGGCAATTTCGCACCCGAGCGGACATCTGTAATTAGATCTTGTTGACATGTTTCTCTCTAAAAAAAAAGCAAAACGACAAAAACGTATTAAAATTATACTTACCTACGTGTTATTTATTAAGCGGCAGAGTAAAGCGATGCAAGCTTTATGTATAGGCGACTCGAAGGTGCCCGTCTGTCCATCTGTCCGTGAACACGATAACTGTCAAACGCTTGGACCGATTTGGTTCAAACTTGCACAGTTGACCTATGGCTGTATGTCACAAGTGACAAGCCTATTGAAAATGGATCAAGTCCAATGACTCCGTGGGGTCACACCGAGGTGCTCTGCCGCTTTTTTATACGCTCTTTATGGGTTTTTTAGGATGAACTATCAAGCTCAAAATCTCGAGTTTATATGCAAGGGTATGTTTAAAAAATAAGTGTCCGCTTCCACTGACACGGTATAATGTATATTTTATTAATCCAATAAACAGGATTAATAAAAAATAATGCGATTTGAAATAGCTTAGGTATCTGTGCATTGTTTGGCCCTTAGATCAATAAGAATTTCTTCTTTAATTTTTTTCTCAGCAACCATAAGAGTTACAAAGATGGGTAGCACGTCTTTGAATAGGGTTTCGGGTATGCCTTATCCGATTTTAAATTTTTTTTTCAAAATTCCTACCACGAAAAGGCGCACTCCTATTTAGGGGTGCGAAAAAAATTCTGATTTCGACCAAATTGGGTCGTCGTTGAAAAGCTCTAAAAATGCTTTCCAACCATTCCAAATATAGCATTACATTTAGGTTAGCAATTATCATGCAAATCAAAAAATAAACTAATATGATACATTTTCTAAAGTTGGCTTTTAATTCAATATGTTCAAAATGGTTTCCGTTATTGGTAAGACAGTAGTATTATCTATTGTCAAACTCTTGTCGAACCTTTTCAAATGTTGGTTTTGCAATATTTCGACATTCTTGAATTATTCCCTGTTTTAGTTCGTCTATGTTCGCCGGTGGGTTAGAAAGCATTTTTTCAGAGCTTTCCAACGACGTATCACACATGGGGTGTCACTATTTAAGATTTAAAAGTTGGGGTGGCTGGGGTGCAGATGGTTGGAGGGGGTGTGTCGCCAACTATGTCAATGTGATTCCCCCTCCGAATTACCGAAACGGATTTTGATTTTTTTAAATATCTCGGTTTATTTACTAAGACAAGGGGGGTGGTAGGTTTTCAAATTGCCACTCTGTATAATACAAATATAAGTAGACCATTACGCACTTCGTATTTTTGCCGTAAATAGCACTGGATGCGTATAATAAAATAAGTTTTCATATTGGCTGAATCAGCTGGGCGCACCTACAGCATCCGCATGTGGATGTTGTTAATACTTTGATTTTTGCTTGTATTTTTATTTCTAACACAATAGCAATTGTTTTTTTATAGAGAAATGTCGACTAAAAATTAAAAATCTGACGACTGCAACCTTTTTGATTGTTTTTCTACAAGATTTGTCTATTTTAGGTGCAGGGGTAATTGGAAACCACCCTTCGCTTGAAATGTCAATCTATTAAGTACTGGACAGAAAAACGAAGTTTCTATTTAAAAGTAAAACTTCGCATTTTGAAGCATCATATGAATTCTTGAGCAACCTATATACACATTTTCCTTTCACTAACAATATTTCCGGAATCTCCAAATTAATGAATTCAATCGCCAGAGATTACTACATATGGATGATGGCAATTCAAATTCCATGCGTTCTCAACTAACGCCTCAGTTGTTGGTGAATAAAGTGTAAACCAATACGGTTCTCGACAGAAAGGAAGGAAAAATGTATGATAATCGACAGTCGCTGCGCGGTAAAATTACGTGGTTAAAATTCCAACAATAGATGGAGCCATCTATTAAACTGCTTCCCGAAAGTTATACGAGGATCTTTCAAGTAAATATATATTGAACAATAATAATGCTTCTAATCGAGGATACCTACCGACGGATACGCCGCGTCACTATCCTCCACTGTTCATTTGTCTGGATCTTCTTCCGCCATCCCGTGTTCAAGATATTTGTATTTGAAGCTTTGGCCTCACCGACAAATAATATCAGTAATATCACGTCCCTAAACCCCCCAACTTCCCTTTGCAGTATGCTTCTCCGACCCTGAATGGCTGCCAACTATAAGGCACTGACGCACAAAATTTGAATATACATACTCGGTGTACGGCTTCTCGCAATTTTTTGTTCTCGTATGCGGATCGACAGGCGCTTTTTCATCACGCTTCTCTTTAAATCTTGGAAAACTATCGTACTCTGCACAACTAAAAAGCATAAGTCACACTACAGAACAAATGCGAAGCCGATTACGTGGTCCAGGAGCAAAGTTTCATTGAGCATACAGACAGTCAAACAGACAGATAGGTATACAAAGGAAAATTAATGACATATTAAGCGCTCCACACACTAGTGCGGGTTCAGTCAAGAAAGAAATAATTGCCGCTTGCACTGTAAACGATAATTTATTTTATAAAGGAGTTGAAAATTTCGGAAAAATTCAAATATGGTTTTAGGCGCGTCATTTTCAAATATAGGGCACATTGAGAAAAATAAATTACATTTTAAATAACTACCTGTGGGTCAACTCCTCAATGAATAGATTATTTTAAAAAAGAGGGTACGAGATCTTATCTACTCGGTGTGCACAGGGTACTTCATCAAAGCTTAAGTAAAATCCCTTTAAAAACAACATTTGAGGAAACCGTTAGGCAACTACAAAAACACAGTTATCGTTAGTCATTTATTGAATCCTTATCTTGTTATGTCACTCGCCTATTAAAACGTTCATGATATCGTTGTTTATATTATACAATACCAAGATGAATCATAGTTGTAAAAAGTAATGGTGCGTGGAAGATAATTAAGCATTTGGCAACAATGTTTCCAGTAAACGTCATTTTAAATTTGCCTGTCAAAAATTGGCAACCTGGCGTTTATTTGTAATGGTTGCAGCTGAAAGAAGTTATTGTTTTCTGGTGCCGAAACGGCATCGTTTTTAAATTGAAAAAAAGGGAAACCGAAACGTAAATTTTCCACATTTAACCAACTTCAAAAAAATATGGACACTGCAAGAAACATTTTGATAAACCGACCTAACCTAAACAGACACTTCGACCGAGTGTGATTGATTGCAGATTTTGAAAATATTTTTCGCAAAAAATTACTTTAAATGCATTTTTGGAGAAGCCAAACTGCATTGTTTCAACGTTCCTTCTCTGCAACGGAATATAATATCGCTAGCTTTTATGTAAGGATGAAAGTATGATACTGTGATTAACTAAAATTCTAGATACAGTTCATCGCTAGTACTTTATAATTTAAAATTGTGTGAAATTACAAACTGTTTGATTTTGTAGTTTATCGCTAATTTTATGGAGTTAACTTAATTGTGAACAAGAGTAATGGATAATTTACTATTTTATTTGGAGTAAGTATTCACATGAATTTATTAAATACAAGGCCACCAGAATGAGTAGTTTTTAAACATTTATCTAATCGTTGTTAGAAATTATAATTTTTTACTGGTAGGTAATTAACACACAATTTACTAATGATAGGTAGGTACATCATAATCAGAGTTATACAAGCAGGATTATGACCATTTTGAAAAAGTATGTTTTGTTATTGTTTCTGTTTTATTACTGAAAAGTTGCTTATTCATGTCTGTAGCCACTTCATGATAATCTACATTAGTGATATTAATGTTTGTTTAGCTTTCAATGTTATCAGTAACTATTTTTTATTCATAAAAAAAATGTGACCTACACGGATTGCTTCTAAAAAATGTTCTTTTTCAGAAATTGGTATATTATACCTAAGGCAATATTACGGCTGTGCTTTATCTTAATAAACAATGCGTATTGCATCCCCACGTATGTAATTTGGATGCTCTTACTTACACCGTTACGTAAATTGCATCCGGAAACATATTGGAAAATAGAAGGGTATTTCTTTCATTGGCTGTTAGCGATGGTTTCAATGTGGAGCTGGTCTGCCGGATACGACGGTACTATTCCCAAGCGTGACAATAGAACGACTATATTTACTATTTGTAGTTGTGGAAATGGGAGACGACATCACCAGTTGCTTGGACGAAAAGACGTTGGTTATAGCGAACCATCAGTCTACGGCGGACGTTCCGTTGTTGATGGCGGTTTTTAACACTCGAAAACAAGTGCTACCGAATATCATGTGGATTATGGATAAACATTTCAAGTATACTAACTTTGGGATCGTAAGCGTTTTACATCAGGATTTCTTTATTACAGCTGTACGTATTCTGTATTTGAAGTGGTTTACGTAATATGTGTCAGTTTCATTGCAACTGAGTGGGATAAAGCTAGTGTGATATCAACAATTTCTTCATCAATTATTTCATGAAGTTATTTGACAATTTATTGAACAGTTTCTTGCTCAAGTTCTTTGCTGTTAACTTGGTCAATTTCTTGTTGTTATTGTACAATTGCACCAACCTTTAATTATTTTAAGGTTAGGTTGTCATTTTTGTTAATTGTGTACAAAAAAAAGAGAAAAGTGAAATGTTTCTCTCTCTCTTGAATACAAGATTACGGAATAGAAAAAGAAAGATCGCTATATTAGCTATAAGAATAGCTCATAAAAATGATGAAAACATCTTGACTGTATTATTTATGTTGGTTGATGGCAGTTGGTACTACTGAATTGGCGTAAACATTTTCAGAAAAATAGAACTTGCGCTAATCCGACAAGAAATTGATCAAGTTATTACATCCAATTCTGTGCTTACACTCGGCAAGTTTTCTTGTCAAAGTGACTTGGAACAAGAAATTGATAAATTTATTGTTCATGTAAAAGCAGCTTTAGAATAACGTATGAGGAACTGAAACCCCCCACGTTTATTCCTTTGTTTCGTGTAGTAATTCTAGTTCTAATTGTGAAAACAAAAGGTGGTTTTTTTGTTAGTATTCAGACAAGTGCAATAAGGAATCATTTAAAATTGGAATAAATACAGTGTCCTTTTAGGCTTTTTTTGTAGCAAATTTTTATTATTGAAATTCAGCAATATCAAATATCTTTTCAGTGGTTTTTGATACTGCGCATGCGCAAAACAAAGAAAGCCTATACAAAATTGTATACATAGAAATTCTGAATTACATATTTTAGAGTGCCAGCATATTTCTCTCGTAACAATAATAGCTTTTATTACCCGCAACCTAATAGAAACATATTGTTTAAATCCCTGTTAATAAACAGTTACAGATTTTTCATAATCTAAATTCAAGAACAGATGTACATAACTGCGAATTGTCTGAATTATTAGATAATGTGCGAATGTTATATTAATCTTGATAACATGATAACGTTTCCAGGAGTATACCTACTTTTATTTTAGTTATCATTTTGTTTTGTTTTCCAAGATAAATTGCACAATAGCTATTTTCGTGTCCTGTAATTGGATGTAAATCTGTTGGACATTAAACTATTATTATTATTATTGACATCTTTTACAGCTCAAAAATTCTAATTAACCTATTTCTGCGGGAAACATTCAATAATTCAATCCAAATCTAAATGCTGTCATTGCAATATTTTTAAATTGCAGGTTCTCTTGGTTCTAACTAATAAAGATACTAAATTAGCGAACAGTTAGAAGTTTTATTGTAATTGTTTAAATGAGATTAATAAATACTTCTTTCAGGGTAAAGCATCAAGAGAAAAATCCATTAAAGAGCTGATCGTGCATTTAATAACGTCTTACATTCCAAGAAGTAGAAAATGGGCGGTGCTGTTTCCAGAAGGCGGATTTCTTCGCAAACGTAAAGCTGTGTCCCAAAAATATGCCGCACAAAATAACCTCCCCATATTAAATAACGTATCCTTGCCCAGAGTAGGTGCCTTACAAGCTATTATGCAGACAATTGGACCACAGAGAGTGGCAAATAATAATTCAAAATCAATTAATGGTAAATACTCTAGCCGTCAATTCGTAACGTAATCTGTAACATTTTAGCCAATAACATAAATAAAGTAGATAAGTTGGCTTGGGTTTTGGATATAACGATCGCGTACCCAAAAGGAGAACCGCTAGATCTACTGTCGATCGTTTTCGGTCACAAAGAACCGTGCAAAACGATTGTGTTTTATAGATTATATAATTGTGAGGAACTACCTGCAGGTACGGACGCTTTGACGCAGTGGCTCTACAATCGTTTCGAAGAAAAGGAGAATATGTTAGACACTTTTTATAAAACGGGTAGCATCCCTGTTAGTCAGTATAGTACTAATCCCATCCATCCTCATGTTGTTGCTCAGGACTGTTTGCGATTCATTATATTACACATCTTTTTTATTACCTCTTCCTACCTGCACTTTCAAATCTTCATGGCTGCTTATAATTATTGTAATTACTTAATGTACTAGCGTAGTGCCCTCGCATACTTGGTCTACCTAGTAAGATTTTACTTATGAGGACGAGACCAACATGCGAGACTAACAGTAATAATGGAGCATTTTGCCTTAATATTAATTAGTGCCGATGGTTGTGTTTTCTCCCCTTCTGTAATATAAAAACAGTATTTATTTAATCCGTGAATGTAAAATACTCTACTTTTAGACCAATATAAATTTCGTTTGCATGTTTTTATTAAAGTAGGTGGTTGTCTGTGATTGTACAGTAACCATGAATAG
Organism: Photinus pyralis; assembly: GCF_008802855.1. Classification (NCBI taxonomy): domain Eukaryota; kingdom Metazoa; phylum Arthropoda; class Insecta; order Coleoptera; family Lampyridae; genus Photinus; species Photinus pyralis. Next base: position 27,649,115 of record NW_022170511.1, read on the forward strand.
TTTATTTTAATAACTTTTCAAAGTCATTATTTTATTAACTTGCAATTATAATTATTATGTGTAAATATGAGATAGGTATGACTACAATTGCTTAAAATACGATGTTATTGTCCTTATAAGATATGTGAAATTTTATGTTTGTTGTATAATTTGTGTGCACTCTGATGAAAGTCGTTGTTGGAAGAAATCTTTTAAATTTCGTGATGCACTATTAATAGTCGTAAGATTAGCTTTTTCTATTACCATTTTTTAATGCCCACACCACACTTTTGTTATTAAAACGTAATTCTTTAATGGAAATGCAATTCTTTGTTCTTATGTTATTAAAATTTTAAAATAAACAATGTGACCATATTTTCTCTTGAAATAATTACTTTGTGCATGTTGCTATTATCTTTTCATCAACAGATGCAGTTAAGATCCTCTCGAAAAATTCCCGGCAAATTTAAATGAGCGTTTTTAATTGGCCGAATTTTCAAAACCTGTAATGTGGAACTATTTGCTTCCACTTAATTGGCGTATCTGAATTGACATCCGTAAGATCAAACCTGTCAATGGGTTTTGTATTTGTCTTGCCTCAACTTGCCCTTAATTTAATTTACCCAAAATCGTCCTGAAACCTTCAGTTTCATGCCTACTTTCTGTCAGGAAATTTTAGTTTCCATGACAGAGGCAGAGCAGACTACGTTTCCTGCGGCTTGTCACTTTGCCGGCCGCATTTGTGACATTTCCAAGTGTCTATAATGACTCCTCATCACTGACAGATTAAGACGATTTCGGGTAAAATTTAATACAAACGTCATAAAATGTCATTACCTGACTCGGAAATTAAAGTGCGAGGCCCCGCGAAGTGGCTTAACTGCATCTATTGAGTGAACAGATTATAGTAAAGTAGAAGTAGAAGGTATTTGTCACAGATTGATTGCAATTTGAATTTTGGTTGGAGATTTTTCTTATAGATTACATCACAATTGGACAGTTACCTAAAGAGAGCAAGAAAAAAGCATCCTTAATAATGCTGCAGATTTTCGTATATTTTAGGTCTTTATTATCTTTCAATATAAGGTACCCTAGATTGTACTTCCACTGAACCTTGATTTATATAAAATCTACAATAATTATGTACTTTCTTCTATACATAGTTACCGAGTATTAGCAAGCTCAAGCGTCTGCAAATGATACTCATGCAGCTATTTAGCAGATTATTCAAATAATATTTGCATTATAATTAACCCATGATTGTATGTTGTCTCCAGTAAGATTGACTAATTGAATCTTGAAAATACTAGGCGCAGTCGTATGAAACCGGATCGGCGGTAAATTCTCCTTTATTATTACACTTACAAAGTTAATGGTCACCTCCATTTCTATAGCATTTATCCCACTGATGAATAAGATCAAGAATGCCTGGCTCCCAGAATTCCCTGTGGCGCGAGGATTGAATCACATCTCGTTCTGCACCTCTGCTTGGAAAGGCTTCGACGCCTCATGCTGACGCTGTACCTTGAAACAGTTGCGCTAGCAGTCCAGGCTGGTTGACTCATTGACGCGCTCCTGTATCCCATCTCATCACGCACAAGACGCGCGGGCCGATACTGGCTATTATATATTTGCTGTTGATTTAATAGATTCTTGTTAACATATATTTGAATTGGTAGGGCCTTTGCCTAAAATTACGCATATTTGTAACTGAGTTATAGCAGGTAACTAGGGGTAGTGCTGATGGTGTAGCTAGGTTCATTTGCTATAGCTGGTGCATACGGAATGCTTTCTCAGCACGTTGCAATTTTGTTGATCATGCAAATTGAATTAGGTGCGTTTATAAATAAATATGATAAACTAGGTATGCTGGTTAGATCATATATTGTCAACATACAGGGTGTTTACGGTCTTCTCTGTATCCTTTTAAGAGGCGGCCGTACAGCTCAAAAGGAGTCGACAAACCCCAAAACACCTTAGTAAAAGCAAAGAGTACTGGGTACTCTTTGGTAAAAGTTATTAATAAGCGAGATAATATTTGTTTTATTTTAAACGATTAATCTGTGTACAAATTTAGCGATCTGCTACTTAATTAGCATTGTCCACTTAAATTACTTTTTAGTTTACTAAGGTGTTTTGGGGTTCGTCGACTCCTTTTGAGCTGTACTGCCGCCCTTTATTAGGATACAGAGAAGACCGTAAACACCCTGTATATGATCTAAGCTATGCTGCAATCTTTGGGGAATTTTCTTTATGCTAGCTAATATGTTAGACTATACAGGGTTGATTCTATTATTTGTTAGCGGGAGGTTGAAGATTAATATACAGGCTGTTTATTCAAATGAGGGTATCTGTTATGGAATGAATTTCGAAACCTTGAACACAACTTTATATTCCAATGAGACACGTTATTTCGTAGTCAACATGGGCGCGCGTCCGAGTTCTAACCATTGAATTTATAAATGGTTCTAACCACGCACAAATGTTTTATAATATGTGTATTCTTCGCCCGTGATACCCTGATGTCCTAGTATACTGGTAATTGCACTGCCCTTGCTTTTTCGCCCAACAAGGGCAAGAGCCCCTGATTCTGACTAACTAGATCACTGCTCAATGGGCGACTATAAACCGTTTGCATTTGAAAAGGCATGATCCTAAGAATGGCTCTTAACATTTATTAAACATAGCCTTCTTTATGAAAGGTGCTGGAAGATAAAAATTGTGTTAATTATATGTGTTCTTTTGTCCTGCGGTTTCTAATGGAAAAGCGTTATCATGGAAACGACAACTTTCCAGACATATAACGGGCGATCAAAAATGAGTTGCCGTCGAGTCGCCTATGTAAGTTAGTGTTAAATACGATTTCCCATGTAAACAAAAATTCCAAAGGTAACTCGACAGCAACTCATTTTTGATCGCATAATAATTATGCTCGTATATATGTCTGTGCAACTTCCAAGCGCAAGACTGGGAAAAGATGTTACTTAATTTGTAGGACTATAATATACAGTGTGTAAAGCGATGGTGTATACAAGAGGGAATTTTTTTAAAATATTGATTTATGAAAAAAATTTATTCTTCATATTTTTTGCTTGCTTTGAAAGTACCAATAACGTTTCGATTGTTTATGGTTTGATAGCAATACGCTATCTTGATTATAATGTAGAATGATAACTTTCAATAAAAAAATTAATTTTATTATTTTTCCAGATTTCTATAACTAAATTTTAGATTATCGAAACGTTATTGGTACTTTCAAAGCAAGCAAAAAATATCATGAAGAATAAATTTTTTTGATAAATCAATATTAAAAAAAATTCCCTCTTGTACGTATACCCCATCGCTTCCCACACTGTACATGTGACTATTTTATTATGCAAACATTTACTAAGCTGCATACAAAAAACTGGTTTTTATCTCAGAGGAATAATTTATTCCTCTGAGGTTTTTATGATCTCGTTATTTTGATTCGAAATGTAGGACGCTCTATTCAGAAGACCCATTTTGTAGGTCAATTGTTTTTACGAGTTTATTATACAATTATCTTCATCACCTCAACGAATCGACATTTGACAGAGTACATTTGGGTTGTTTAGGTAATGTTGCCTAGCAATTAGGTGGAGCATTTTTTGTTTTTTGAGTCAAATTGCTAAAGGAAACAGATTTGAATTTCAACAACAAAAATTTTAGTCGGTTTAAATACAAACCTTGAGTGTAATTCGGCAGGACAATTTAACGAACAAGAAATTCACGAAACGAATCAATTATTAACAAATGTCCAACTATTCATATGGAAACGGATGTGGTAATTGATTAGAAAACGAATAAGTGAAAAAACCGCTATACAGCGTCGACCAGTGAAGAGCCGTAACGAATCAAGCCGAACGCGCGTTGACGAATTTTTGCGCCCAGCCGTTTCGATTCTAAGGTTTCACTAATCTAAATTTAAATAGCGGTCAGTGGTGAGTTTGGGCCTCGCACACTTCTACGTGATTGGTTGTAGGTTTGTGACTTGTTTAGACTGAAACGTTTCAAATTCATACTAAAAACACACCTTTTCAATATTTTGGGTTTATTTTACTCACAAATAAAAGTTGAGGATGCATGGGTCTTTTAATTTTTAATGATCTTTCAAAGAGTAATATATTCTTTAGTACTTTGTACTTCTTACCTGCTTAACAGAGTGCAATATGTAGCATTCAACAACTATAATTCTGAACTGTTTTCTGCATCCTCAGGTGTGCCCCAGGGGTCTAACCTTGGGCCACTACTGTTCGTCCTCTTTATAAATGACCTATCAACTCAAATACCGTGTACACATCACTTTTATGCCGATGATTTGAAAATTTTTTATGGTATTAATGGGATTAGTGACTGTGAATATTTACAAAGCCAATTACGGATCATTCAAGATTGGTGTGATGCTAACTGTCTTCATTTAAATACATCGAAATGCAAGGTGGTCACATATACAAGAAAATTGCAACCCATTACTTACTTGTACAGATGTGGAGATACTGTTCTTAATCGTGATATTGCTGCTGTGGATTTGGGTGTTACATTTGATAATCAGTTATCTTTTACCACTCATATTCGAAATATCACCAGCTCGGCGATGAAGATGATAGGTTTTATAATTCGCAATACAAAAAGCTTTAAGGACATCTCGTTAATAAAATTACTTTATATCAGTTTTGTTAGATCTAAGCTAGAGTATTGTGCTATAGTTTGGTGTCCGCACTATAAAAATATGAAACATGAAATTGAATCTGTGCAAAGAAGACTATTGAAATATCTCGCATTTAAGTGCGATGGAGTTTACCCTCCTCAAGGGTATGAGAACGCGCTACTCAACGCACGGTTTGAACTTCTTTCTTTGGAAGTTCGGAGGTTAGTTCTTGGACTGACCTTTCTATACAATATAGTGTCGAATAAGGTGGATTGCATTGAGTTGATGTCTTTGATCACATTTTCGGTTCCACTTCATGCCACTCGGAATGTTGTTACCTTTTATTGTAAGAGCGCCCATACTAATTTAATGTTAAAGTCGCCGATGTTTCACATGTGCAGTACATTCAACAAAATTTCTCGGTTAGGTGATATAAATTTTCACACCCTTAGGGAGTTAAAGCAATTGTTGATTGTTCAATACCATACAATGCATTCATAGTTTTTCATTTTATTAATTTTCTTTTGTTTTGTTTTTGGTTGTTTTGTTATGTAGAACAATAAGGTATTATTATATTAAGATTTAAGCTAATATTTCACTTTTGCACACTTTATTATTTGTAACGTCATATTGTCCTGTAATTGGAATGTTTGTTTTTCTGTTGGGCAATAAAGGGAAATTTAATTTAATTTAATCACAAATGAAAAATGAAGCTGGTATGTCCCAAGGTTGCTGTATATTACATAGCATCCATGTGTATGTAATTGTCACTGAAAAAAACAGGTGGTGGTTGCTGGATTTTTTATTAAATTCAATACATATAGTTTTTTTAAAGGTTCCTGTTTCTTTTGCATATAGTCAAGCATCAAGAATATTGCAGCAACAAACACGAACACCCAGTTGCAACTGAACCAATTATTACTACTCTGTTGCTTGTTGAAACAGACTTGTGGAGATTTTGAGCGAATAGAGATATAGGTAGTGTATTTCTGATACCTATCTCTAATAAAGAATAATAAACCATATGCACAATTTTTACGACATTCGTTTATTATAACTCCAATATATCAACAAATCTTTTTAATAAACCAACATTTATATTTACAATATGGTCCTGTTACTTTAAAAATCTGTGCATAATATGCCAGTTGCAATCTATCACTTGCTTCATTGTTTAGCTAAAAACATACAAATTCCCCACTATGCTACAATTTCAGTTCGAGCAAGGGGGAAATATTCTTGAACTTTTCTTCGTCAACTTTTTGGACCTCTTCATTTTTTCCCAAACTATCCAAAACCTGAACTGCAATAAAAAAAATGATAGTAAGCAAAAATTACGATTGATACACACTTTCCAACTCGCTTAAATTCAAACTGTCTTGAAGATGGAGTAGTGACGCAATAATAACTGTATACCGAGAAAAAGTCACAGCATACTTAACTACCACATCGAATAACGTGGCACTTAAAAAGATGAGGGTATCTACACTACCCCTTAGACATTCGTAATCGGCATCACCTGCAAATCAATTGTCAATTTAATGAATTAATGATTTTACAATGTCTTACCCGCACTGCAACTAACATTCGCCCTTTGTACAGTCTTGTACATAAGATCAACATACATCCTTACTGCCTTCGAAACACAGAAGCAACTGAAAAGCAAAGGTGATCAAAATTGTGATTCACTAGCTATTACGTACCGTTTACTTTCCTTGTTTGAGAACCATTCCCCGTTACATCTCAGGCAACTTGCAATAAACTGCATGACATTTACATCATATTTTGTATTTCTTTTCATCATCTCATCCAGTAGCATAAACAGGATATGAAGAATACAGGTAGCTGCAAAATAATAACAAGGATTCAGTACAAGAGCAACTACCAGTTCAGTTAGAATCTTTGTGAATACTTACTTTTTTCGTAAACTACGATGTATGTTTTTTGATCGATTTTTAATTCTTTGTCATCACACTTTGTACACAGCCTTGTCAGACAATTACTTTGTAGAACGAGATTACTTAAATATTCGATGAAGTGCGACATCACAACACCGCTGGGAACACATAAAATAATTTCTCTAGTTACATCGAAGATGCTACTACCAAAATCTCTACAATAAGATCGATTAATTGAGTCCAAGCGTCAACAGAAATAACTTACAGGGAACGTATAGTAAAATTTGTACAGATTTTATCCAAAAACTTTATAAGCGCTTTTAAAAATTCCTTAAAATTATGAAACAATTTCTAAAAAACCTTCGACGGTCAATAACATTTGGGTCATATGGAGTTTACTTACTAATTTTCTGATTAGGGTCACCAAAGTTAATATCTTTGTGAAATAAAAAGAGCCCATACTTTGCAGCAGTGGATCATTATGACTGATGTGTTCATTTACAGTTGTGTTGTACGGTACAATTTCCGTTATGCATCTAATAGTTTGTGCTGTGTATATTCCCATTTCATCTTCCGATGGTTTTCTAAAATGATAAATCATTTCAGGTAGTTAAATTTGGTAAAACAAAATAATTTGGAAAATTGTGTTAACCTCAGTATTCTTCTGGTCATACCTTAGACTATGAAAGCTTCTCCAAGGGTCATACAGTCACATATGGAAAATGTGGGAATGCGTAAATCATTTTTACATAAAATTTTAACGATAGATTTGAGGTTTCATCCCTACAAGATCCAAATAGTGCAAGAATTAAACTCAACTGACTTTAGAAATCATTGTTCTGATGCGTTCCCCACACGTTTAATATTGAAATGTGTGGGAGATTTGGCTGGTGAAATTTAGAAAGGTGACTGTCAAGCAGTCCTCATACTACAGTGGAAATAATTCTTTGATAATCATTAAACTGTGCACATAAATCATAATTTCAAAATGAACCTATATAAGCATAGAGGGACAAAGGATTAATATGGATACCTTAGGAATGAGAAAAAAGAAGTCATTGTTTCACACATGTACAGTATTTTCAATTACCTTTCATCTAAATTACATGTATCATCTTCCAAAAGCCTCTGCAAGTTTAACACATACTCATCATTAGCTATTTTGGTATCAATACCTAGACTTTGTAGGAACACAAAAACATTTTTGACCAAATGCTCAGCAACGTCCCAAAGCTGTAAGAAGCCATGCTTATATACTATCACATCTATCGTTCACCTCTTACCTTGTCAATGTCGATTTTATTTTGAAGCAACTGTAATTGGTTACATTCTTTTAACTTTTTCATGGAATCATAAATGTTATCAAATCTGCAAGTTTCTGCTACCTTAACAGGTGGTTGCAATTTGACAACGTAATTTTGCACAGTCGGACACATAAACATGCAATCTATATCTTTGAAACACATTTCCGCAACAGGGACTCGAAAAACATTTAGATCAATGATACTGTTTAAAGGGTAACCTATAAATTGCTGATATTAGCAATGATTTTCCATGTAGGGGGATGCTACAGGATAAGAAAAAATAACCATATATTTTGCTACTTAGTGTGCTCTAGTTGACAAAACAATGGCTACTTTTCTCCAACCTGTTTGGATGTACTTACGTGTTTCAACAGATTTATGAACCTTAAATTCAGTGTGTACAGGAGGACCCGCATTACACGGCGCCGATCTAAAATCCACTTCAAGTTAGGAAAACAATGGTCTAGAGAATACTTACCGTTGCACATGACTGTGGCGTTTAAAAAATGGACTGCTAACAGTGTTTGAGTGTGAAGCATCGCCGTTATTGATTTTAGTCGCCTCTTTCAATTTTTGAGTCAAATTTACAATCTCCAAATTCTAAAGTGGAGAATTAATAAATGTGTACTTTCAAAGGGAACTACCTTGAACTGCAACTGGCTCTCGACACCTTGTAACTGTTTCGTTGTGGTGAACAATTTCTCACTCCACTCCTTTTGTATTTTCTTGTGTTCTGCTTCATGTTGAGCCTTAACGTCTCTCAAATTGCTACGTAATATACCAACCTCTCCAGCTTTACTCTCGTAGTCTTCTTCGAGTTTCTTAATTTTCACATCTATGTCAATTTCTTTATTTGTAGTTTGGCTGAAGGAGGCTGTACGTTTCAATGTGGTTGATGTACTCCCACTTTGTTTTGTTATCGGTCTGCATTTATCTGCTAAAGGTTTATTTATCGTCATTTCGTGATTTATTTGTGTAGAAGTGAAGATGTTCTGTTGAAACCCTTCATACGAAGGTAAAATTGATACATTATTTAATTGAGTCCGTGGTATGTTGGGCTTAAAACAAACTTGCAACAATCTTTAGATTGTTTTAAACAAATTTACCTGTTCACAAACTTGCGAGGCTAACATAAAGCAATCTTCCACATCCTTAATGTCCAGATCGTCGCCCCATAAATCATCAACATTGTCCATTTTTTGTTTCTTTCCACTTTCGGATTTAAACCCATTAAACTTTCCATTACGTTTGCTCATTTCAATAAAATTTAAAAAGGGAAACTAAAAACAAGGTAACATTTTTTTAGGTTAAGGTTAAAGGGTTTTTGGTAGTCACAATGCACCCAGACGTAGATATTCTAAATATTACTAAGTACATTTGGACTACGTAGATAGGACAGCTCTACTGGATCATGTGACCTACACATGCATATTTCAAATTTTGCTGCTTATAAGTTATAACGCCAGAGCATTGAATTAGTTACAAATTCAATGGCCAGAGAATGGTTTTTATTTATGCTTTAACGACCTACAAAATTTATTTCTGTGATATCTTCACAGTTTTACTTTATGAACTATTTTTGGAGGTTTTTCAAAACTTTTAAAGATTTAAAGACTCGGCATACTGAACCAAGCGTGGGCCACCGGAAGTGGCATAAAAACTGAAAATATTTCAGATGAAACGATTTTATCTGTTAATTTTCAAAAATGTATTTGTATTTGAATGATCTGGTTTTTCAGAACGTCAAAATCCACGTATTTCCACAATGAATAAAGAATACCTATTCATTGTATTTCCACGATATAACAATATACAATGATATAACCGTAGAGAAGGAAAGAGTGAGGAGTGATAATAATGATCGTAAAGTGAAGCCCACATTTGTTTGTTATTCCACCGAAAACTAACCTCAAGTTTATACCTGTACCATTGTCCAATAACGTTTTTAATCGCACATTTCGAGACTTAAAGATCGCATAATCACGAAAATGAAAAATTAAACAAATTTTGGCTCCGAAAATATGGCCGCCCCAGGCTTCAACGCGCAGCATTGCCCTTGAAATTGAAATCTTGGAGCACGTTAGAAACTTTGCGACCTTATTGCCGTTGTGTTGGGGTTTGCAATCGTATATAAACTCTGTCGGACCGCTAGCAAGGCATCTTTGTACGAAGAACTGAAACCTACAAGTAGCAAACATTAAATTGAATGCAGGGACATGACCATGTGACGTTCACGTACGCCAATGACTTGGTGCATGGTCTTATACAGCCTGGTTTTGATGGCCCATTCCTTCGTGCTAGCGGTGAGTGTCGGGTCCGTTGAAGTAATGCACGAACAATGAAGTTACGTGACGGCCTGTTTGTGTCGATTGCCATCTACAATCGGGCTATCTTATTGGAGGCGGTAGGAAAGCAAATTTGTATATTTATGCCAGTAGGAGCGTTCCAGTTTTATCACAGTAGTAGCCGTCCGGTTTATGAGCGATTCGTAGGTATTTGAAATGTCTTGGGTTACGATTTGTGAACATGGGGCTTATACTGTTCTTTTCGGAATTTATACTGCTGCAGGGAAACATGGCTCTTGGTATACAACCTCAAAAGTGCGAGTTTAAATGTACATTACGATTTACGAATATGTTTATTCATTATAACGGCCTGTGATGAAAACATTGAAAACAATAATCTAACCTACATTTTAATTAATAACATTGCAACATTGACGTTTCTTTCGCATGCGCAGATTGTACGGAGTTTAGCCCTTTTATCTCAACGTTGTATAACCATTGAATTTATGATAGTTATAAATTCAATGGTATAAAGGCCGCTTGACATGGAGCAATACAACGCGCAAGAACTTGCAGAAAGAAATTGCAAGGTCAAATCCTTGCATGCAATAAGCATTGCATGGTATTTGACATGGTGCAATTCTATTTCAATTGCCACATGTCTGCCAACAGAAGAAACATATGGATTTGTCAACAAAGTAGTTAACCTCAAATGAAAATTAAATTTTGATTGCTTGAAGAAACGTGAAAAATTACAAGAATAAATAAGATTAATAAAAACAAGTAATGAGTGCGTCTCTCAGCATCATAGTTGCCGCCGCTGTATTTTACTAGGTTGGTGACACAAAAACAACTAGATTTATCCCTAGAATTGCACGATTCATGCAAGAAAAATAGCACCGGTCCTCGTCAAAATCAAACTATTGGCGGTGTTGCCAAATTTATGTTAGCACGTACAAGGTTTTGCTGATTTGGCAAAACAAAATTGTACAAAAACGCAAGAGAGGGAGGCACTTCCGTTTAGTTTTAACCTCACCGCTGTCAGTGTCAGTCGTCATCGCAAATTGCATATGTTTTTTTTTGCTAACCCTTGCCTTTTTAATATAAAACATGTTAGATTTATTCACAATATTTAGTAAGGGAGGCATTGTGTTATGGTGCTTTCAAAGTACTAGTCAAATATTTACGCCATCGATAAACGCTTTAATAAAAACTGTTATCCTACAGGTAAAATGATAAACTTAACTTTTCCTATAACATATGCAACATTCTAGGAACGTACTGGAAGCAATTCATTTGATCGTGATGGATTAACCTTGCAGTATAAGTTGGACAATGAATTCGATTTAGTCTTCGTTGTCGCATACCAAAAGATCTTACAACTGTCGTATGTCGACAAATTTTTGAACGACATTCATTTAGAGTTCCGTGACAAGTATAAAAATGACCTCACAAACACCACATGTTTTCGAGAATTCGATTTCATGTCTACCTTCAACGAGACCTTACAGGCTGTCGAGCGTTGGTCAAAATCGCAGGCCAAGGTGCCTAAGCAAATGAAATCGTATGAAGAGTCAATTAAGTCTAAGAAAACTGTCGCCTCGATGATCGAACGAAAAGGTGAAGATAAGAATAAGACCAATAAAAAGAAGCTAGTTAATTTCGCACCAGGTGAACTTGACTGTTGCCGTAACTTCATTATTATTTCGAATTTTCAGATGCCGGTGTAGAGAACTCAAAACCAATTTCACCTGAAAACAATGTACAAAACGGTAGTATTGATGAAGATACTATTGCTAATAATAGACTAAAATTTGCCATGAAAATGGGTGGTAAGAAAAAATCTGACACAAAGTGAGTATGCCCTTTTCAGTTGGTTTCGAGTAAAGGAATTTGTTGACAGAAAGAGCCCCAAACCCGAAAAGGAGAAAGCTGGAAAGAAACCGCGAGTTTGGGAGCTGAGCGGTTCGACGCAAGATGTGCAATCTTTAGAACGGACTGTAGACAAACCCGAAGACATGCAGAGCCACTACACTGCTGATGAAGAGGTATAGTTCATCCTAGAATAGGAAGGAGTAATAAATCTATAAAAGCAGACAACTGATATATCCGCATTGAATAAGAATCTTGAATATATGCACAATGCAATGCTTTTTCAAAGGTCCAGGTTACTAGAGTATTTGACAGGTTGCTCTCTAGAACAAACGTTTGCTAATTAAACATGAATCAAAGGTTGGCCAAAATTCTTACAAAAGTTTCGTTATATTGATTTTTGAATAATCTACAGAATAAGTACGGGCAGGTAAAAACGTTATTGGACCCTTTTTTTTTAAATGGAACATGAACTGTATATTTTAATCTAAGACATAAGTAGCATATTCAATTCTCTATGCAATAATCAGTGAATAATGTAACATGGCAGGGATTATATTAAAAAATTTAAAGATGGTTTTAGAAAGGTTAAAAAAGAACCTAAAAAAGGTTGAAGTGATTTAAAAAAAAACCAAAAAAAAATTTTTGAGTTTAAAACAAATTTTTAAAACCTTGAATTTTTGAAACAATATAGAATTTTTTTGAATTTTTGGAGTGCTATATTTTTGAATAAATAATTTAATATGCTATCTTTTTAGATTAAAGTAAAGTGTTCATTAAAAAAATGAGGTTAGGTTTGATAACTTTTTTACCGGACCCTGTATCTTTATTTTGATAACGACAGATCATTCAACAAACATTATAAAGAAATAAACATTTTTTTTGGTATCTATTTTAAATAAGAAAATATAGGGTCATTCTGGAATTGACGATTTTTTAAAATTTCTCTTGCATCTCTTAAGCGAGCCAATATTTTCAAACTTTGACGTTACCATTTTAAATTTGACTATGTTACCCAGTAAATGCGTCGAAAATGGGGCACCCTGTACTTTCATTGTCGACCTTTTTTAAATATTAGAAATATGTTACTATTTTCTCTCATCTCCTTAGCCTTCTATTCATATTCATTATTCATTGATGATGTAAACTAGGAGGACACTTGTTAGTCCTGTTGTAGGAGTCTGTCAAAATAATTTATTACTCCTTACTTCGTACTATAGTGGACGTGGACTAAAATGCTATTGTTGTAGTTTGTAGGGCAAATGAAAGGGAGTATAAAGGATATTGAGATTGACTCATCAAGTGAAGAAGAAGATGAAGAAGAAGAAGTACAGGAGCAGAAAACAAAAAAAAGTCCTTCCAAGGGTGGTATGTTTTCGTTATTTAAAAGTTTGGTCGGTTCAAAAAGTCTCACCATGGATGACATGAAGCCCGTTTTGGAGAAGATGAAGGACCATCTAATCATGAAGAACGTTGCCGCCGACATAGCGATCAAGCTCTGTGATTCGGTCGCCACCAAATTGGAGGGGAAGGTTTTGGGTACGTTCGAAAGTATTGCCAGTACGGTTAAGAACACGTTAACGGAGTCTTTGGTGCAAATTTTAAATCCGGAAAGGCGCGTCGACATTTTGAGAGATTGCATGGAGGCGCAGAAACACGGAAGGCCTTACGTTATGGCGTTTTGCGGCGTCAACGGTGTGGGTAAATCGACGAACCTGGCGAAAATTTGTTTTTGGTTGATCGAGAATAACATGCGAGTGCTGATTGCGGCATGCGATACGTTTAGAGCGGGCGCTGTTGAGCAATTGCGTACGCATATGAGGCACTTGAATGCTTTACATCCGCCGGAACGCCACAATGGACAGCAGATGGTTCAGTTGTACGAAAAGGGTTACGGAAAGGACGCCGCGGGTATTGCAATGGAAGCAATTCGTTATGCGAAAGATATAAAGATTGACGTTGTGCTTATCGACACCGCGGGTCGTATGCAGGTAAGACTACTAATTGATTGGGCTATGTTAACGTAGTAGTTCCACATTTGGATTTTGACAAAAGAAAGATTGTGCTAGAATCTCTATAGATAGAGTTTTGTAAAACCATTATAAACATAGGTGCGTTTGATTTTCCGTTTCAGGAGTAGGTAAGGAGAGCGTAAGGTGTAGGTAATTAATAGCTGTACAATAAACACTGAACTATAAAGAATGTAATTGGAAGGGAAACCGGTATAAGCGACATGCGTATCATTGAAGCCGTGCGACAGAATGAGGTGGTGGTATAACTATTTCACTCACTCTCATCGCGCCCAGTTTATTACATTATCGGTCAGGTTATGGTCAGAACTTTGAATTAATATTATGGCTTATAGCATTTTTTAAAGGTCACCTTTAATGAGTTCTTCATATTTTTCATTTAGGTTTTATAAATTGAACTTTATTTTTCCCCTAAATCATTACAATTAAGAAATTTTAGTATTTGCAGTAGAATTAAGAATCAAATCTCATTTTAAATTCAAATTTTAAGTTCTGCGTGACGTCAGGCGCGGACTCAACGAATTTGAGAATCTATTTATAGCAGATCTTTTCTTTATATCATGATATTTTCTGTGTGTCAATATACAAATTGTGCGCGATGAGAGTGACGGAAATTGAAATAGTTATACCATCACATCATTCTGTTGCACGGCGTCTACGTCGGTCTACGTTCAAGGGTATAGTTCAATGAGTCTAAGGTCATTGTTACCAGCGCTAGCGTCATCTATGTCAGTGTATGTTCTGTAACACTATGTTATGTTTTTTAGCAAAATTTGGACATATTGTGCTCTTATGAACCACTAATTTTATTATGGACAACGCAAAAGAGGTGAACACGAGCGCCATCTAGCACCACTGAAATTTTGTTGATTTTTATTTTCTATAGTCAAAATCAAATAAGAATGAAGCAGTTCGATTTTTATTGCAACTGAATTTAATTTATAACCTGTAGGTAGCAATTATTTCAACGAATCTACAATTTGACGAGTTAAGAAAAAAATCGCTAGCCATAGAGATTCTGGCACAATCTTTTTATCTTGGAAATCTGAACTTTAATAATTAATTGAGTGAATTGATTGTCAATAAGTACCTTCTATATTTTGTGTAGGACAACGAACCACTGATGCGCGCATTATCAAAACTGATCAAAGTGAACGAGCCTGACTTGGTTTTGTTCGTGGGAGAAGCACTAGTTGGAAACGAGGCTGTGGATCAGTTAGTTAAGTTTAATCAAGCTCTTGCCGATTTCTCTTCCAGCTCCAATCCTCATATTATCGATGGAATGGTACTAACAAAATTTGATACCATTGATGATAAGGTACGTTCCTGCAGGTGCAAACATCCATTGACCCCATTCTTTCAGGTCGGAGCGGCAATTTCAATGACATATATCACGGGACAACCCATTGTATTTGTAGGAACTGGACAAACTTATACAGATTTAAAATCACTTAACGCTAAAGCAGTCGTTCATGCTCTTATGAAATAAAAAAATTCCTTTTTTCCATTTTCACTTGTTAAAATAATATTTTAATGTTGGTGTTGGATTTTTTACTTTCGTTTTTAAATTCTTTAAAATCGGTAATTAAGCGTAAGTCTTTATACCTTCAAGTTTACGCATGTGTTTATATTTTATATAAATTATGTTATATTTTTACAAAATATTAGTACTGTTAATAATTTGTTTTATTTCGCACATTTACAACTTACAAACTAATATAATCTACGGAGATCTTTTTAACGCTTTTCTAATAATTGTCCAATCTTCCATAATGTCTTGAGGTTTAAGCAAGTAAACAATGTATGGCCCGGTAACAGTAACAGCTTTGCGACGCGAACGAGACCGCGATCGTGATCCCCATTCGCCTCCTTCGCCCCATGTCAATTCACTATTGTGTCTGTCTTCTTCCAAGTGCCTAATCGTATTCATTAAATCTTCATAAAAGTAATCCCATGCCAAACTTTTCTCGCTCTCAAAGTTTTGTTTAGCGGCCTGTTCCTCTGCATCAAACTTATTTCGTATGTTCGCAAGGCGTAATTGTCTTAAAACACCGGCGACCTCTGTTCGTATCCTCATATTCTCTTGAAGTTCTTGTAACGGGCCAAGATATTCTTGGGAACGACCGCCTTTTACTTCAGCCAGCTGGTGTTCGACCTGAGCTATTCGTTCACGATATAACTGTTCACGCAGAAATGTAAATTGGTGTTCCAAGTCCGATAGATTTTGCATGCATTCATTTCTACGTGTCTCGCATTCGTCTTCGTCCATTTCGGAACTATCGTCCGAATCTGCTTCATCTCCTTCACTGGTGTCATGGGCGGGATCATTTTCTCGACTTGAATTTGTATGCTCCGATTCGGCTGCAGATAAGTCGCCCTCACTATCATCTGCGGTGACTGTAGTGGTAGGTTGAAGTTTCATTGGAGACATTTCTTAGCTTTATTTAGGTCTTAATCAAAGAAAATAATTTATACTTGCAAATGTTTACAACAAAATGTTAAGGTTATGTTAGTTTGGTTGTGATTCAACTCGTAAAAAAACCGGTGGCTAAATTTACGCTGTGGTCTGAAGTTGCCATATACAGGGTGTAGAAAGGATTTAAAAACTATTTTCTTTAAACCGAAATATTTTCTCTCCTAATTAATTTAGAGCAAAGTTGTAAGTAGGTTTCTTGTAGCTTTAAAAATCTGCGTCTGCTGAATTTTTCAATTCTGGCAACCGGAAAAAATAAATAAATTAGAATTTAGTATTTGGGTAAAAACCTAATTTTTCAATTTCACGGCACGAGTGATTTTTACTAACGCGTGCCGTAAAATCATGGAAACAAATATTAGCTTTACAATTACAATTTATAATTTCTTTAATTTCTCGGATTTCCCACAACAAGAAATTGACACACGAATAGACGCAGAAAAAAATTATTTACAATTTTGCTGCTGTAAAATAATTAGGGGGGAAAATATTTCAATACGAAGAAATTAGCATTGAAATACACGTATGGTGCGTAAACCAATACATCACCCTGTAATATTACATACAATGCTTTAAGCATTCGACAAATGGCAATGGCGCTGTTGGATATTTTTTTAATGTTTGCTATCTAGTGAGACATTTCCCAGATATAGTACATAATCGCCCATCAGGGATATCCAACTTAGGTAATTTTCGGCTTGGCAGACCAAAGAACGTGTTTTCGTAGTTTTGCAAGAAACAATATACACATAATA
Source organism: Photinus pyralis (assembly GCF_008802855.1). NCBI lineage: Eukaryota > Metazoa > Arthropoda > Insecta > Coleoptera > Lampyridae > Photinus > Photinus pyralis. Next base: position 27,666,380 of record NW_022170511.1, read on the forward strand.
TAGGAATAATATTAGGCCTTTGTTTATGGTACCCATCTTATAATTAAATACTACGTACTGATATATATCTCGTCAACTTTGCCTGAGGCCCTTCCAGTGCGATAGAAAAACGCATGAGATTTGCGTTTTAGAGCACATCTTTTATGCATTTACAAATAACATTCACTTATGGTAGGTTCAGTTAAGTATTTATAAATTATAAGGATTACCTACCTACCCAACTAACAATAAAGAACCCCCAAGAGAACGGAATTATTTCATAACTATCGTCTAGGGCTACTTAGAGAATCGTTTATTGTTTTAAGGCATGATGATACGATAGTTTTGTCATAAAAAAGACAAATTTCTTTAAAGCTGTTGTGTAGATATTCTTACAATTCATGTTACAGAACAAATAATGATTGCAAATGCACACATTCTGTAACAGTTGTTTAACGTTTTATACAATCCGTTATAACTGTTACGGAATTAGTATTAGACGTGGCTGTAGCCACAATTGACGATACATTAGTTAGCGCTAGTTGACTAATGACCTTCACATACAATTGTCATGACATGTAAGCAAGCCGTCACTTACAATATACTTACTTAAGTAAATCCTGTGTCATCCTTATTTATAATTGTCGCCCTATAATTAACATGGTGTCAGAAGTGTCTTTGTCTTAAGTTGTAGTCGTTAAACGTCGTCATGCCAAATCAAGTAGTCGAAACTGCTACCGTCGCTGCTACCACTCCTAGAAACAAGGTAGCTGGATCTACATGTTCCATCCAACATCTTAACATCGCCAGCAAGAATCTGTCTTATGAATGGAAGAGGTGGTTCACCCAATTCAAGATATATTTGAGAGCGACAAGTCTTGAACGGGAAGAGAATGGTCGCAAGGTGGCTTTATTGTTGCACCACATGGGCCCCGAAGCATTAGAAATCTTCAATAGTTTCGATGTCAACATCGATAGTGTAACCTATGACAACTTAATCAGTAAATTCGAGAAACACTTCACTCCAAAAACAAACATTTCCATCGAGAGGCACAAATTTTTCACGAGACGTCAACTTGAGGGTGAGTCGTTAGAAGAGTTCGTTACAGCATTATCAAACTTAAGTCTAACGTGTGATTTTACGGAGCTGCGCGAAAGTCTAGTTAAAGACATCTTTACTTGTGGTCTTAACTCCGGATTCGCAGAAGTTAAACAGAAAATTATATCTGAAGGTGCAATCACACTCGACAAGGCTGTTGAATTGGCTAAGACGTACACATTGTCCAAAATCGAAGCCGCTAGCTGTAGTGTCGTAGGAGCAGTTCATTACAACACAAGTCACAATGAAATGGGTCAGCGCAGGTGGAAAAATCGTGCACACCAAAGGTCAACGAGTCCATCCACTAGACGAACGACACCATCCATTAGACGAACAACGTCTCCCAGTCCGGTAAGCCGAGATCGAAAGAATATCTGTCAAAGGTGTGGTCAGCATCATCGATTCAGGTGCCCAGCAGATGGGGTAAAGTGTAGCTATTGTTTTAAAATTGGTCATTATGCTAAAATGTGTCTTAGAAATAAGAATGTCAAGTCGCTAACTGTAGATACAGGTGATGAATTATTTATAGGGTCAATTTCGTATGTGTGTTCTGTTAAAAAGTCGCAATGGGAAGTACCTGTGTCTATTAATGGTACTATTCTATTATGTCAATTAGACACAGGGGCAGAAACAAACGTCATGAGTTTGACAGACTTTAGTCGCCTTAATTTAAAAAAAGGCTTAATTAATGTAAGTCATAATAGCGTTAGAACCGTAAGTGGAGAAAGGCTTGAATTAGCAGGCGAAGTCGATTTAACTTGTCATATTCAGAGTAGTGATCACATAATTAAATTTCATGTCATAAAAGTCGGATGTAAACCTATTCTTGGATTACAAACATGTATCGATCTCAAACTTCTTAAAAGAGTGAACCAAGTAACTTTTAACAAATATGAAGTCCAGTCCACTCAGTCTATAATTACTCAGTATAATGAAGTCTTCAAAGGTCTAGGTCTAATAAAAAGTCAGTGTCGTCTACAAATAAACAAGAATGTGACACCTATAAGGGAACCGTTGCGTAAAATACCATTTAAACTATACGAGTCTCTGAAAACGGAATTAATCAGAATGCAAGAATTAGATGTCATCAGTCCCGTTTCGGAACCAACCCAATGGGTTAACAGTATCGTCCTCACATCTAAGAAAAATGGCAGCATTCGTGTGTGCCTAGATCCGCGCAACTTAAACAAAGCAATCCTTCGTGCGCACTATCCCTTCCCAAGCATCGATGTCATTAGATCTCAGTTAAACGGATCTAATTATTTCTCAACCCTAGACGCTAATTGGGGGTTCTGGACCATTGCTTTGGATGAGGAGTCTTCAAAATTATGTACGTTCATCACACCATTCGGTAGATTTCGTTTTAAACGTCTTCCATTTGGAATTTCAGCAGCGCCAGAGATTTTTCACTCTACAATGACTGAATTGTTCGCAGACATCCCTAACACAGTAGTCTACTTTGATGATCTGCTAATTCACGCACCAACTAAAGAAAAACATCATGAGATATTGGAGCAGGTGCTTAAGCGCGCTAAGGAAATAAATTTAAAATTTAATTTAAATAAGTCTCAGTTTTGTCTTAATAAAGTCACGTACATGGGTCATGTGTTCTCAAAGGAAGGCATGACACCAGATCCGAATAAAATTAAAGCTATTGTAGACATGAGTCAACCAAAAAATTCACAAGAACTACAAAGATTCTTGGGAATGCTTACATATTTGTCAGCATACATCAAAAATTTTTCTGAAGAAACACAGCAGTTGAGAATTCTTCTAAAAAAGAATGTAATATGGAATTGGGACACAAATCATACAGCTACATTTAACAAATTAAAAACCTTAATTACAAAAGCCCCAGTTCTAACTTACTTTGACCAGACTAAAGAATTAATTTTGTCATGTGACGCTTCACAAAGTGCAGTAGGAGCCGTTATACTACATGGATCAAATCCAATTGCCTACTCGTCAGCCTGTCTTACCGAAGCTCAAACTAATTATGCTCAAATTGAAAAGGAGCTGCTAGCGATTGTTCACGGTTGTCTAAAGTTCCACCAATTTATCTTTGGTCACAAAATCACGGTCCATACGGATCATAAACCATTAGTGCCTTTATTCATAAAAGCATTACACAAAGTGCCACAAAGACTACAAAGGTTTATGCTCAAAATTCAGTGCTATGATCTCAATGTCATGTACAAACCTGGTAAAGAAATGTATATTTCGGACACATTATCCAGATCGCCTTTGTCAGACTCCATTGTAGATTTACAAGAAGATATCACGTTACACATAAATATGCTCAAGTCATGTTTAGAAGTGTCACCTGAAACATTAGAGTCCTTTCGAAAGGAAACTCAAAATGATAAGGAATTGCAAACCATCGTAAAACTTTGTCAAACAGGTTGGCCCCTAGCCAAGAGTAATCTTCCCCCAGAGACTAAACCATATTACAAATTTCAAAAGGAAATTAATGTACTTGATGGGCTAGTGTTCAAAGGAAATAACTTAGTGGTTCCAAAAGCTCTTAGGTCAAAAATGCTAACTAAAATTCATACGGGTCATTTTGGTGTACGTAAATGCCTTGATTATGCTAAGAATGCATTATTCTGGCCTAATATGTCAAATGACGTGCGAAATATTGTAACGACATGTGTAGCGTGTCAGGAATACAGTAATAACAACTCAAAGGAACCTTTATTGCCACACGAAATTAAAGCAATACCATGGAACAAAGTAGGTGTTGACTTCATGGAATTAAAGGGAAATAAATATCTTATTTGTATAGATTATTTCTCTAAATTTATTGAATTATCAGTACTTAGGAATGGCACAAACGCAAAAATAGTCATCAATGAGCTGAAATCCATATTTAGTCGACAAGGAATACCTGTCACACTAATTTCAGACAATGGACCTCCTTTTAACGCCGTAGAATTTGCCAATTTTATCAAAGAGTGGGACATTCAACACATCACGACAAGCCCGTATCACTCACAGTCCAACGGTCAAGTCGAACGAGCAATCGGAACTATCAAGAGAATGCTAATGAAAACTATCGAGTCTAATGGAGATCCCTATCTAACATTATTACAGTATAGGAATACACCAAACGACAGCAAGAACAGTCCTGCTCAACTCCTGATGTCTCGCCGTCTTAGATGTTCCCTGCCAGTTCATGCAGATTTGCTTCTACCGAAACCAATAGATGTAAATCGTTATGAAAATTGGGTCGAAGATAGAAACAAGAGGATGAAAGACGTTTACAATCGAGGAGCAACCAAACTACCAGAATTAATGACTGAAGACGATGTATTGTTTAAGAAGATTCCATCAGATAAGAAATGGATACAAGGAAAAATAACGCAGGTTGGTCCTGAGCCAAAAAGCTACATCATTCAATCTAGGGATGGGATGCATTATAGACGAAATAGGGTTCACATAAAGAAATTTTACAAATCCAATTGTAATCCAGAATATGGTAAATCGAATAACACACATTTAGATCTTAATACCGATTATAATATAGATAATAATTGCAATGATTGTAATAATTACTGTATTTATAGTAATTTTGATAATGTTAATAATGAACCTGCTAATGACAATGGTTCGACTCCGAACCTTAATGTAACTACTCGCTCAGGCAGACAAATTAAGGTACCTAATAAATTAGACTTGTAACTTCCAAAGGGAGATGTTACGGAATTAGTATTAGACGTGGCTGTAGCCACAATTGACGATACATTAGTTAGCGCTAGTTGACTAATGACCTACACATACAATTGTCATGACATGTAAGCAAGCCGTCACTTACAATATACTTACTTAAGTAAATCCTGTGTCATCCTTATTTATAATTGTCGCCCTATAATTAACAATAACTACATTTTAAAAGAATTGTATAAACATTATAATGCAGTTGTATAGCTATTCTAATACTTTTCATTTCTGCGTTATAATATAGTTGTAATGTAATAGAAGTTGTATAAGAAGTTATATTGAAGGTCTTTATGCTAAATAATACAACTGTAGACTGAAAAACATTATACAATATACACAAAACTATTTCATAGTTAGCATATAACTACAACAGTTTACTCCCTTATGCAGAACTTCTACAATGAAAATGTAGTTATCGAAAACTCTGCCATATAACACAACATTTCTATGGAACTATTATCTTAGTAACTTTTAGAAAATGGAATCGGCTGTGTCTAAGTGGAAAAAAATTAAAAAGAGTGGGCACTTTAAAAGATTAGCCAAAAAGAAATACCACAGAATTCTACAGCATTGCAGTTACCTTTCCGAGGCTAACTTAGAAGTAGAAGGTTTATCGGTAGTACCTACAACTTCCTCCTGCAGTAATATTGAATCGCAAACTGAAATCCAACAAGGTACAGAAAAGGAATGCGACCTTAATAGTGCTAACGAAATCAATGAATACATGATGGATACCGATGAGGAAAATTTCTTACCTTCGCTTTCTGAAATTGACAAGAAGATTAAAATAAAGGAAAAACTTAAAATATGGGCAACGTCTTTCAACATTACTCATTCTGCATTAAGAGAGCTTTTTAAAATATGGAACCAAGCTATTCCTAACCTTCTTCCTAAGGATCCAAGGACATTTCTAAATACTCCCATAAAAGTAGATAATCTGGTAACACTTGAAAATGAAACTTACTGGCACAATGGTCTTACGCCAAATTTAATAATTTGTTTGGAAAACTATTCTCATATAGAATCCATTTCCCTAAAAGTGAACATTGACGGGCTTCCCATATATAAAAGTTCAAAGTGCGAATTTTGGCCAATCACATGGATGGAATTTTATACTGCAGATAATTGAAACATAATATAACTGAATAGTTGTTTAGTGCAGCACAACACATACGCTAAGCGATACATCTGTTCTATTAAAGAGTTTTCCAACGCGCTTTAATGTAATATGGCCATTGAATACACATAGTTGCCATCATACAAAAAATTAATACAAAGCAATTTATTATGTATTGTGAACAATTCTCTTTAGAAGCTTTAACTACAGTCTTGTATCTAGACTGTGCTTTAACTATGATATATTTCAATATTTTTGCTTAATTAGCGGTTTCAGATACATCTCAACTGGTTTATGCATGTAAAATTAAAATGATATCGGAACATAGTATGAATCTGGCAACTTCCAGAATTTATCAACGATCAGCTTCTTGTCCGATTTTAAAAACCATTCTATGGCGTCGTTGTAACTCAACATTATAGGACTTGAATATTGTATACTGCTCGGAACAAAGCAGAATCATTGTATAACGTTTCTAATTAGACAAAGTCATTGTATTACAATCGCGCCATATTTATTAAGCAAATCACCGTTCATATATCGCCGCCATTATGCAAAATTCGCATGAAAACGTAAAAATAGCAATAAAGAATGCATTTAATAGAAATATAGACGTAGAATTTCACAAATGAAACGAACACATTTTTTGTTTAAATTGAAAATACATTTAAAAGGGAAACATTTTTTTTTTCGTGTATTCATGATTCACATAATAGTCTACTAAACTGAGGCGCATTAATTTTTCATCAATAATATATACGTATATTGTCAGAAAAATTTGCTGCGCTAGAATATTTTGTCTTAATTGACGTATATCAGAAATGAATATTTTCAAATGATGCTGCACTTAATCACTCTAACGCATGGCGGAACTCGAAAATAATGGAGTCACTTATATTTTGTTTGTACCGTTAACTAACACGAACATAAGAAATTTCCATTATTATTTATTTATACCTATTTCAAATTTCAACAGTACAATACTAATTGATTGCATAAGCGATGCCGTCTGCGTTATAACAAACTTATAAAATCCTTTTTAATGTTCGTAAAATACACTTAAACCGCAGTATAGAAACACTACTTATACAATGCCTTTTTATAGCAGTCCCATAGTAGGTACTCATGTAATATGTTGTATAAGTATTCTTGAAGATATACTTATACGACAATTTTATAAACATTACATAAGGCTATTGTGTAAGAGTTTTGTAGTTTACTAGAAGAACTCCCTAAATTACTAAACTGTTTTATAAACTAGGGCCCTTTTTGGTTGTGTAACCGTTGTATAGTATTATTTACCCGCCGTATACAATTTTCGGCTTTCTATAAGATATGCTGTATAGCATTTCTCATAACCTTTATAAAATAAATTTTGCTAGTTGGGTATATACATACGTAGGTAATTTAAATTAAATATTTAAAACTTCTGAATTTTGATGGAATTATTTTTAGCACGCAAAGATGGTAGATCTGCGGTAATACGTATTTATTGAAATAAAGGTCGGAATGAGAAAGGAATATTATGAAATCCATCTCCGTAAAATGAACATGTGTTCCTTAACTCGCGAAGGACCAGCCCAGTGATAACATTGGAATGCAATACAACTGGGTGGGAAGGTATCTGGGGAAAGACATACAATTTTCAATTTAACAACTGCGGCCTGCCTTAATTGGTAACTTTTTATACGACGGTGTATTCAAGTGTCGGATCCAGACATCTTCCCGCCATATTGGAACAAAATGGCAGAAAGAAATCTACCTACAAAAGGTTCTCTAGGTCCTGTTGCGTTTGCTCTAGTGCCAAAAGCTAAACGATGCGCTGTTTTAAAATACCGAGCAGCGACCTCATGAGTTACTCCCAACTTCAAGGTGATATCCAATTCTCTCTGAGGCATCTCTCACACGTGCCTTTTGTCTTGGCGTCCCTTTTCTTTCATGATAAAGCTGCAACATCAAATTCTCCGTTTCTACAATATCCAATTGTCAGGATCACTTGCTGCATTGTAAAGAGTCTCGCTTTTCTAGCGACTTCCATGCAGCATCGTTTTTCCATTGACTTTCTTTCAATCAACATACACATCGTTCAGGACGTTTCCTTCCGTGAAGAATTAAATCTGAATATTTTCTTATGTAATACTTTTTCTAGCGGTTTTTATTACGTATAGTTTTAAACACTTAGAAATCGACAAACAGGTACCGACAATTTTGTAACGAAGCATCCGTTTTCCGACTTGAAGTTACCAGTTTTAGTGATCACTCTGTAGACGAACACTCGGTATCTAGAAGCATTTTAAGTCGGACACTTCGTTACGAAAAGTGTCGTGCCGAAAGTATTTATGCTGGTTCTAGTTGAAAAGAGACGGTAAAGGTAATTGATTTAATTTCTACAGTCGTCGTTACCGCGTAAACAAAAGCTGTAATTAATTCACCGTTTGCAACCGTTCCGGTCAAGATATTTCAATTAGCGAAGACGACGAGGAATTAATATTTTAGAATTTCAGCTCCGTTCAGTAATTATCATGATTTTAGGTTTATAGGTTAATTTTTAATTTAAAACGAGCATTAAACTTGGAAGGCCATGCAGGTGTACGCCGGTACCAGTTTGATACAAGACCTTCATCCGACCTGAGAGACGATAGGTGTTAATTAGAATTATGAATTTAGAAATATTATCCGGCAAATTAAGTAAGTGTAATTAGCGGTAGCTCATTAAATGAGATGAGTGGTCTCAAAAAAAGCGCTCTTAATTAATTTAAATGTTAAGATCAATTACAGATACATTTACTTATTTAACGAATGATTTAATAGTTATTAATGATACGAGTTCGTTTATGAACGTCATAATGAAACGTGTGTAACGTTAAATTCACTAGGCATAGCACATATTTTTTGGAAATAAAAAAAATTTAATATTTTACTTATAATTATAATTTGTTAAAAAAAGATGTAAATTACATCAATTGAAAAATATCTCTTAGATGCTTTGATTGCTTAGCATTGCTCATTTACCAGATTGTTTAAATTTCATCGAAGTATTTGGCGAATGATCGATTGGTCTCGAAGTTTTGGAAGCCAATGGTCTTCAGATCGTTTCATATTTTCTTTCCGAAGGTAATCGCTTGAGATATCTTCGCAAAATTTTCCCAGAAGCGGTCTTTGGTATATAGTCAGTGACGACAATGCCTCCTAGTAAGCGTTTATGCTTCGCAACTTTACTGGCGACGAACTCGTCAATACTTTTTAGATCGATGCGTTTCGTAGACCTAGTCACAATGAACGCTATTGGAACTTCCCCAAACCGGTCATGCGGTAACCCTACAACTGCAGCCTCATCAACATCGGGATGACTTCGCAATATGTCTTCGATCTCGGCCGGGGCCACTTGAAGCCCTTTAACCTAAACCCAAGTATCTATAATGAAGTGCAGCCCAACGTGCTTACCTTTATCATCTCCTTTGATCTATCAGTAATGAATAAATGGCCATCTTCGTCGTGATAGCCTATATCGCCCGTATTTAGCCAGCCTGCTGAGCTTAATGCCGACTGGGTGGCTTCGGGATTATTAAGGTAACCTTTAAAGACCTGCGAACCACGAAGAAAAACGGTACCCTTTTCATTACTACCAAGCATTTCGCCTTGCTCGTTTTTAATTTTGCACTCCATGGTGGGGTAGCTTAGGCCACAACCTCCCATTTTCACACCGCCTGCGATGTGTGGTGTTTGCCAATGTGTTGCGCCTGTTGTCTCCGTCAAGCCGTACCCTTGAAGGATGTGAACTTTACCTTTGGTTTTTTCGTTCAAACTTCGTACGTCGTTAATGCCCAATGGAGCGGCACCTACTTGAATTGACCTCATTCGTGTTAAGTATTCAGGTTTTATACGTGGTTCCTTTACCAACAGTTGTACTGAAAGTGTAAGATGGGAGTAATGGGAATGAGGGCGTAAGAAAACCCTAACCTAAAGGAGGCACCAGATAGCAGTGTGTCGGTCTGGTGTTTTCTAAAATGCCTATAAACGTTTTCGTTGTAAACTTGGGCACTGTAATTGCTTTGCATCCCAATGACATGTTTAGAAGAATGGTGTGAATGCCATAAATGTGGTACATCGGTAGGATTGCAGGGAAAACGTCTTGGTTGGTCGCTGTACAAATTTGCATAAGAAAACTTTAGCAGATGAACGTTAAACATACCATTGGTAGGTGTTTGCATTTTAAATTCTGGAACAGTATGATGGTGTATACTTGAAACCATATTTTCATTGGTTAATTCTATGCACTTAAATAATCCAGTTGTTCCACTGGAATATGGTAGATAAATTACATCATTCCAGCCGTGTGTTTGCCTTTTTGCTGGATATGTGTTTTGAAGAACTTCACTTAGTTTAATAGCCCCGGAAGGAATATCCATTACCTCCTAAAAATATTTTTACGAAGATGTAACTTTTCATAGTGTCACATACATTTCGGTGATTCATAACAACAATTGGTACTTTGGGAAATGCACTGACAGCGCTGGACACGTTCGGCCATAAGTCTGTTAACGTAAAAATTATCCTCGGTTTTGAAATCGCGAGGCAGTGATTTATTTCTTCTGGATTTCGAGAACAGGTGAGTTATTTTGTTCAAAGCAGTCTCCAACTTACCTTTTGTATATTCGGGATTTAGGGGAGTTATTTTCAACCCCGCTTGTGCTGCACCAAGTACAATAATCGCGTATTCGGGAACATTAGGAAGAATCGTTGCGATTACATCTTCCTTGTTTAGTCCTTTCAAATTTGCCAAAAAGTTCGCTACTTTGTTCGATTTCTTGTAAACGTCTTCGTACGAATAGTTTCGTCCAGTTTCTGCGCATTCCTTAAAAATTGGTTTATTTTAACTCAGGTAATTCGAATAAGGTTCTTTTCGTACCAATGCAGTCTTGTCCGACCATTTATCCAAGTCTTTCCAAACGTAATCGCTGAGTGCCAATTTCTGGACGTCTGCATTAGTTGCTTTGGAACAAATTATTTTATTACATAAACTTCTTACTCCCGCTTTCGCTGTCAAGGGTAACAAACTTCTTAAACACCTAATCTTTGATGGTGTCATATTGAAGAAAGAGAACGATAAAGTCAACTTTTCGCACTTTTATACTGCTCATTTAAATTTCAGTTACGCTTCGATAAACTAGTATGCAAATTTTTTACACTTTTGATCCATAAAACATTCCCAGCGAACTCACTCTCACGACTATTGGTTGTTAGGGCACTTACAAATATTTACATTTTATAGTACTTTCCCAAAAACGAAAAGTAGCTACTTATTTTTTTATTTAATTTGCCCTGCTTGTCATGCTATTGAAGGTGCCATCGTTCTCAGTATTGTCATTATGATTTAATGTTTAATTTTTTAAGCAGTTCTTTGTACCGTTCAATTTGGGTTTAGGTAATTTATTTTCAACATCTGTTTTGAACATTTTCGAACACATATGAATGTGTAATAAACACGATAGATTTGCTTTCTCTAAAATCAAGCCCTAAAATAAGTGTTGAAAATAAAATGAAAAAGTTTACCTGGAACGTTTCAATACAACCTTTTGTACCATAAACAGTTTACGTTTAACATCCTCTGGTTATGTATATTGGTATGGCCTTTAGAAAGACCTATTCAACACAGAACAAGTTCGATTGAGCAAAGTGTGATCTTTGGATTTAACTATCGATTTTCGAACGTACACGCAAGTATGCCGTCATTGCCACGTTTTGCGTTATGCACAATAATTTAACCGCATACCATGCTATACAATGCTATACGAATTCAAAATAAATTTATTCGCTCCTTACGTTTCAAGACCACGTCAGTATATCCTCACGCACTTTGATCACTACGCTGATCTTCTTTAATTCGTACAACTATATTGCGATTTGGTAATTCGTCGACGAAATTCGGCTTTAAAATTTCTACTTAATGGATAAATATGCTTGTGCCGCCGACTAGCTTTTGCGGTTGTCGTTACGTCTTTACCCTCCTGGTTTACACAATCTCTTATCCTTTATCTGAAAATCTTGGTACAAACAGGGTTCTTTGACTTTGTACTGTCCAGAAAAATAATAACACCGCAGCAGTGGCAATAATTATATTGACTAAAAATCAGAAAAATATTAAGGGGGTTAAGATGCATCTCCTTACATTGAACTTCCTATCTAATATTCTATTTACTAAACGTCTACCGGTCACGATTTTGGAATAGTTAAAATCTACTTCGAGGTGGCCATCTAGCTATAAACAGATCAATGATTTGAAATTGAATGGCTAATATTTTACAGAAACACCTTTACACTTCGAACGCAACTTAGTTTTTGTTGTTTTAGGTTGAGCGACTAAATTACAGATGACCTCTGAATTTGGTTTCATTCGCAGTAAAATTTAATGGAATCCGTTTTGATTCCGAAAGAGAAAAGAATGGACAACAAATTCAGGAGGTCCGTTTGATAACAATACACATAGAAAAGACAATATTTTACATTATTCTCGACCACTTTACAACGGATCCTAAAACTTCCGATTGAAATTGACAAAATATTACAAAAATACAACTAACCTCCTTATGTAGAAGGTATGGAATACAGAGTTGGACTGGGTCAAGCATAGAGTGACCCAGTGACCCGGTGACCCAGTTAGTTTACTGACCCAGTGACCCGGTGACCCAGTGACCCGGTGACCCAGTTGACCCGGTGACCCAGTTTGACCCGGTGACCGAGCTTGACCCGGTGACCCTGCTTGACCCAGTTTGACCCAGTGACCCAGCTTGACCCAGTTTGACCCGGTGACCCAGCTTGACCCAGCTTGACCCAGTGACCCAGCTTGACCCGGTGACCCAGCTTGACCCAGTTTGACCCGGTGACCCAGCTTGACCCGGTGACCCAGCTTGACCCAGTGACCCATCCTGACCCAGCTTTACTCAGTGACCCGTCCTGACCCGGTAGCCCAGTAATTAAATTATTGTTAGTTATCATCCAAAACAATTTCAAGTAACTTTTAATTTAAAAAAAACTTCCTCAATAATATTCGGCAACAAGCACGTAGCCCAATTTCATTCAAGAGAACTAATACCTAAAAAAATCAAATGCATTTGTTTATAGTTTGTAGTCAAGTAGTCAATGAAAGTATTTAGAGAAAAGATTTATTTGGATTAAGCTAACTAGTAGAAAAAAATTAAATGTGAATGAACACCTGTAAGCAAACTGGAAAGCCCTGAAGCAAAGAAATAACTTATTCTAATACAATTCGGGACATGGAAAGTTTTTTACGGCAGTATTAAAGCAAACATCACAGAAATGGCAGTTGTCAAGCAATCGAGTATTATTTTCAACAAACCAGCATTTCATTTATTGCATAATCTGTACACTTGAACCGAGGGCACTGACTTAACTGCGTTATTCAATCAAACTAGGTGACTGGGTCGAATTGGGTCCCCGGGTGAAATTGCGTCGCTGGGTCAAACTGGGTCACTGGGTCAAAACTGGGTCACTGGGTCAAACTGGGTCAAACTGGGTCAAGTTGGGTCACTGGGTCACTGGGTCAACTGGGTCACTGGGTCTAACTGAAAAGAGTATGACGTGACCCAGCGACCCAGTGACCCAGTTTAATTTAGTGACCCAGGTGACCCAGTTGACCCAGTGACCCAGTGACCCAGTCCAACTCTGCTGGAATACTTACAACTAATCTTGTTGAATCCTCAAGAGAGGGTAGTTAGTAGGTGTTTTCACCTGGGATACAAATTTAGAAACCCGCCAACTTGAAATACTAAACAATGACGCTTTGGATTGGATCGATGGTGAAATACAGGTTGTTTCCGGATGCTAACTCTCCTGTTGGCCAGTACAATTTTGGTGGCTGAATAAGCATACACACTCAATTTTAAGGGTTTGTAATTGAACGAGTTGAAGTGTAGGAAATCTTTTGTACTGATTACCTTTTCCTTAGCGGCACGAATAATGAACTTGAATATTATCTGGATTTACTAACAGTTTTCTTTGTTGTAATTTCGGGTTGGACATGAATTAAATCAAATTCCCTTGTACTTTATTGTACGCCGTCTATACGCGGTCAAGTTTTCTCAGGAATGTGTTGGATGAACGCGTTGATTTACAAGGGCGGGCTGTATTCTTTTCGAACTGAACTCGACACGATTACGAGTTCTCAACTCCCGCACTGGAATGCGTAAATATCCCTTATACCACTGAATTCCTTGTGATCTGGTCACGATTTATGCACGCAATTTACTAATTGCCGCGGAACTAATATTCACTTTTTACCACCCGCACGTTAGTAAGGGAGGTGTTGAATTGGGGTAACAAAATGCCCCCTCTCCCACTTTTTTGACGGAAATACAAGTTTTGAAGTACCAGGAATCCGAATCAAACAAAATTTTGATGATGTCGGTGTGTCAGTCTGACGGTCTGTCTGTCGGTCCGTCTGTACTCTCATTTCCGGCTAACCAGCTGAACCGATTGGGACCAAATTTGGTACACATATTCTTAGACATGAAAGAGCAGGTGTGCGGATGGTACCTGTGCTAACCACAGCAAATGTTTATAATGCTCCAACAATGAAATTTGGACCCTATGACCACGCTAAATTTTCACTGGGCAAATGATGATCTTCCAAAAAACCAACTGGTTAAAATATGGACACTAACAGTCGCCTTGCCACTGCTTTAAACTTTTTTATAAGCTCGTCTAACTTCCGAATGCCAAATTCATTGGTTTAGTTTAGGCTCAAAGGCCGATAATTGAAATTCATATGATTTTAGCTCGACCGCATCCGAATCTGTCAGTGCCGGATTTAGGGGGGGGGGGAGCCATGGGACTATTAGCCCCCAGTGGTAAATTTTGAGAGGCGGCACGTCCGTCGCTCCCATCATCACGTTTTAATTCTAAATATCGATAGAACTTATGGAGTTCAGTTTCTGAAATGGCATGGTAATAAAACTTGGTCTCTTCAGCTATAAGATCGATGCTGGGTTCGGGCTGTCGACCATAGTGCAGGTCGCTGCCGCACAAAAATCCTACCAAAAACAATTCATTTTTTCGGGAAATCACTTTAGGGATTTATTAAGCGGCAGAGAAAAGCGATGATGCAAGGGGAGTCGATGGTGTCCGTGAACACGATAACTGTCAAACGCTTGGATCGATTTCGTTCAAACTTTGCACAGTTGACCTATATACCACAAGTAATAACCTATTGAAAATGGGTTAAATCCAATGACCTCTTGGGGACTCTGACATGCTGTGTCGTCAATCCCGTTACGTCATTATGCGTTAGCGCAGAAAATTTTACTCACTTATTAGTGGAGTGTTTTCGTGAAGCTTCTAAGAAATGAGCGGACAAGAAAAAGGTGCATTTTGGAAACGATAAAAGTTAGAAAAACAACAAAAATTAAATGAAATATTACAAAAAAAACCAATATTCAGCTTTTTTTCCTACCTACTGGCAGTATAGTATGACTTAGCCCCCGGCGGCCCATGAACTAAATCCGGCACCAATCTGTTCATCATCATCCACCACGACATAGCTTTCATACTCTTCCAAGACATTGGGAGAAGGGTCTTCAGTAATAACTAAAGCATGCAGGTAGGCCAAGGTCCTTTTGACATTTCCGTTAGTTATGAACCCAATTTCATGAAATTCAATATGGGCTTAGCATTAGCCGTATACTGCGTAATACCAAAAGTTGAGTCTAACCGATTCATTCGCATCTTTATTTATTTATTATCCCTTCCTTGTTCTGGGCCCTCAACAGGCTTGCGCCCAATTACAGAGTGACCCGCATACTGCTTTTTAGAGGTGCCTCTGCAGAAGGTCTTAAGTTGTTCTATACTACTCCGGTATTTACCTTACGAATAGGAAAACTGCAGGAAAACCTAATTCGGAGTAGCCGGCAGAATGCTCGAAACTGGTCTAAGGTAATTTTCCATCTCTGCCATTTATAAACGGAATTGCATCCTTTTTTTAATTTATGAAGGCATTTAAATTAAATTTTGATACATAGGCACTTCGCATAAAAGCAAATCTAATACCAGGTTCAAAATTTGGTTTTGCGCATGCTGTAGCCAATAGCCATACCCAGGGGCTCGTTTGCTATATTTTTGTTTACACATTTATTTCATTTTTAGGTAGATTGTACCTAAAATTCTATATACAGGGTTTAGAAACGGTTTACGCATCATAGGGATTTCAATGCTAATTTCTTTATTTTACAACTAGATAGGTCCTTACGGACCTATCGGCGCCGTTTAATTAACGTACGCCTTTTTTTGTTGTTTACCGTATGGAATTTTTTTTAAATTTTTTTTTAAATTTTTTTATATTTTTTTAAAATTATTTTATTATTTTTTTGTTTCTTTATGTGGTTTACCGTTTGTCAATTTTTTTTAATTTTTTTTTTTATTTTTTATTTTTTTTTGTTATTTTTTTTGCTTAATGGTTGTTACAATTTTCTAAAACGGGAAAAGAAATTTGATTCGGTTCAAAAAAGCATCGATATGTCAATGGTCAATCTCATTACATAGGTTGGTAAAAATGCTTCGCATTTTAAGACTGCGCTAGAGTGAGTATATTTTGCACAAATATCGCCGAAAATGGGATATTATACGTTTGTGTATTAATTTTTGGAGGTGTAATCTATGTTCGGCGCAATATATATTTTTGCACAATTTAATTAGATGAACTTACCATAAAAATTTCGATCAAATTACCCCACATCATTGCGCATGCCCAATACGACTTCTGGCGGAGCAATTGACAATTTTTTTAAATTTGTGAAGAATGTTTTTGTTTTTTGGAACATCACCTATAGTCATTTTTTTTTAATTTCGATTCAACTTGTTAAATCTTTAATTTTGATAACACTTTTTGGTTTTGAGGAGACGTACGCTCGGCTCGGGCGCGAATGCCGCCTCGCCTCGCTTAGATTCATAACGATTCATAGCTCGGCTTCGCCGCGCACTTTTCATTTTACCGCACTACTGCAAGAAATAGTCTAAAATGATTTATGTTTTTCGTTTGTCAAATGTCAACACGCACTATTAGGTTTGAACAAAGACAATTTCTCAGTTTCAGTTTTGATGCGGTAAGAAAATGATATTGAGCAGACTGAATTAACATTTCTTTTAAATTTGTTTTTTGGATACATCACATATATATACAAAGTTGTTTTTTTTTAAATTTCGATTCCAGATCAGCGCATAATTGCACATAAAGATTTTCTAATTTTGGGAACAATTTTTGGGTATGATGAGACATACTCGTCTCGCTTCGATTTGTTACGGTCCATAGCTCGGCTTCGCCTCGCACTGTTCGCTGTTCAACAAAGACAATTTCTCAGTTTCAGTGTTGGTGTGGTAAGAAAATGATATTGATCAGACTGATTGGACATTTTTTTGAATTTGCGAGGAATATTGTTTATGAAAACATCACCTATACAAAGTTTTGATGAGACATACGCTCGGCTCCGGCGGCTTCGCCGCCTCGCCTCACTCTTATTTGTCGCGGTCCATAGCTCGGCTTCGCCTCGCACTGATCACTATTCCACAAAGACAATTTCTTCGTTTCAATTTTGGTAATCTAAGAACATAATATTGAGCAGACTGAATTGACAATTTTTTTGAATTTGTGAAGAATATTTTTGTTTTTTGGAAACATCACCTATATTAAATGCCTTTTTTTGAAAATTTCTATTCAGCTTGTTCAATCCAAATTTGCACATAAGATTTTTTAAATTTTATTATCATTTTTTGGATTTGATGACAAATACGCTCGGCTCCGGCCGCCTCGCCTCGCTCTGATTTGTAACCGTCCATAGCTCGGCTTCGCCTCGCACTGTTCACTGTTCTACAAAGACAATTACTCAGTTTCAGTGTTGGTGTGGTAAGAAAATGATATTGATCAGACTGATTGGACTTTTTTTTTTGAATTTATGAGAAATATTTTTGTTTTTTGGAAACATCGCTATGCAAAGTTTTTGGAAAATTTCGATTCAACTTGTTGACTCCAATTCCTAACATAAATGCATATAGAACACAAATGGTAATACTTATTGGTTTTGAGGAGATATCCGTTCGGCTCCGGAATTGGTGTGAAAAAAAGTGTAATGTGTAAAAAAGTGTATTGGGCATTGGTAAATGTCGTTTGCCACTGTGGACGTAGAGAGACGAGTCTAAGGGAGGGCCGGAGTTATGCCGAACTCGCCTTCGGCTCGCTCGGCATTGGTGTACAAGACGCGTGTATTAAGAATCGAAAGTCTTTGGTTATTTTACTTGGTTGGGGAAACGGGTAAAAAGAATTTTTATTTGAATTTGTATTTCGAAAAAAGTTAAAAAAAATAGCTTAAATCTACACGTAACCCATGTCCAGCGCTGCTTGGTGTCACATTCGATTTAGCTTCATTTATAATTTTTGTTTGAATTTGTCTTTTAAAAGTTAAAAAGAAATTTAAAAATCTACAAATAACCTAATATACACCGCTGCTTGGTGTCACATTCGATTTAGCTTCATTTATAATTTTTGTTTAAATTTGTCTTTTAAAAAGTTAAAAAAACATTTCTTAATTCTACAATTTTTTTTTATTGCCTTTATTTTATAGTGGGCGGAGTGTTAGCAATTTGCTACTCTTCCCACTCAACCCACTATACAATCACAAACAGCCATGCCGTAAGGCCCTTACCTGGGATTCGAGCCCAGGACCCTTGTAGTCAAAGTTAGAGCTTCTAACGTAAGCTCTTCTGAGCTACGCAGGTCGGCAAATAACCTAATGTCCACCGCTGCTTGGTGCCACATTCGATTTAGCTTCATTTATAATTTTTGTTTGAATTTGTCTTTTAAAAAGTAAAAAAAAATTTTTTAATCTACAAATAACCTAATACCCACCGCTGCTTGGTGTCACATTCGATTTAGCTTCATTTATAATTTTTGTTTAAATTTGTCTTTTAAAAAGTTAAAAAAAATTTCTTAATTTAACAATTTTTTTTTTATTGCCTTTATTTTATAGTGGGCGGAGTGTTAGCAATTTGCTACTCTTCCCACTCAACCCACTATACAATCACAAACAGCCATGCCTTACCTGGGATTCGAGCCCAGGACCCTTGTAGCCAAAGTTAGAGCTTCTAACGTAAGCTCTTCTGAGCTACGCAGGTCGGCAAATAACCTAATGTCCACCGCTGCTTGGTGTCACATTCGATTTAGCTTCATTTATAATGTCTAAAGGCATTGGTATACGAGGCGCGTGCACATAAGATTTTAAATATATCACTTTTTGGTTTTGATTACAAATACGCTCGGCCGCGGCGACTTTGCCGCCACGCCTCGCTCTAATTTGTAACGGTCCATAGCTCGGCTTCGCCTCGCACTGTTCACTGTTCTACACAGACAATTTCTCAGTTTCAGTTTTGGTAATGTAAGAAAATTATATTGAGCAGACTGAATTGACAATTTTTTTTTAAATTCGTGAAGAATATTTTTTTGGGTTTTTCGTCTCTTCCTTCCTTTGCCCTATACGAATTCTTTAAAACTTGCAATTTTACCTAAAAACGATCTGCCTAGTGCACCTTGCGTCTTACTCTTACCCCTGCGGGGGGTCGCGCCGTACCGACGAAAAAATTCGCGCACCCCTAACCCCTAACGGTTACGAATTTCGGAAGTACCAACGTCGAATAACTTCGCCTCCAGGTTCGAAGAAGTGTTTTTTCTTGATTTTTTACAACTCTTACCACTCATTCTTGCTATCGTGCCGGCATCCTCGAAGCGCTTACAGTTTAACTTCCGGAGCGAGAAATCACAACTACGGGAGTTCCGCGTGGGAGAAAACCTCTCGCGAGATTTCCTTCATTTTCGCATATCTTCTTCGCCGCAACGTACCGATCGTATTTATAAATTTTCAAAAAATTTCGTCCCCAGGTATAACAATTATAATAATTGCGATTTCCCCATTATCGTATATCAAAACAACCCCTCGTCAAGGGGTTAGTTCCAATCCCGATCGCCTTCCGATCGGGCGTCTCCAATAGAGAAGTAAATAGGCTAACTTTTTCCCATCGTAAGTACAGACCTACAAAGCAACGTTTAAAAATTAGCGCAGCCGCCGAAGCCGAGCGACGTCTTTTATTTCGCATCTCGATGTGCCAGACGAAGCCCGGCGACGCGTCGACGGCTCTGATCGACGTAAAATATCGAGTTCCTGCGTGCCCGAGTACGGAGACGACCTTTTGAATCGAAATTTTCCAAAAATTTATCGCTTAATCGACATTCCCGAGTGCGCAAGTCGAAAATTCAAAAACGTCCCCGATTCGAGCGATCGACACGTCGGACGTTGCATTTTACCTCAAAGGACACGTTACAAAAGGTTTCGTCGAAATACGAGCCCTACTTCGAAAGTTAAGCGGAAAAATTAAAAACGAAAAAATTTCCATACTATCCCCTTTCTTCGAAAAAATCGAAAAAAAAATTGTCAAAAATCGTCGCTTTTTCGACGTCATCTTATGCGTTTTGGTGCGGAGATTGCAAAAACGAAAAAAAAATCTAATAAAAGATTTACGGTTTCGGCGGTAGAGGGCGCCCTTTGTTTTTCGAATTGTGCGCGCCTTTACAAAAAAAATCGTAATTTAGCCAATACTCGAGGTATTCGAGAGGTCGACCCGGCGATCAAAAGTGGAAGGACGGGGCCATCCTACGACACCTTCACCTCCCCCAAAAAATCGAAGGCGTCTCCGGGAGAGGACGTCGAAGAAAAAATGAAAATACTCACGAAAATGGGCGCAAAATGGGCACTCGCCGGTGGAATTCCGGGGACTTTTCGATACTAAACGATCACTTTGGAGGCGACCTTCTATAAATTTGCCCCGCGGTCCCTACGATACGATCGCAAGTGCGTTAAATCGAAATCGATATGAAAACGGCGATTTTCGAAAAAAATTTGACGAAAAATGAATTATTTTTGTTTTTGACCAAAATCGACTTTACACTACGAGATTAGGTGAGCGGTAAAGTTTCGCGAGGATACGCGGTCCCCGAGTGACTTTTTTGGGCACTCGAACGTCGATATTTGTAAAAAATCGCGTATATTTTTTTAACAACGGGCAATCGAAGGTAGTTTTGCGCAAATAATCAACCCCCCTCTCCTCGCCCCCCCCCTCCCCCCACAATTAGGTCAGATTGCCATTAGGTTAGGTTAGATAGAAGACCAGAGTTATGCCGAACTCGTTTTCGGCTCGCTCGGCATTGGTATACGAGGCGCGTGCATATAAGATTTTAAATATATCACTTTTTGGTTTTGATGACAAATACGCTCGGTTCCGGCGGCTTCGCCGCCACGCCTCGCTCTAATTTGTAACGGTCCATAGCTCGGCTTCGCCTCGCACAGTTCACTGTTCTACAAAGACAATTTCTCAGTTTCAGTTTTGGTAATGTAAGAAAATTATATGAGCAGACTGAATTGACAATTTTTTTTGAATTTTTGAAGAATATTTTTGTTTTTTGGAAACATCACCTATAATAAGTGCCTTTTTTTGAAAATTTCTATTCAACTTGTTCAATCCAAATCTGCACATAAGATTTTTTAAATGTTGTTATCACTTTTTGGGTTTGATAACAAATACGCTCGGCTCCGGCGGCTTAGCCGCCTCGCCTCGCACTGTTCACTGTTCTACAAAGACAATTTCTCAGTTTAAGTTTTGGCAATGTAAGAAAATTATATTGAGCAGACTGAATTGACAATTTTTTTTTAATTCGTGAAGAATATTTCTTTGGGTTTTCGTCTCTTCCTTCCTTTGCCCTATACGAATTCTTTAAAACTTGCAATTTTACCTAAAAACGATCTGCCTAGTGCACCTTGCGTCTTACTCATACCCCCGCGGGGGGTCGCGCCGTACCGACGAAAAAATTCGCGCACCCCTAACCCCTAACGGTTACGAATTTCGGAAGTACCAACGTCAAGTAACTTCGCCTCCAGGTTCGAATAAGTGTTTTTTTTTTAATTTTTACTTCCGGAGGGTGAAATCACAAATACGGGAGTTCCGCGTGGGAGAAAACCCCTCGCGGGATTTCCTTCATTTTCGCGTATCTTCTTCACCGCAACGTACCGATCGTATTTACAAATTTTCAAAAAATTTCGTCCCCAGGTATAACAATTATAATAATAATTGCGATTTCCCCATTATCGTATATCAAAACAACCCCTCGTCAAGGGATTAGTTCCAATCCCGAGCCCCTTCCGATCGGGCGTCTCCAATAGAGAAGTAAATAGGCTAACTTTTTCCCATTGTAAGTACAGACCTACAAAGCAACGTTCAAAAATTATAAAATAAACTTGGCAAACACGTGATATAAACGTTTTTTTACAAAAAAATTTCCAGAGCCTTTATTTTTCGATCGATTCGGACGGGGAGTGGTGCATATGATAGCTAATAATTCGAGCTAAATATTTCCCATTGAACGTACCCGTCTGGCAAGTCTGTTAAAAAAATTATAACCGAAAAACTTACGCGTCTATACGACAGCCTTAACTTAAAAACTTCTCTAGCGGCTTCAAATTTCAAGATATGCCCAAAATGCAATTCGCTACATATAAATTAAATCTTCAGCAGTAACTTTCCCATTGTAACATTATAATTATAATTAATACAAAAAATTTGTCAAAAAAAGAAAAAAAAACCGCGCGCGCGCTCGGGTTCGAACGCGCGATCTTCAAATTCAAAGTCCTAACTGCTTACCGCTAAGCTACCGGGACTTACATTAATCACTTCTTTTAAACCACTATAAGTACGACGAGAATACGTAAATTAGCAAATTATTTAAACACACTTTATTTACTCCACACTTATTCGAAGCACTTTTAAACTTTATAATAATCAATTTCAAACACTTACCGATCATTTTAATACGTTAATTTCCTTTAAAAAACACTTTTAAAACTTGACGGAATCCGTTTGACAGTTAACCGACACGTAAACTTTATCACTTAATTTCGAACACAAATCGATCACGCACCGTTCCGAAACCGATGTTAACACGTTCCTCGTAGTTTTCTCGAATTTTTGAGACCTCTACCGAAATTCTCCGTCCAAAATTAAGCTCGCAATTAATTAAAAAGCGGTTAGCGCGCGTTCGGCAATCTTCGGCGCTTAATGTAGGTGAAAAACAAAACGAAGCGGTCACGTGACTTGCAGACCTTCGGGGGAAAATTTACCACGGCGCCGTCGTCCGAGTTACCTCCTCGAGGTAAACGGAAAAAGAAAGAGAAAACTTGCCCGCAGGTATCGAAGCCGATTTCGACGCCCGTATCTCTTCGCCGGAACGCGCTATTCAAAATCTCCGGTTTTTCACCTCTCACCCCCCTCCGGGGGGTGGTAGGGCGACCCGCGACCCCTCGTCTCGTAGATCTCGTCGAGATCTACAATCGCGCAATTGTACGTTTTGCTCTAACTCGAACGGTTCGGCCTGTAGAAGGCGTCAAAGTTGGAAAATGCGAAAAACCACCTTTTCGAGAGCGACCCTCCGGGTCGCGCGGTTCCCGAACGGGGCTATAGAATGGAATCGCACCCCGGCACAAATACGCTCCTCCGCGTCGCCCGACGGCTCAGAAAGCGCGAAAAAAAGTTCCGGCGAAGTTTTCGAGTTACGAATTTTTTTCTAAAATTTTCGATTTTTTCGCTTCTTATGGCAGCTACCCCGACGGGTGCCCCCAGAATTTTCTTAACCCCACCGAAAGTCGCGCCAACTATCTAAACTCCCCGAACCGGCGCCTCGACTCCCTAACCCCGACCGTATAGCCAAGGCGAATTTTTATCCGAGCCCGCGCACCTCGACGACGACGCTCCCCAGCCGCTCAGGAGAATTTCCCAGGTCCCAAACTCTCAGAATCGATGCGAAATCGTCTCAAAAAGGTGTGATAAAATTTTCATCAAAATCGAATCATTTTTAATTAAATTAAAAATGAAAATTGAGTAAACGGTTGAGTTCCTTATTTAAGGATCGAAAAACCGAAGCGAAGCTTCGGTTTTTCGATCCTGTTAATAAAAATGAAAATTGAGTAAACGGTTGAGTTCCTTATTTAAGGATCGAAAAACCGAAGCTTCGCTTCGGTTTTTCGATCCTGTTAACAAATGAGTAAATGATTTTTTTGTAAAATTCTGCACCTATTGACAACTTTGCTCTAAATTAATTAGGGGAGAAAATGTTTCGATATAAAGAAATTATAGCATTGAAATCCCTATGGTATGCGTAAACCGTTTCTACACTACACCCTGCGTACATTTTATATCGGGCGATCAAAAATGAGTGACTTTCGAGTCGCCTTTGGAAGTTCGAGTTAAGTACGATTTCCCATGTAAACAAAAATTCCAAAGGTGACTCAACGGTCACTCATTTTTGATCGCTATGTACATAATATCCTATACCGAAATTTGCCGTTTTTCACATATTTTAATTTTTGACGTTTGCAACCCAAATCAAAATTCACAATTTTTCTATATGACAGTTGTTAATTAATTAGGTCTGGTTTCTTATTAGAATTAGAAGAGGTTCCGCACTTTACGTTACTATGTTGGCATTTTGATTGCATTGTATATGTATTGTAAAACCAGGTGTCAAATTCTTGACAGAATAGCTTCCTAGCTGAAACCAAAAATTGCCAACATATGTACGCACTTACCCATTTCCCACAGTTTTACTGAACTCCATATTTGCCAACTTTCTTATTTGTGGAGATATTTCTTTGAAATTTTAACCACAGATGCTTCTAGTAATGGCAACATATCGCAAATCGTAAAAATCAAGTGTGCATATGCGCGCAAACTGCGCAATGCCAACTTTTTAGTGTATCACAACGATGTTGAGGTAACGCTTATGTGCTTGTGTTTTCGTCTGTCTGTCTATGTCCGTCCGTCTGTTCCATCGAGATCTCGGCCCCTGGGTCACCAAGAGACTTTAGATTTTCGCTAATTGATAGCTGCTATGGCCTATATTTCCCCATTACTCATCATTTACAATGTGTTACGCGGCAATACCCACGAGTGGGTTTTGAAACATTTTTTGGTAATAAAACCCGACACAATTTTTGTAGGTTGTACACAGGAAGATAAGATCTTCCAAATAACTCAATAAAAATTTCAGGTTACTATTTGGAAAAAAAAGTTTGATGCCATTGCGGCGCTCCAAAATTTTTTTTCAAAAATCCAGTCCGTTATTTTTCTGTTCGGTATGCCTAATATACATATCCGAAATTTGAACAAAATCCGTCGAGCCGTTTTCTCAGAAAATTGCCAACAAACGTACGTACGTACATACACACGGAAAAAATAAGAAAGGTGCATTTTTTACGCATGCATTTTGTTTGCTTTTATTAGAGGGACCTACCATCCAAATTTCGTTAAAATTGCTCCATAAATAAGAAAGTTGGATGTTGCACATGCGCAACACTATTTTTTGAGCATGCATTTTGTTAGCTTTTATTAAAAGGACCTACCATCTAAATTTCGTTAAAATTGTTCCATAAATAAGAAAATTGCATTTCTGCGCATGCGCAACACGATTTTTGCGCATGAATTTTGTTTGCTTTTATTAAAGGGACTTACCATAGAAATTTCGTTTAAATTGCTTCAGAAACAAGATCGCTGCGTTTTGAACATATGCAACACAATTTTTTGACTTTGACAATTTTTTTCTCCGTTTTTTGATAATATAACCCGGCCCAATTTTTTGTAGGTTGTGTACACAGGAAAATAAGGTCTTCCAAATAATAGAATAAAAATTTTAGGTTGCTATTTGAAAAAAAAAGTTCGATGCCGTTACGGCGCTTCCAAATTTTTTTTCAAAAATCCGGCCCGTTATTTTTCTGTTCGGTATGCCTAAAACATATATACAAAATTTCAACAAAATCCGTCGAGCCGTTTTCTCAGAAAATTGCCAACAAACGTACGTACGTACGTACATACAGACGGAAAAAAATTTTATTCTTTCAAAGTTGCTTAAAATGGTCTAAAACGTCGACATTTGATGAAATTTTGAAATGTTCAAAAAACGGCTATCGCAATAGCTACCTAGCACATGCTAGGAAGCTAATAAGAAAGGTGCATTTTTTACGCATGCATTTTGTTTGCTTTTATTAGAGGGACCTATTATCCAAATTTCGTTAAAATTGCTCCATAAATAAGAAAGTTGGATGTTGCACATGCGCAACACTATTTTTTGCGCATGCATTTTGTTAGCTTTTATTAAAAGGATCTATCATCTAAATTTCGTTAAAATTGTTCCATAAATAAGAAAGTTGCATTTCTTCGCATGCGAAACACGACTTTTGCGCATGCATTTTGTTTGCTTTTATTAAAGGGACCTACCATCCAATTTTCGTTAAAATTGCTCCATAAATAAGAAAGTTGGATGTTGCACATGCGCAACTCAATTTTTTGCGCATGCATTTTGTTAGCTTTTATTAAAAGGACCTACCATCTAAATTTCGTTAAAATTGTTCCATAAATAAGAAAGTTGCATTTCTGCGCATACGCAACACGATTTTTGCGCATGCATTTTGTTTGCTTTTATTAGAGGGACCTACCATCCAATTTTCGTTAAAATTGCTCCATAAATAAGAAAGTTGGATGTTGCACATGCGCCACTCGATTTTTTGCGCATGCATTTTGTTTTCTTTTATTAGGAGGACCTACCATCCAAATTTCGTTTTAATTGTTCCATAAATAAGAAAATTGCATTTCTGCGCATGCGCAACACAATTTTTGCGCATGGATTTTGTTTGCTTTTATTAAAGGGACTTACCATCCAATTTTCGTTAAAATTGCTCCATAAATAAGAAAGTTGGATGTTGCACATGCGCAACTCGATTTTTTGCGCATGCATTTTGTTTTCTTTTATTAGGAGGACCTACCATCCAAATTTCGTTTTTAATTGTTCCATAAATAAGAAAATTGCATTTCTGCGCATGCGCAACACAATTTTTGCGCATGAATTTTGTTTGCTATTAAAGGGACTTACCATAGAAATTTCGTTTAAATTGCTTCAGAAACAAGATCGTTGCGTTTTGCACATATGCAACACAATTTTTTGACTTTGACAATTTTTTTCTCCGTTTTTGGATAATATAACCCGGCCCAATTTTTTGTAGGTTGTACACAGGAAAATAAGGTCTTCCAAATAATAGAATAAAAATTTTAGGTTGCTATTTGAAAAAAAAGTTCGATGCCGTTACGGCGCTCCAAAATTTCTTTTCAAAAATCCGGCCCGTTAGTTTTCTGTTCGGTATGCCTAAAACATATATCCAAATTTCAACAAAATCCGTCGAGCCGTTTTCACAGAAAATTGCCAACAAACGTACGTACGCACATACATACGTACGTAGACGGAAAAAAATTTTATTCTTTAAAAGTTGCTTAAAATGGTCTAAAACGTCGACATTTGATGAAATTTTGAAATGTTCAAAAAACGGCTATCGCAATAGCTACCTAGCACATGCTAGGAAGCTAAAAATGTGTAAAAATTCTATTGAGTACTAGTATTAGTAGGTAGGTAACAAAAACTGAAATTTTTTTCTTTATTGCTCGAGTGTCTTTTGTTTCGCCGCCCTGACGACCAATTATGACTAACTAACAAAAATTGTTAAATCGAAAAAATATTAAATAGCCAATATTTCGCAAATTGCAAATTTTTAGAAAAGGTGATATTAGGTATACAGAATATTCTTATTTTTTGCACTTATTATTGTAAATACAGGAAGTTTCGGTTCAAAAAACTTATTTTTACAAGTTTTTTATAGGTATTTAGTTTTTAATGTTTTTGAAAGTTGGAAATATGCTGTAGATAGCTATTAGTGTACTCGAATTTTATTGTTACGATACAATTTGCATATTTCACATAAAGGTAATTTCAAAATCAAATGAAAAGAATTTGTAAAAGAGTAATAACAATTTTATTATTTACATATAGAAGGTAAAGTCAATGAAAGGGCATTTATTTTACACAAGCATACATAATAGATTGAAAAATGGCTACACTGTAAGTTATGGACTTAATTACATGCACATTTTTCATCGACACTAAACGAAATAGAAATACGTTAAAAAAGTAATGATAAACGATTTACAAAAAGCGCATTTCCACTTCCATTCATTTTCCATTTGTAAGATGCAACCACAGAATAAGAATAAGAAGGCCGTATTCTGTGGATGCAACTAATCGTAAAAATCCGGCCACAAATATGAAAGATAGCGTTGCGTAGGTACAATCAATTTTTGACGTCCTACTTCAATTTCAGTTTTATAAGAAAAATTGCATTTCAATGCTTTCATAAATAAAAAAGTTGATACTCCGCATGCGCAAACTTAAATTTTGAAACTAACGTTAGATTTTCCTTTATTCCAAGTGCCTATGTATCAAATTTCATTTAAATACTTATATAAATAAAGAAGTTTGCAATTCGGTTTATAAATGGTCGAGATGCGAAAAGGGCACTGTGAATTTTGAATCGATTCGACTCAACTTTTGGCATTGCGTATTATATGGCTAAAGCTATGCCCATATTGAATTTCATGCAATTCAACAAACGAGATGTCAAAGCGATCGGACATCTAAACAAAGTTATCGTTCACACGGACGTATAGAGGCACAGACAGGCAAAGGAACAGACGGACAGATCAACAGACGGACGACAGAGAGCAATACAAAATTATAAACGATCTCTAGGATCGTTAATAAACGCCAAAGTGTAAAATTATGGAACATGTAAAAAACGGTTTGTTGGTTTATTTACAATAACTTTTTTTAGTAATAAACGCAGAAAAAATTCCTTCCTTGGCGCAAGCCTCGACACCATAACAAACCAAATAGCGAAAAATGTAGAACAATAGCTCTTAAGATAAAGAACTAGTAACGTCCCAACGAATGCCCGGACGGACAGACGGACAGAGTGGCCACAATAGCGCATTTTTTTATTTTCGTGGAAATGCGCTAAAAATGACATTTTTCGAAAAATACAGCAACAGCACATTGCATTGTAGTCGTAATGCGGCAATACATGATCCCCATCACCTTCTTTCTGTTACCATTAGTCTCCGTTCTCCGAGCTTCCAATTCCAACGCTAAACTTCCAACAAATTCCACCCTGTAGATTATAAACAAGTCAACAATTCCGAAAGCCGTAAATTTTTTGAAAGTGCGTACTTAGATGTTGTGTGGCAAAAGAGTGATCGATCAGAACTGACTTTATTAATTTCATTGGGTTTTTAGCAAGGATCAAATAGTTCCATGGAATAGTTTTCAACATTGGGGGTTTTCCTGGAATTTGTAATAAAACGTAAAGCCGAATATAGTAAGTAATGGTAAACCATAATGAGTACTTCACAGTGAATAATGGTCTGATCTAGAAAATGCGGTCGAAGTGATACTTTGCGAGATCCGATTCCGACATTCCATTGTAGAAATATTCGCATTTACGAAAAAGTGCTTATTCACAATGACCGTAAGCATAAGAATTACATAACGCGTAATGGATACGTAAACTGTCAAATGTCGCTTAACAATAAACGTAATGCGTAATGTTGTCTCGTATGAGTGTCACTACGAATCGCATTTCAACCTATTAATTTGTTATACAAGGTTATTATAAAGTAAGGGATATATTTCAGATTATTATATATTTTTAACAAACTAAGTTAACAACAGGATGAGAAATGAAATGGATTTCTTAAATAATGGGAATTCTTGTGTCCACCAGTGGCTAACGTAAATGTTCGATATGCCACCCATTTTTGCTGATGTACGATTACTAACTGTTCTTACAAATTTACCATGGATTAAGACTGACAACTAACACAACAACTCTTTTGTTTTCCATAGGCAAATAGATTCCATTTACATGCTTAGTCGGCCTTCGCTTAAAAATAGAGAGAATCAGAATAGCGATTTCACCTACTTTTACGTTCCTATGCGCGTAGCGTGTTCGTAAACATAAAAACTATGTACTGGCATTGTGAACGGTTGTATTGATTTATGATTAGGTACTTCAGCTTTATGTGTTTACGTTTACACTACCTACGTTTCTCTTATGATTACGTCGTGAATAAGCACTTAAGTCTAAAAAATTCTGTTACTGTATGAACCGCAATGTCTCATTAACGATTTTTTTTCAAGAAAGCGATGTATACAAAGTGCAAGGCCTATATTAGTCGAGATCGAGTTCCTCGACAAATGCTATTTTTGATAACCAAATTCAAAGGTTCACACAATTCAATGGGAGTTTGGTCGATGCTAATTGTACACTTTTTCATCTTTATTACCTATATGATCTTATGAGATTTTATGAGATATTTATCGTCGTGAATTAGAAAAATTAATTAGTTGGCACGGCTACTGTATCTCCTCCCGCGCAGAACCTTTCGAACAAAAGGTCTTCCAATAGTTGATTTTGGAATCAAACGTGTAATTTCCCATTCAAGCCAGGAAAATTCAACCGTATGTGGAATAGAACCATTTGATGTCCCTCCCGGTTTCATGATATTTACATAAATACAAATAAACAAAACGTAATCGCTTTTATTTTGTATTTTTTTTACAATGTCAGTCGAAACCGATTCCGATCTTAGTAGTTTACCGCTCGATAACGAGGAAGAGGAGGTAACTGAAGATGAACCAGAGGTTTATTACTCTGAAGACTTTATATCTGGTCCGTTTTTAAGCGACCGAAGTACATTTACGAAAGATATATTGGAATTTGAGTATCCTTATGAATAGTGTCGATAGTACCAACATCTTCCTTAACATTACTAGCTTTTCCTACGGATATGACTGCCTTAAATATTTTAATTTAACGGTTCCAGACGAAAACACGTTGATATTTGGATCAGGAAATATAATCCACTTCTTCAATGCCCGAACACAGCAGTTTACATTTAGACGTAGCGCTTTCGGGGGAGGAATTGGACATATAACTGTTAAGTTAGGGTCATTTTGAATCAGACAATATAAAGCCTTCTTCAGAGAAATCCACAAGATGAATATCCCCACATCGCCGTGGGCGAGAATGGAATAAATCCCCCAATTATTATTTACGAATGGCCCTCACTAGAAATCATAACCGTGCTGAAAGGGGGTGCCTCGAGGTGTTTCGCTCATTTAAATTACAGGTACGTAATCACGATCATGAGCTCATCTCTTAGATTACCCTGCAGTCCCGATGGTGTGTTACTCGCATCCCAAAGCGGAGAGCCGGACTTTCTCATCACTATATTTAACTGGTCCAAGTGTAGAATTTTGCAGAGAATTAAATCAAACGTAAACGAAGTCTATCGAGTTATGTTCTCGACGGACGTGCCAGGCCAACTGACAACTTGCGGACTGACGCACATCAAGTTTTGGAAGATGGCGGAAACGTTTACTGGCCTTAAATTGCAAGGCGAACTGGGAAGGTTCGGGAAAACCGAGTACTGCGATATTTTGGGAATATATCAGATGGCCGATGAGAAGGTTGTTTCTGGCTGTGCATGGGGAAACATGCTAGTGTGGGACGAAGGGTTGATTAAGGTTGAGGTATGCCAGGTAGGAAGGAAAAAGTGCCACACCGCACCTATTGTGCAATTCCATTATGACAACGGCGATTTGTGGACTGTCGGTATGGATGGGTGCGTACGGGTGTGGTTTTATGACACCATCGACCAATTTGATCCTCCTGATCATGACCGTTTTGTTGAAGTAGATCCGTTGTTTACGTTTTACGTTCCCGATTCCAAGCTGATGTGCATTCGAAAGTTAAACAACAAATGGAGGGATTTTCAGTTTTACGCTCAGGTAGGAATTTCTCCGCCAAGTTTTCATGTAACAGTAACGTACGGTTAGGATGGAAATGGGGGGTTATGGCGCATCGACCTGAACACTTATGCCGAGCCCAAATCGCCTGTGCAATTGTTTGCCTGTCACGGCGGGGAAATAATGGATATTGCTGCGTGTCCTTGGGGTAATTACTTGGCAAGCGTAGGATCAGATGGTAGACTTCAATTTTATAACTATAAAGAAAGGAGGCTATTCTTCAGATGGAAATTTCCTGCTAAGGGCGCCACGTTAATCTGGTTACCCCTAGAAGTGAGTATGAGAGACGAATTTAAGATTTAAATCGGTTTATGAGGCAGATTCAACCTTCTGGGGATCAACTAATTATGGGTTTCGATGATGGAATTATAAGAGTGGTTGTTGCAAGAATTGATGAGGATACTGAGGAGGTTAAACACAAAATCATACAGGTATTTCAACGCTTGAACACTTTTTAATAATTCGCACTGTTTTTAAAATATTGAAAACTGATTTCCAACGTGTAACTCAAATTTATGTGGCCAAAAACGTTATATGAGCTCTGCGATACTCCAAACTGATCGCGAGAATTGCATTAGTTCTGTTTCGGTTTTTCTATGGGGCTACAGATTTGATAAAAGTAGAAGTTCGTGGTGGGTTGAAATGCACTTCGGAAGCTACCAAACTCTGCGGGCGGAGACGAGTCTTGTTGTTTCGTTGAGTCCATATAAGATTGGCTACGCGGCAACAGCGAAGTAAAAACTAAAATGGGGAGATGATAGGGATTAAGGAGTTGCAATAGTATGTAGGTCCTCGGCTAAGAGTGCGGTTACGAAAATTAGATCGTGAAGTTACTAGAAAAGTTTAAAGGTCTCTTTTACGTATGGACCCGATATTATAATGCAAATAAAATTCGGACGCGTGACGAAGAAATAAAACAAGCCATGGTTTAGTTCCCATTAGAAAATACCTGACACCGTATTCGAGATATTGCATGGTTTCGTACTAGCGGCATTGCATGGTTGTCTATAGTAGTCTTGGGGCGACGCCAAATTCGTTTCTTTACAAACTAAAAATAGAAAAGTGTATTTGACTGAATTAAAGTAATTTACGAGGGAAATACGTATTTCAAACCGCGCATAAGTCGAAGAACTTTGAACTCTGCAGAATTTTCGCGATTATGAGCCTAAACGCATCTTGAAGGCGTATCAATCCATGAAGGAAATCTTTTCAAACTGGAAGGAACGTAAGCCTACTCGAATTCCATTATCAAACTTCATATACCATGAATGTGAACGTAGACCTAGGGGAATACTAAATCCAAATAATTTCTGAGGGAATCTATGCAATTTTAGGAGAAGATTAATTAGACGTAGGTACCGTAAAAAATTGGTTACTCTAATTATTTCAACCTCCGGGAATTTAATATCTTAAGGGTAACATATTAATTTAAGTTGACGTTGAACAGCCCATTTTGATTTTAATTTATTAATTTAAAATTTTAAACAGTTTAATTTTAAAATAAAGATTCCTTATGATATTACGGCCACTTGCATATTTTACATTAGTCAACAAGGATTTTATTTTTGGTGCATTGTAGTATGATTTAACAGGGAAGAGCGAATGTTTTTGAATTAGTCAGTTTCGTTACAATATGACAGGTGGAAAGTCTTTACGAGGACCTTCCCATTTAATTGTATAAATGTGTTAGTAGGTATTTTAGAAGGTCATTAAACTAATTGGCGGTTACAACCACATTTTTATCTCGACGGCTATTTGAATAAGCAGAATTGTTGCATTTGGGTATTGTTTAAATACTTTATTTAAAGCATGATTTCGGGTTCGGTGAATACACATCGCCATGGAGAAGCCAATACATCCACAATGAGTGACTGCATTTGGTTTCAACAGGACGGCGCACCTTGCCACACAGCCAATGCCTTCAAACGTCACAGAATTTGACTCCGCTGTACTATTTTTTTTGTAAGGAACCATGAAGGACAAATGTTATGAAAGAAACGTGATATCGAAGCTGCCTTTTCCGTTCAGGAAATAGAACAACCATCCATCGCAGAGAAGGGCCAATCTGTGAATGATTTATGTCTAATTTTAACGATAAGATGGCGTTTTAAAGGGTGTCTATAATTTAAATTTAAATGTGTAACGGGAGTCCGCTGCGGAACCGAGAGTTTTGCGTGTTGGGTCTAATTATTTTTATTATTTTTATTGTTGTGGAGTTTCTGGTCTTAATTCATTTAGTATAATTGTTTTGGTTCAAAATTTTACCCGTGTAAGTACGGGAAACCGGGATCCGACTAGAAACGGGATTGTTGTAACCGTGTCAATGTAGGAAGTGGTTGTAGTGTGACGGTTAGGTTGACGGTAAACGAAGAATTTTTGTACCTACTCTACACAATTGGAGGATTTTTTATTGGGGACACGTGAAACAATCTCCCCACCTATATGGCACCGTATTGAGGAGGGGGAAGAGAGAATTTTTTGTTTTTTAACATGCCATTATTTGGCCTTTACCCCCGCGGCGGAGGATAGAAGATGTTTAAATTTTACGAATTGCAGTGAAATCGGTACTTATTCGCCAATTTCAAAGTGAAATCGCAAGAAAACTATGTACCAATGTTTTATGATGTAGTGAAAGCTTAAGCTATGTATTTTGTAGTATTTTTTGTAGTAAGATGGAATGTGGTATTGGCACATACAAAACTAAATTTTGGTAGATTTATGACAAGAAAATTTGGTAACATTGTGCTCAAATAAAGCGCATATTTTGAATATCCCAGCAAAATCAAAATCGATACGTTACCTGAATTATACCTTCAAATCAATAATTACTGTCAAATGCAGGTAATACTTTATTTATGATGCAAACGTTATAAGTTACAATCTAAACAGTATAAACAATTCAATGTGATTCCTAAATGAAAAAATATAATCTAAATCGAAATCAATTCACAAATTGAACGAATATTCTAATAATAAATTGAATTATAATTTCCTCCAGGCTTACGAGCAATGATGTAAACTATTGCTCATAGAATGCAAACGCATCTTGATCAGCTGGTAAATCGTGACGTGTTAGGTGCAAGTAATCGGTTCAAGTTTCCACAACTACGGGAATGTGGATATCTTTGATTTGAATGCCACTGCTTCATAAAATACGGCATTTCAATAGCGAACAACAAAAGCTTTACATGCGGGCTGGGCATGCGTTTTATACCGCGCGACGAATTTTGCTGCGCGCGTTCCATCGCGTGGACTACTATACTTACGCACTGTAACGGTGGTAACGGCTGATTCAAAATAACTGCAGACAGTTTAAATTTGGCGCTTAAAGTTTTTAGTGTTTTTTACTTAAGGAATTGGCAAATATGTTTAGAAAGTGGTTTATTTATGGTCGTATGCACCCAAAAAATTTAAGCTGAGCTTAGCTTAAGTCTAGCTTAAAATCATTGGCAACCATTGTCACAATAATCGTTACCATTGATATTAAGCTACACTTAAACTAATTGCACCGTCAAAATTAAGCATAATGTTTTATCTGCCAGCTTGATTAAAATAAAAGTTTTTAGAATGTTTTTACCAATTTAATCATTACCTTATGGTTTGATTTTTATTTAAATATATGTAATTCAGTTTGGTAAAAAAAAGTATAATCATTAGAGGTATGTTTAAACATTGATGCGAAAACCACGCTAGATTTATAACGGTTATATATAAACCAATTGCCCAAGGCATAATTACTTATTAACATTTTTTTTAACAGAGAAAGCAAATGTGTTTATGTTTCACTTTAATAGTTGACGAAGCCCCATACCAAGCCGATTACTAGATCAAGTTTGAATTCTAAGGAGCTTCTTTTGGTCACCGGATCTGAAGATGCAACAATTTTCATATACAAACTGGTACCTTCTAGAAATAGTTACACTACCCTAGTTCCAATTGGATTCATACCCGTTCCCGACATAATCACATGTTTACTGTGGCATCCAAAGCTGGTAAGTTTAAACACGCCGACATTCCAAAATTTGTACTACCTCCACAATAGAGCGCAACACTTCTCGGGGGCTGCGCACATGGTCACTATTTCCAAGTTGAAGTGCCCAACAGTCCGCAAAAGTACACAACTGTTACTTACAAGTTGAAAGAAGTTCCTACACAGAAACGGTTTATCACATACAAGTCGCAAATACTGCGCGACATCCTGTTGGCCGAAATCGCGGCGCAGAAAGCCAAAAAAGTCGAAAGGAAGAAGGTGGAATTGGCGCAGTTAAAAACTGACAATCCAGGCATGGATATTGACGAGGAGCTATTTCTCGGTAGCAGCGAGTGGTGGCAACCGCTTATATTAAATGTATAATCTTTAGAGGACTCCTCAACCGAGGAGATCCTGGAGTCGTTGTTTATACCGGAGGTTCCCAATAACATTTTGTGGCTCCAAGTGACTGACGATGACACCATTTGGCTTTCGGTGGCAGGTTACGATGCCGGATATATTTACGAGTACGACATTGATCAAACCAGCGAAGTTCCCAAGAGGTTTCAGCTAATCTACGATGGAGTGGATATGATGATTAATAATTACATATACAGGTAAGGCATATGAAGCACTTTACATTTGTACCAATCTACCCTAGTAACGATGGGGAGTACTTAATCCTCGCTTTGGAGAACGGAAGTCTAAGGGTTATAAAACGAAACCCAGAGGATT
This sequence comes from Photinus pyralis, assembly GCF_008802855.1. Classification (NCBI taxonomy): domain Eukaryota; kingdom Metazoa; phylum Arthropoda; class Insecta; order Coleoptera; family Lampyridae; genus Photinus; species Photinus pyralis. The sequence continues at coordinate 27,702,843 of NW_022170511.1, forward strand.
GGACAGATTTATCCGACTACTGGCAGTTACCAATGCACGACAACTACAATAGTTACATTAGTAAGATGTGCTTCAGTTACGATGATAATTACTTCTTTTCGGCTGGATACGATGGCAACCTGTTTTCCTACAGGTATAACTCCGAAGTAAAGACGGAAAGTGTCGTTCCACCACAACTCGTTCAAATTGCGATACCCACCGTAGAGCTGCTGGATGTTGATGGGTACACTAGCCTGAGTTTAGACGAGACCTTGCAAAAGGCCGAAAAGGATCGGATAGATCGAATCGCTAATGAAGCTAAAGTGGCCACTTTGGAACGAATTATTATACTGAGACAGAGATTTGATTTGGTATTAAAACGAAACGCGAAGCTGTTACCCACTCAAATTATTCCAAGACCAGAGTTCGATATCGACCCACGTATAACCGAAAATTTGAACGACAAATTGACGACAAACTTGGCGCTGGTGAAACAAAAATTGGAATACAACGTTGAGAAATCTAAAGTCGGAATGGACAAACTGAAATCTCGCTTTGTCGATAGCTTGGATGTCTTCCCGATTATTGTACGAGGTGTGCGAAAGAATATCACCGTTGCAACTGAAAGGCAAACCACCCTTTCAACCAGATTCTTTGACATGCTTCAAATTGTCGACCGAAAGATATTGGAAGCGGAGTTGAAGAACAGGTTTTAACGCTCTTTATGATTGAGTCGGAGTATTTCGTTTTTTTAGGCCACCGGAACGGCCTCCGCCGGTTCAAGTAGTCGCTAAGGCGCAAGAGGTAAAGAAGGAAAAGCTCGAACACTTTTTGGTGGGTTTGACTCCTTCTACGATCGCAAAAGGCTTGGAGCCTAAGCTTGCTAGGTGTTTGGGCAAGTACAGAGATCGAAAGAACAGGGAGGACGAACGCAGGAAACAGGTATTGTAATGTTTTTTCTCTTTTCCGAAACTACTTTTGACCGGAAAGTATCATTGATCCTAAACCTTGGTGGAAGACACCTACACTTTGTAATCTAGTACGTTGTTGAATTTCATTTATTTGTTGAATTTCATTTATTTTTAAGCGTAGAAATTGGTCGTTAATTTGAGATTGAACCTTAGACCATACAGTACATGGACTGCTATTTTAAATAAAGTATGTCCAAGGATATCGCTTGGGTTTGCAAGTTTCAGGGTAAACGAATCTGTTCGAAGTTGTACGATGAGACACGATTTAAGACAAACGTCAATTAATTAATCGCCTAGAAATGCCAAAAAAGCAAACTTATTCTTATGTGTGGACGTATAGGTAATGAAAGTATAAATAATCGCTTGTATTTTATTTATTCAATTGTAAAGCAATTACGTGTAAAAAGATTAAGTTTAATCATTTATCAATAATTGCATTGTACTTAGTTTATCTCCGCTCGTTGCGATTAGAGTTGCTTATGGATACGTTAAGCCGTTTAAGTTAGATTAGCAGATGTTTTTCGTCGACGTAAACACATTTGTTTAATTTACTCGAAGACGCACAGAAAATTAGGGGAGGAGGAAGAAAAGAAAACGGAAACGGAAGGTTTTAAATAACCGAACCCGACGTGAATCGTTGTTTTTTGGTGGTAGAGGTTTTTGTTGTATCGCCGTCAGCGGTAGTTGAGGGTATTTTGTTACAAGACAGCTGTTTTGCCAGTTGTACAGTTTTCTAGAAGAACGTTATTCGAGTGCTCTAAGAGATTTCTATTACGCCGTTTAAAGTGAATGTATTTTTTCTTATGTGAAGCCTTTCTTTAATGTACCTACCCGGCAGTTTTTCCACCGTCAATTTTACATCAGTAATTACAACGGACCCAGTGCGTCTAAATTGAACAAATGCAGTAAAGAAGTGAAGTTCCAAAATAATGCAACATCACTTGGTTTTTTGTTTGTATTTGCGTTTTCTGTTTGATAAAAATCGCAGTTACGACCCGATATTTTATGTGTATATATTCTGGCCCTGAGTCCCTATTTTTATTTCAGCCTTATTTGATTGATTTTGTCTAATAAATTTGTTTCATCTGTTAATGATCTCGAATCCAAATTACGACTTAGATAAGATAAATTTTTCTGTTGTTACACAGGGTTATTTATGCCAGGTGTTTAAATACAAATTTGTAATATAGTTCTTTGGAGTAGTCGTGTTGATCAAGGCTGCTCAGTTTTCTGCCCTGGAAAAATTAATCATTTCGTATAAAAGTACGTGCATTTAGTTAAGCTAGCTAGACAGGTGCTGCACAGCAATATGTTCATATTCTATTTATATCAACGGAAATGGTTAAGTTTCTCCCGAAAAATTTTCGCCACATTTATTTTTTATTGGTCAAATTTTTGAAACCCGTAACAACCGCTTGCTTTTAATTGTAATTGTCGTATTTGAATTCACATGCCTAACCCCTAACATGTCACTGCATTTTGGTCAATATTAAGAACATGACGCTTAGTGATTTAGTCATGTCAATGCGGCATGCGATTTTTAAATTTTTTAGTCTTTATAATTTTGTGGACGTGAAACTGGGGTCTTCTTATATTTGTAACGGGTAGTCGTTCTAAGGTTAAAGATGCATTTTTTTCGAATTTTTATTTTGTCCAGCATAGAAAAATTTACGCATGTACCGCTTCATAGCGAACATGAACGAAGATATGTCTAGCGCTAACACGATATATATTGCGGAAAGTGAACGCGGTTGCTACGATCTTTTCGAGCCTAAACGTTTCATTCCGTCTTGTGAAAAGCAGAGTACGCCACCAGAATGCAGGTTACTATTTGTTATTAATGCTACACGAGAAAATAAATCCCTTTTCGGCATTTCTACCGGACGAGATTTAATTAGCGAGAGATGTGGGAGAGTGATAATTCGGTAATTCTAACCTGGTTTTCGACAGCGATTTATTTGGTATGGTTAACAGTAGCGGCCGGTTAAAAACAAGTTTGTCAGAGTTTGAGTGACGACAGCGCGTTCTTGTGCGATAAATAACTGTTTGTACACAAAGGAAACTTAAAGACTATTAATCAGTCCATTTGACCGCGGCAATACCCAGTTATAGATGAGGCAGAATTATTAGCAATACAGTAGAAAGTTTGGTATTTCTGATGTGCATAAGTGATCACGATCTCGAGTATTACTTTCTTGCATTTAAAGTCGGTGTGACCGGATTCACAATACGCAGGGACATTTTCGTTTTGTATTCATCACGGAGTCAGCTGTACCATAAACGATATGTTTCCATACTTCTAAAGAAGGCGGTACTTTCCAGGGAGAGATAAGATCAATTGTAACCCGAAAGGAATCTCATCCACATCAATTAATGTAAGTTATTTTAATTTTTTTACATTATAATGATTTATTTATAAGTACCTGTAGGTATGTAGTTGTAAAAACAGAACTATTTCATAGTTAGTAAGTGATGTATTAGTGTATCTTCTTCATCGCCAATATAAAATGTATTTCGAGATGATATTTTATCAAGCCTCATTTCAATACGTGGTTTTGTTTCTAAATAGGAAATTTCATTCAGAGATTTTCCAGTTATTTTTAGGTATTAGCATATTAATTTTGTTTGAACTAATTTTGATATTCTTGAAGAAATCGACCTATGAGAAGAATTTGCATGAAACAGATTTTGCATTGCATTTATTGATAAGAACCAAATCCAAACAAATTGCATTTAATTTCAGTGATACCATTCCTTTGGTTGGATTAAAATTTTGTTTAGCATTCAGATGTGTATGGAGTAAACATAAAATATTTAGATAAAGGTCAAATTTAGCATGATCACGGAATAGGCATCCCATTGTGTGAAGAAAAATGGAATGTTCATATGTGTATTCATTGAATTTAATCCGAACCAGAGTATTGGGTTTTAAGAGGCCGCAATGTAAGGGGTATAATAGTTATTTATTACTAAGTTAGCCGTGGGCAAATTAAAAATGGTCATATTACCATTTTTGCCAGTGCCGTAGAGGGTTTCATTTTATTTTACGCAAGGGAGACCCTCGACTCTTGTAAATGTAACGAAGCCCGTTACACATTAGCCAAAATTTAGTGCGAATGGCTTAACTTCATGTGTTGGGTGAATAGATAATAGTGATGTGGAAAATTTTTTGTAAGAAGCAGTATAATAGGTAGTAACATTTCCGCCTTTTGGTCTGTAATTGATGTGATTAAGTATACTAGGACTACTATATTTAGCAACGTCGTATCTGGAACAAATTTCTATTATTACCCCAGAGATAAACTACACATACACGAAAACGCCAAAGATAATGTAACGGGATCGAAAGTCGAATCTAGGTCTCTCCATCCTACTACTGTAATCACTACACCACTGCGTCCGTAAAAAATAATATTCTATCAAAAGAAAAATCGACCATTTACAAAAACAGAACATTAAAGGTTCAGACACAAGCTATATGGAAATATACATTTTTGGAGTTGTATTCACGCAATTGTTCTCGTTTCTCGTTGGCGATGTACGAGAAAGAATTACACCTCCTTACCAATTATCCTTGCGGATGGTTCCGCCTAGGGTTCTGCACTCAAAAAACGTGTCTTCGCATTTTTTCAAAAAGCATTGACATAAAGTCTAGTTTTCTAGCAATCTCTATAAAACAAGGCTTTCTACGCTCATCTGGTCATATGGCAGCCTCCCCCTCCCCCCCTTTCAACGGCGTTATGTCCTCCGTACGCTGCGAAAAATAAACTCCAAGTAAGTTGAGGCGGTTTTCGGAATAAACGAATTAATATAGGAAATTGCGCTATAAAACGTTAAAATAGCAGTGTAAATAAGATAAGCCCTTCGAACTACCATGCACATTTATGAAAGTTCATCAACATACGTAGCAAGTGCCAACTTGTCCATTAATATCTTTGATCCGATTGAATGCTGATTTGAGTGTTGTGTTTTTTCATTTCCCGTAAAGAAACTGCACATACCAAAGAACGCTGACTTTGCCCTAGGCGAATTTTGCACCGTGCAAGAATCTTTGGATCTCGACATTTACAAATAATACGGACTGAAAAGTTTTTGTATTTTGCTATCATTTTGTATATAATTGGATTATTTATTGTCATGTTAGAGCGTTTCAGTTTATGAACTTATTCCTATTTAAGTTTAGGTACCAATGTAATAACGCATTTGGAGTAAGGTTATTAAGGTTTCCATATAATACAGTCAAAGTTATTATAAAGCGAATCATTTACTTTTAAAGTTGATACATGTAAATGCAATTACGCGACTTTACATTTTAAGAACTTCAGCAAGTCTAAATTGAATTTACCTGCTGTACCTTGTTCCCAGTTAACAAACACTTCCCACTTGGTAAAGACATCACAATTTGGCAATTGAAGCGATTATTAAATCTATGTTATAATTCTTCTGCGGTGCGGATGAGTGTTGCTTTATCTTTAAAAATCAAGAATCAGGACCTAGTTTCGTAATTGTTTTTCAGTGGATTGTTTTTAATTCAAAAAAGCCCCAAGAAGGTGTTAACGACCCAGAGGAGGAAAATCTCTTGGAAAAGGCAAAAGAAACCATCGGCGATTTGAAATTAAAAACTGCTCTAGATTACAAAGTGCCTATGCACTTGCGGGAATCAACAGTAAAGAAATACAAACAGCTGCTCCTTGCAAGACACAGGGTGAGTTGCACGCGGTGTTATCCCTGCAGATATCATTTAAAACCCTTTCAGCAATATTATATAAGGCACGACTTTAACTTGGCGGTTCTAAGATTACGAAATCAAAAGTGCTCCCTCATTGACTACCTGAACAAGCTAAAGGGGCGATTGCTAGAAATACAGGAAGAAATTTGTCCGAGCCAGCAGAGACAATTTCCCGAAATTCCGAAGGTTGAACTCGACGATTTTCCCGAACAAAACGTAGATGTTGTTGTGAAAATGTCGCAGTCGCAAACTGGGAGACTAATAACGATACCAACTGTCCAGGTAGATATTTCCCACCGAAAATATTATTTCAGGTTGCCATAGATAGTCCCAACTTATTGCTGTATTTCCTAGAATTGGGTGAGTAAAATTCTTGCTCAGTTTTGTTAAAATTGAATTGATTTACACTGGGAAGGTAGCATTAGTGGACGTTTTCGTTTATTATTATTTGTATAAGCAGTGCAATGTTGTAGGAGATAATTTCTTTCTTATCGAAAATTATAGTGTCGTAAAGGGGACGCACTGGAAAAAGAAGTGTTGCTCACCAATAAACCTACAACTACCTTATACCCACCTCCACCTCCAGAAAAGGGAAAACCAACGAAGGTTCGAGCAGTTGATCCAGAAATCGCCGCCCTCTGCAACGACGAAGATACACCATGGGAGGCAGAAGTTCGTAGTTATCGATATTCCCGGTAAGTAAAAGGCGCACCTGTCCGTAATTCAATTTTTTCATCTGCGTAGTTATATATTTGAGCAAGATCGGATAATATCCAAAATGAAAGTAGCGATAGAAAAATTTGACGCAGAGCTGGAAAGAGTGGCACAGAGCAAAATAAAGCTTACCCGTGATGCATACCTGATAGATCTGTACATTGTTACATTAAACCAGGAGTTGACGATACTCAGCGCGTTCGAGTCCGTCGAAGATCAACTGCAAGAGAGGTTAAATGAGCGAATTCTGGAAAAGTTGGACATGGAGGATACTATAACAGTTATAAATAATACTATTTTAAACTACAAGATGGAAATAGAACGTTTGCAAGAAGAAGAGAAGTCTATTCAACAACAATTCTATTTGGCAGCTGTGGACAACAAGTTTTACGATTTCTTACGAAGAATTTTTAAGAGAAGGTATAAGCCACCAAAAGTGTACAATCCAGATGGTACGTCCCTGTTATTGCAACTTCTTTGCTTTTAATCGGAATCTTGTAGAGTCTTCCTCGTCATCGTCAAGTTCGTCAAGTTCCGAATCGGAGACGGGCGATGCTGGTAGCGAAGATTCTCGAGATTTTGCTATAGTCAAACTCGATGAAAATGTTTGTCCTAAAGGATGTGATGCAGCACTGTACGAGAGAACATTTGAGATGCGTGCGAAAAGGTACACTTCGTAGTGGGATGCCTATATTGACCCACTTTCTAGGCATTCTGTGGAGTTGGCCATAAGGGACCAAAAGGCCAACATAGACACGCTATCCAAGGACCTGGTAGCAAAAAATAAGAAGATGAAGATAATAGATAATTTCGTAAAAGAATGCCAAAAGGAACTGGAGGCTTACCAGGTGCGTTTGAAGATGATCCAAAAGCTCAAAATATGTACCCTCCCCCCTCTATTTCAGCGAGAGAAGCAGAAGAAGCTAAATTTGGTTTTAACAACCGTAGTTCTCAAGCTGAATCAGCTGCAGCATTTGGTCTCAATTAACAACGCCAGCAAAGTAGGCGACGCTTTAATACTATCGAAGTATGCGGTTTCACAACTGTATAGGAGAGTTGGTGAGTTGCACAACGAAACCGTTGCCCAAAAATCGAAACACAAGTACGAATTTGTATCGCTACCCTAGATCACTTGAACTGTGCCTTTAGGGGAAATATTACCCACATGACCAGGATGCAAACTGACTCTAAGTTTATGAGAAGGAAAATGTCCGAATTAAAGGCGCAAATTAAGGAATTGATGATTAAAAAATTTGGAGGGGAAATAGATTTGAACGAAGTCATCGAATCAAACGTGAAGACCGTGTCGTTTGGGAAAAATCTATCTTTGGATGAATTGGAGGAGTGCACCATGAAGAAAATGGTTTTCGACTATCGTTTGTCCCACGAGGACGTGCAAAAATTGTTCCAAGACGAAATGGCGTTGTGGAACGTGCGAATTTTTAGCTTTTTGTAAAAATACTTTCATGTGTTTGTCGTTTTAGAACGCTTACGAAAGGAAACAGCTGGATTTAATCGAGAAAATTAGGCAGCATACCTCTAAGTTGGATCTGATAGCGCTGCTCAACAAGGAAAAGGCCCAGCTTGCTTTAGAGGTTCATAAGGAAGCTGTACAACGTGACAGTAAGAAATTAGAGGCCGATGCTGAGTTTATAGGAAGGTGCCAAGACGATATTAACAAGTTAATGAAAGTTGTGCATCAACAAGCATTAGATATTAGGGTTGATTTACTCACAATCTTCCATCGTTTGTTGAAAAAGATTCTTTTAGCTGATAACCTTGGAAATTAGTCGGTTGAGATCAAAAGATGGTGTGGTAAGTCAAAAAACTGATCGGACTCCAAAGGAACCACTGCAGGTAGAAGAGGACGATATTAATGACGATGACAGTTTCATGTACTACTTGGCAATGGAAACCACCAGAGAAAAACGAAAGATACCATCAAATGTTCGAGATATGTCCATAAAGACCCAGAGCTCTTTGTGCGGAAACATCAATTTTATATTAATTGACTCATTTGCCCAATATTTTTAGATTTTCGACAATTTCGCAGAGAATAAAATCATTGATCGTTGACATGCTTGGACAGGTTAAAAGCACAGCCGCGTTATCTAAATCAGCAACGGAGATACTCGTCGAGGAAACTGTGATCGATCTCCTGGAACGTCCCGATCGTGAGGAACTCGTGGAAAATCTAACCGCATTATTACCAGAAGAGCCCACAGGTGAAGATCATGGTATTATCGAAACTGTTGCTGAACAAATTCTTGTATTACAACAACCCGAGGCAGGTAGCTACTAAGTTTGATTATTCTTCTTATTCGTATCTTCAGGTATCAAAATCTGAGAGTGCCATTTTGCACGAAATGCTAGATTTGGCAATTGAATCTGGCGGAAGTTACACACAAATTTTGGTTAAAGCCATTTTTGAATTGGTGAACCGTTTACCAATTAGTTTTCTCACTCGATCGACCAGTATACATATCATTACTTCAAAAGTAAAAACAATGGCCGGAGAGAAGGCATTGGAGAAAGAGGAACTGGTAAGAGAAATTTCTAAGGTAAAAAGCGATAAAACTGCGGAAGTGCAGTTGCTAGTGGATAAAATCCTGGAAGCGGAACTTCAAACTGGAATTGATTATATTTATTTTATCGATCACTAATCATACATATTTATTGTATATTTGTAACAGCATGCTTTATAAGATGAAAGAAAGTAGAATTCAACAATTATTTTGATAGGAAGTGAGCGAAGCTGAACTGCAGGATTGAAAAAATAAGGGCAAACTAGAAACTACATTCATCGGGTGCGCTGTTGCAAAAAAAGATATATTCATCATGATTAAGCAAGACTGAAGGAACAAAACATACGGGGTAACAATTAAGCATGTCAAAAAATTGTGTGTGCAGTTTTCAAAAATTTTTGTTTTGGGTTTTAGGCAACATAGGGCAATTTCCACATGTACCGCTTCATAGCGAACGTGAACGAAAGTATGCCTAGAAATAAAAGCGATAACTCGAAACGTATTACAGAAAGCGAGCGCGGTAGCCACGATCTCTTTGGATTAAAACTTTCATTCCGTTCTGTGTATTGCCGTACACGTGACAAAAATGCAGGTTTACTATTCATTAAAACGGGTACGCGTTGCGTTCAGAAAGGAATGTGTGATAAAACCATTGTACTGGGCCTAAGGTTGGAGATTTTTGAAACTTCAGTTTATTTAAAAAAAATACTTGTCCTATCATCTACATACTTTCTGACCTACCTACTTAATTGTTCCACTCTGTACTTAAAATATTTATAAACAGAGCGTGGTGATTCAGCAGCAGCATTACCCATTAAAAGAAGAAGTTCTAAACCTCCCCAACAAAAAATTTATTAATTATTAATTGTACACGAAGTGTATAAATACATTAAAAATTGATTGGCATAACCGCTATAAAAAATTAGACACCTTTGTCTATTAATTTTCATTAATTATCATGAAATTAAAAAAAAATACGTCATCGTTGGATTTGTTTCAGCATTACGCAGCGGCTGGAAGAATTAATTTGTAAATGCTTGAAGGGTTTACTAGCAATTTACCTTCAACTACTGCTGCTGTTACAATAGCTGGCGATTCGGCTTGAGGAACCTCTGTCGCGACCGGTTCCGCGGGCGCTTCAGTAACTGGTGCTGGGTCAGCGGCTGGTTCTGTAGACGCAGTCGCAGCGGGTGGTACCTCACCTTCGGCTGCTGGTGCGGGTGCCGCTTCGGTTGCAGCTACTGGTGTGGCATCTGGAGCTGCAGCGGGGGCCGTTTCGACACCTTCTGTTGCAGTTGCAGGTGCACCTTCTCCAGGTGGAGCTGCAACACATCGTATACAGCTAATGATGCGTATGTCTAATTGATTTTACCTTCAGTGGGCGCTGCACCTTCCGCAGGGGTACCTAAACGGAATTATAGTTAGGCGTATGCTAAGTAAGGATAAGGTGCTTACCTTCTGCAGATACGGCACCTTCAACTGGTGGAGCTGCCGTGGTTCCTTCTGCTGGTGTACCTTCAACAGCTGGTGTGCCTTCAACTGGTGGTGCGCCTTCAACGAGTGGCGCTCCTTCAACAGGCGGCGCTCCTTCGGCAGGTGGTGCTGCGCCCTCTCCAGGCGCTTGAGCACTGTCAGCAGGTGTTGCGCCCTCCGCTGGTGGTGCTCCTTCCGCACCTTCGACTGCAGGTGGTGCACCTTCTGTTGGAGGCGTTTCAATCACTTGCGGTACACTGTCAGTGGGTGGTGCCGTTTCAGCGGGCGGTGGTGCTTCGGAAGGTGTAGCAGGTGTTGCTTCTTCCGCAGAGGGCTCTATAATTAGATACGTCCGTATAATTAATTCTGTTTAAAAATACGCAAGTACCTGGAGGTTTCGGTGCTTCTGGCTCTTCCTACAAAGAAAAACGATGTTATATATAAGAGATATCATGTATTACGTATAGACACAGAGTGAATGTAAATGAGGAATGTCTTATACTCAAAGTACAACCACGACAAAAATTTTGGAAGAGGTTTCTATTGCATTACGCTGGTTCCAAAAATATGTGTAGGGGATCTGCCTTTTAGTAGTCTTACGATATTTGCAAATTGAGAGCGTCGTTAGTCGCCGTGCTTGCAAAGATATATAGGCGTCGTTTGCGTTTACAATACGTTTACAATATTTTCCATGAAAAATGCCGTCCATCCGTCCGCCCTTCTGAGGGTTTGAGATCTCAGCACTTGGACTTGGTTTTTGAATGTATTATGTTGGGCGAACAGAAAATGACATCTTGAGTAAGTTTCCGTTTTTAGGCAAGCGCATCCCAACCGTGGTATTCAACTTTTGACCACAGACCCTAATAATAGTGAATATAGTAGACATGACATTGATTTCCGTATTTGTTAAACTAACTATTATTTATGGAGTGATTTTCATGCAATATTGATATTATGTCCTTCTGATAAAAGCAATTAAACATGTTTATCAGAGGTTCGGTCAATACGTCTGAAAAATACGCTTTAACCAATCATCAGTGCGATGGTTTCCATTTTGCATGGCACTGCGGTAACAGTTTTTCCATTTCCCGTAAAGAAACTGCACATACCAAAAAAACCCTCACCTTACCCTAGGGGAATTTTTTACTACCTATCTCTGGACCCCAACCACATTTCCAATAATATGGACAATAAAAAAACTGTAAGTTATTATGGCAATATGTACACAATTTAAAGTAGAGGATTAAGTTTCCTAATTTTTTAGGTGTATTTCAACAAAATGTAACTGGTGAAAGTTCTTTAGTTTTTGAGTTAATTTAATTATTTATTATCGTCATATTAGCGTTTCAGCTTATTCCCAATGTATTCACGCAATTAGAGAAGGCAGATTATTCACATTTCAACATAATTAGGTCAAGATTATTATGAAAACAAGATCAATTTAGGTGTATAAGTGACCACTGAGGAACATATTATCTTCTCTTTTTACTACGCTACCTATACCTTGGTATATAGGGTGTTAATACTAAGTCGTTACACCCGAAAACGACAGTTACAACTCATTAAAACAATCAACTTTTCGCTTAGATCCAATTTTTGACTTGGTTCCCCGGTTCGACTTCGAAGTTGTAGGCGTTTTTCGAAAAATCGTCATAACTCCCTTATTTTAAGGACTATTGAAAACAAAAATTTTTAAAACTATCTTTCAGTTCTCTAAAACATTTGTATTTATAATTATTTTTAATTTTTTTAAAACTTCGAACCGGGGCACCAAATCAAAAATTGGAACTAAGAAAGGTTATTTGTTTTAATAAATTCTAACTGACGTTTTCGAGTGTATCGACTTAGTATTAACACCCTGTATGTAGATCAACTAACAAAGGAAGTCTCAGTTGATTTTTTTTTTTCAATACACTTAACCATTTAGTAAAATATTGAGTTTTTATTATTTGTAAATACATTTTAGTATTCAAATCCTTTAAAGTATTCAAATACTTTGTAATTAAATACTTTTATGGAAGCAGTATTTGTATTTGTAACTCAAATACTTTCACAAATATTTAGTATTCGAATACTTCGCATAGTATTTGAATACTTAACCTTCCTTTTTTTTTTACCAAAAATCGACTACTCCAAAATTTCTCGGGAAAACACTTTTTCTTATTAATTTTGGTGCGTAGAATCCAAAACAATTCGTACTTTTTCGATGAGACTTCTCAATCAAAAGTTATAGACTAGAAAAGAAACCAATTTCGAAAGAAAATTCAAAGGGCTGTAACTTTTGAACTAGTAGCCCAATCTTGGAACTGTTTGAAATTATGGATTCTACAGGCCACATTCTATAAGAAAATTGTTTTTCCGGGTCGATCTGAGACAATTTTTTTTTCGGGGCTCAAAAAAAGGCAGTGTACAACCTTCCTTTTTTACCAAAAATCGACTGCACCAAAATTTCTGGGGAAAACACTTTTTCTTATTAATTTTGGTGCGTAGAATCCAAAACAATTCGTACTTTTTCGATCAGACTTCTCAATCAAAAGTTATGGGACTAGAAACCAATTTCGAAAGAAAATTCAAAGGGCTGTAACTTTTGAACTAGTAGCCCAATCTTGGAACTGTTTGAAATTATGGATTCTACAGGCCCCATTCTATAAGAAATTTTTTTTTCCGGGTCGATCTGAGACAATTTTTTTTTCGGGCCTCAAAAAAAGGCAGTGTTATACCTTCCTTTTTTACCAAAAACCGACTGCACCAAAATTTCTCGGGAAAACACTTTTTCTTATTAATTTTGGTGCGTAGAATCCAAAACAATTCGTACTTTTTCGATCAGACTTCCCAATCAAAAGTTATAGACTAGAAACCAATTTCGAAAGAAAATTCAAAGGGCTGTAACTTTTGAACTAGTAGCCCAATCTTGGAACTGTTTGAAATTATGGATTCTACAGCCCCCATTCTATAAGAAAATTTTTTTCCGGGTCGATCTGAGACAATTTTTTTTCGGGCCTCAAAAAAAGGCAGTGTAAAACCTTCCTTTTTTTACCAAATATCGACTACACCAAAATTTATTTGATTTGATATTTGAGAACAATTTAGAAATGTTTAGGGAAAGTTTCCATTGTCACAAAATCAAATATAAAAATCCGATACAACTGAATACCGAACGATCCTGGAGTGAAACTTTTTGATTCGATAGTCTACGTAACTTAAAAACAATAGGGACCTTTCTTATATCCTTAAGACCATGTGTACCAATTTTCAAAGCGATCGCACGTTTCTAAACAAACTATCATGCACACGGACAAACGGATGGGCAAAAATGGATCTGTTCCAAAATCGCTAGGATTAATTTCAGAAAGGCGTACGTATCATGTGCACGACGTACGATCGCTTTGAAAACTGGTACACGTATTTTTAAATTAAATAGGGGCGTCTAACTCGTTAATAATTAATAAAGTAAATAGGAAATGAAACCAGAAACTGAAAAGTAGTTTAAAATACCAAGGGAGATAAAAACATTAAATTAAAGAATTGGGCTAAAATAAAAAAGAACATTTTGAAAAGTAAAGGAAGGTTTAAATTTTAATGAAAAAGATGGAGAGCGTGTACATTTTTTCGAGGAAAATTAGGCAAGTGAGGTTAAGGCGGGGGGGGGGGGGAATTGTATGAAGGAAAATAAAAGAATTATTATTCAGGGAAACGGTCATTTTGCCGAATAGAATAGAATAGAGAAGTCAAATTAATATACAGTAAACACCGTCAAATAAAAAGTTGGCTGTGGCTAGTACCGATACCACCCGCACACCTGCGCATGTGCGACTCTGCCCTATCATGTCTAAAATTTTGTTCCAAGCCGTTTAGCCGGAAATGAGAGTACAGACCGACATACCGATCGACATAATCGAGATCTTGCTTGATTCGGATTCTGGTCCTTCAAAACGTATATTTCCGTAAAAAAAAGTGTGGGGTCACTTTTTACTCTAACGCGATATCTCTCTTAGTAACGTGCGGGTGGTAAAAATACACGAGTTATAACAACCCCGGTCGATCTGTCAGTTAAGACTGTTCAGGCGGTCGGAAAATAATTAAAAGTATGTTCGTTCATTCGGCCGGCCTGACGTAATCAAAGGTAAGTTGGAACGTGTGTATGGCACGGTCGTCTGCCTCGTCGTCGCGCTATCAGTTCAGACAGTTTACTACAGTTTTTCGCGATTTATCATCGTCAGCCTGTCATGAGATGGGCTTCTCTTTTCTTTCTATCAAAGTCGCTCCCAATGACAAAAGTTGTACATAAGTATCTTCATGCATGCGTAGATACTTAGGCTAATCTCTTGGAGGTAACTTCAATTCATTCAGCAAAATCACATGGGAAAAAACGTGCATTTTTTTCAACCAATCTTTACACCATACCATACGTTTCCTATTGGGTTTCTTTTTACCCAAAGAATTACTACTAAATCGAAAAGTGCTAACGCATCATCGTCAATATTTCAGATTCACCTGAACGTTTGGAAGGTCGTCAGTCTATAATACACGTCTATAGTGCGTCAAAAACAGTCAATTTGCAACTTGTTACGTAAATAGCTATTTTTCGAACCGCTAAACTTCTCGCTAACGCCTTCACGAGAGCGAGGAAAAAATAAAAGATGCTTGACAGAGAAATTCTTACTCAGCTGAATGGTTTGTGACAATGAATTTAATAATGTGATCGTCGAAAGTGAATTTATTAGTATTTATAAACACAATTTTTAAAATGGGTGTATGGACTCAAATCACGTTTAAAAAATCAAAATCAAAAAATTAACCGTGAACGAACCAGCCAATATTCTTTAGAGTATGGTAAATAAGACTGACCCAACTAGATACAGAGAATATATTTTTGAAATGTTTATCAATGTTTTGTAATTATGTTTATGTACATTAGTATGTGATGTTCGTAGATAAACACCAAAATATAAAATTTAATAGTTGATAGTAGAGTTAATAAACACAGAAATGTTGGGGGTGGGTTTTGATAGTAATCACATTTGAATTTTACCATTTCGAAACATACTGCTATTTATCACACCGATTCTAAAAATATTGAGAGTTACCATATATCTCCTATGCGGTATTTCAGGGTTATCAGTGGGAAGCTCTTTTTTTCTTCTAGTGGGCGATATATTTTAAAAAAAATACAGGAAAAATCAGTTTTGTCTTAAAGTACCCACAGATCAAAATGTCTCAAAAACGGATCTATTTCCAACTCATTTCAGTTTTTTTGGGGTACCTAAGGCTTTCAGAATAAAGGTTTTGAGCAATTTTGATAATGATGGTTATAAGTGCACCGTCCTGGGGAAAGCACATGAACTTTCTCCTCTTGAATCTGGCAGGTAAAAATGTCGAATTTTAACTTAGGCAGGTATAGCTCATTTTGGGATCAATGTCAACCTTCAGGCTTTCAATGCGAGGGTTTGACACTTCATTGCTGCCGAACATCATATTACAAAAAGAAATGTGGATGACCTAAAGTATATTTACCAATACGGTGTAAATTTGAATAGTCTTTTTGAATTGTGTGCATTTATGTTGATTAATATGTCGAGATACTTACCCATTCACAAATAGAAGAAAAAAATTTTACAAACAAAATTACAATAACGCATGCCAATATTCCGACATCATTAATCTAATAACAATAACAGACATTGTTCACCTGTAAACAAAGAACATGCTTAGGGTAGAGGTGTGGACAAGACAAAACAAAGATTAATATCTCATAACTTCTTATTGTTTAAACAAGATGATAAGACACTCAAGTGAGGGTCATTAAAATTAGTTACTTAGAACGGCATATCATTATACATTAGGTATTTAATTAAAAAAACGGAAAAGGTTAAAATCCTCAGACGTTTATGCTTCCACTTCGTGTACCTTTTTCTCGTCGCCCTTTTTCGACCAGTCTGGTTTCTTCTGCAAATTTGAAACAAAAATCAATTAGTACACAATTCGAAACTATCGCAAATTTAATGCCGTCGGCCAATTAAATTTGCTTGATATGTGAGATTAATCAGAAAATGTAGGTATATTCCATAAGGGTGTAGTAAACGGGGTGCTAATTTAATATGAATGTACTGTACTGTTCGGTACATCTAATGATAGGTGCGTGGTTTTATGCGTGTGTCTTTATTAGCAAGCTGGAGAAGCGGACGTGGTTTTTAGAAACGGTACTACTAAGGTTGGGGAATTGTACAACAATTAAGGGTAACACAGGGGCACACAACAGCCAGCGAATTGAGAAGCAATAACACCGACACAGCAAAGAAAGTGCTTGCAGTACAACTGATTACGCAATAGGCTCACCTTGGTCTCTAAACGAGGTGTATGTGTGCCACATAAAAAAAAAGGTAGACACATACAAAAAGCTTACAAAAATTGTTAGCATATACGAAAAAGTCGAAAAAGACACAAATGATGTGTTTTGTGTACTGTTAAAAATTTATTTTTTGAATAATAAGTAATGTATTATAAATTGCGTGGTAAGGCCATTATAGTATATTGGTAACATAAAAAGAACACGGACTTTGATGTTAATTATTTCTTCTGCCACTCGGCCTTTTCCTGTTGTTTTGTCTGTGGAAAACAAACGCAACGTTCTAATACCTCAATGTATTGAAATGAATGCAGTACTTTGGCCAGTACAAAGTGTATCTGATTTAAGTTACTGAACCGAAACCTATTTCGAAGTACAGGGTATACACTTTGTTTGTTCAAAGCAGTGCAAATAATGATGTGACAATTTTTTCAAATTACCTCTTTGTCTTCTTCTTCGAGGGTGAATTCTTTCTTTTTGACAACTTTAAGTTGGTTACGGAAGTTGAATTCCGCCGCCTTCTTTTGAAGTTTGGCGAACTTGTTTTCGTATTTGGAGACCTTCTTTAAAGTGGGTTTGATACTGAAAGAAAATTAGGAATTTGGGAAACGGCGATGGCGGTGATTGTCAACTTACAATTTGCCCCTAAGGTCGTTCACTTGGCTGTTCAAGTCATTGATCTAAATAAAAAGAGACGGTTTGGTTTTAGAAGGTTGTAGTGAGTTAAATAGAACTTTTTTGAGCACCAAACTGTCAATAAAGTTCTTTTGTGACAGATAATACTTTTGACGGAGACGCAATACACAACATATGGTTACTCACATAATAGAAGTACACGTAAATGGACAAACTATTATCTGTCATGGTACTTAAAATTAACGTACACAAACTTTAAGCCAAAACACACACGTAACACTGGCACATACGTAGCGTTTCGAAAAACGTCTAGTAGCAGAAACCAGTTTAGTAAGTAATCGAAATTTAGCGTGGTTATATGCAATAGCTTTAAAGATAGGAGAAAGGCTTTAGATACAGATATTCAAAGAAAGAAGTAATTAGAGGGATATTGGTACAAGTTTTCAAACACCAACGAAACACAAAAATACATATTTTACAAATATTAAACAATGCACTTTCGTGGAGAAATTCAAAAATCCTTCGTATTTCTCACAAAACACGCCGAGGAAGAAAAATGTAACATCATAAAAAGTTGCTCTATATACTATAACAAAAATATGGTAAAAATATTGGTGACGACAAAATTTCGTCGAGGCACATTGGGCGGAGATGACGACTACACTACTACAGGTCGCTGGTTTTGAACAGCTTTACATCATTTCTGAAAGCTCAAAAATCTCGTCTGGCAAGGAACCGAATTTGTCTCTAACTGAAAATTGTGCAAAAAGATTTGCGCACCAGTTCTATGCCAGACAAACTACAATGCAACTACAGCATGTTTGTACAAAATCGATCCTGAAAAATGGGAGACATAAGTTTCAGTAGACAAAAAAAAAGGACGGCAGCGGTATGGCACTTCTAACTGTTCGGTTCCGAATCCATTGACGACTTGCTAAAATTGGGCATACGACATGGTGATTTGGAACGATTTGTCTAATGTATATGTAAGCATGAAGTGCCATACCAAAAGGATGGGGACACTTCAGCTAGGGACAGCTGTTAAGAAAAGAAAAGCGTGTGTGGAGAAAGCATTTGATAATTGAAGCTGTGGGTAAAGCGAATCAGAGCAACTTAAATGAATGTCCTCGAAATAAAACATAAATAAAAACATGCGGGTGGGTTTAATACAAAGGAATAATCAGAATCAATTTTGGACGTATTTAGTAAATACATTCCTAGTATAAAAAAATAATAAACTTAACAGTTAAAATGGTGATATTTACAAATGTTTGCAGCCCTGGGTTTTTAAAATAAAATACTGGAGGTTGTTAAAATGCAGGGTACGGGTGGATGGTTTGGTGTAACACTTCATGTTTGTTTTGTTCGTATTACAACGGTTACAAAACAGAGGTATTTTGACGAACCTCAGGACTGAACTTGAAATTTATAAATACCGAGATCGGCTACAATCTCGCAAGCGCTAGAGATTAATCTCGGTATTTATAACACCCATGGTAAGCACAAAAAACAGTGTGTCACTCAGCTGTTGTACCTCCCAATCTCGCTTTCGGACCTCACGTTCCAAATCCCACTTCTGTTCCTCACAAATATACATGCGATCGTAATAATCCTTAAGAATCCTCTTTAATGTAGCTATAATCGGAAATGGAACCACCAGTCAACAAAATGACACACAGCAATAGATAAAATAACCTGTACTGTAAAATACGTCTTTCGGCATCGTGTAGAATGTTCGCCAAAAGAAGTATCTTAACGCATATTTACAACTGAAAAATACATCTCTTAGTTCAGATCTAATTAGGGGTACCGTCAACACTTCTCCAAAGTCTCAAATGGAGATTCAAAAAAATATCGCAAGGGCAAAAAAAAACCGTCGAATTTTTAAAACATCCAGAAAAAATCCGAAAGATGTTGGCTAAATATCTACTTGGATTGGGTATCGTCGTTTCGTATACCTCATAAGCTTTTAGCTTTTCAGCCCATTCGAGATCAAATTTATCTCCTTCGAGTTGATGTATTCTTTGCCAATACGTTTGACATACCGTTTGCAGCTCGGCTAGAAGAAATAAGACAGTTAACACAAAAAAAGGAAGGTGGGAATTTTTTACGGTACAGATACAACTGCAAAACGTAGAACCGACGAGGGGCGTGATAAGGGAGTAAGGAGAGACAAGCACAAGCTAAAAGCTGAAAATAGTAGGTGAAATGTAGTTGTTTGTGAATGAAACGGAATAGTCTTGTGATAAATCTACATCTTTTCTTGGCTATCAGTGGGCAAAGGCTAGTGCTAAAGCTCGCGATGCGCTGGTGTGGAAATCAATGGCGTGCGTAGAACTTGCATGCGACTGTGATGATCATCAATTAATTCTACCTGAAGATCTCTGAATTCGACCTCCTTCTCAATATCGTATTTCTTATGTTCCAGGTCACTAATGCGTTTGTGATACGATTCGCAGAGCGATTTTACGCTGGCTAAAAGAGTGTAAAAATTCATAGGTACTTGAGTTTTTTAATTAGCGAGTGCAATTTTTTTTATATCCCTAACGAGTGTCCTCCAATAAATTGACGAGCGCTTTTTTTATATTTAAATATTCGCAGTACTCGTGAAACCCAATACGTGCATGGCTAAATTTACTTGGGTACCAAAATAGATCGTCTAAATTTGCTCCTATGAGAATTCCACGCCTTTGCACTCAATTTTATGATGTAAACGCGCGTACGAAATAGCAATGCAAGTATATTTCACATGCACTGTATTAGTTCACCTATAAAAAGCCAATTTCATAGCAAAAAAAAAACGATACACCTAAAAAGCGGGATTGATGCTTTGGAACCCAAGTTTCGTTGTAAAAGTTCATCAAACCAAACTTTCACATCTCCATTTGGAGCTCTGAGCATCCATTCAAAAATCCGCACATTTTTCCAAATTGTGAAAACCTCGCATTAAGGAAGTTTTTTGTTAATTTAGGCATAACGTGCACCGTACCAAAAATAAACAAAAGCGCTTTTGTCGTGCAACGGTCGTTACGACGTTATCTAACCTCATAATCTTTCAAGGTAACTTGTTGTTCCAGATCATACTTATGCTCTTCCAACTTGGCGATTTTATCATTGTAATTCCTTAGCATAGTTTTAATGAGTTCTGTGGTAAACGACAAAGTAGTTACAAAGATTTAAGAACTAATTGTTACGGGTACGTGGCAAGAAAAATAAGGAAGTGTTAATCACTTTGAAGAAAGTTACAGGAAATTCGAAAATAGATTCGTTTGAAGCTGCTTCGCATAGATGTTACACATGGATATATAAAAAAGCTTTGGACGATACAAAAATTGCATCGTGCAATGAGTCGCTGTTATTCTAACCTCTAACTCTTTGATTTTTACTACTTGCTCCACGTCGTACTTCTGCGTTTCCAATCTGACGATATTTTGGTGGTATGACAAGAGAAGCTTCCTAATATTGTCTGTGGTAAATGACAAATGTTTAAGTGTGCATCTAATACAGGATATGGCATGTAAAGGAAAACGATGATCTTCTTCTTGGATTTAAAAAAAATTCAAAAACCGGGAGGCATTCTTCTTGCGTAAGTACCCCGCGTTATCATAACATACACATCCCTTTCTAATTACACCGTCAACAGTAATTAGGAAAGGATGCGTTTTCTAAACATATTCATCCCTTACTAGCAAATCGACACCTTACCTTCATTTGCATCGTCTACGGGTTTGGGCTTTCCACAGCGTTCTTCAATGATACGTCTACGTTCCGCCGATTTACGTTCTTGTTCCTTTTTCAATTCCTCAGCAGCTTTCTTTCTTAACAATAGCTACAAAAACGCAACGATTAGTTACTGGCATTTGAAAAACATTAGCATACCCGGAGTTTCTTCTTTCTCTCAGGGGTCATGAAACCTTTCTTGGCCTTTTTAGCCTTGGAGGCCTCTTCCATACGGGCCCTAACTTCGGCCCTCTTCCTCTCAATTTCCGCCTGCTTCTTCTTCTTTTCCTGTTATCGGTGGCGATTTTTTTTAGATAAATTATACTTACGTGAAACTTGATCCAGAAAAATTCCTCAGCGAGAAACTTTTCTAAATCAAGTTTTGGATTTACGTGCCTCCTCGAGACGCTTCCTCTGAAAATGGACAAGAACATTAGTTTCGATCTAAAAGTTGAGGAAAGGTGCTAGTAAAGCCACACTATAGATGGTTAGGTATGGCGAAAGTCTAAAAGAAGCGAAAACACTTACAGTAGAATCCGTTTCATTTTCTACTTCAACAACATCTATAACACTATTAAAGCATAGCATCGTCTTTTTTGACGCATTTGGTAAGGAAGAGT
Organism: Photinus pyralis; assembly: GCF_008802855.1. Lineage (NCBI taxonomy): Eukaryota > Metazoa > Arthropoda > Insecta > Coleoptera > Lampyridae > Photinus > Photinus pyralis. The sequence goes on from NW_022170511.1 coordinate 27,724,556, forward strand.
CTGTTTACTATAACATCGCAACTATTTTATTGGTTCTTTCCCATCTGTCTCAGGGATGAAAGTCAATTCTATTGAAGCGTATAATGTAGCGACATGCAAGACATTTACCTTTGCATTTTAGAGCAAGAAGATTCGTAATACTATAATGGATGCGTTCCGATTGGGGTAGTCGGGTGAAGGAAAGAACATGAAACAAAATACCTCAAATTAGGATGGTCCAAAATTGTATAAAATATGGATACGTACCTAACCTCATCGTCCGCCATCTTGTTCCTTAGGTGTTTTTCTGGAAAATTAAGAACGTTAATCAATTGTAAGAGTTGCCTTAAATTTATTTTTAGAACTTGGCACAGTTCCAAAATAAGTGTGTCGTATCCTAATTTGGGGGGACTCACAATACATTCTCGAATTACGTTGATTCGGCGTTTCCAAATTTAGTGAAAATAAACGCGTGAAAATTGAAACCCGTTGAATTTATCGCGCCGCACTTTCACCAAGTTGAAAAATGAAATTATCCACAATTCACTATAAAAGATTGAGCCTAATGAAATTAGTAAAATGGGTTTGATTGAAAACTGAGGTAGGTAATTGCGCAAATATCAGTTATTACCTGTAACACTAATATAATAATATGGCCAGTCAACAAAAGTTGTTACTGCTGACTGTGAAGAAACTGAAAACTGAAAGTGAGTTCTAAAATTTTCTACTTCTCGTTCTCCCTCTACTTCAGGAAGCGTCCCTTACGTCTTTCGACCAGCCATATAGGCATAGAGACACCTCGTTTCTAAAATAGAAATTGGCTAGATCCTATACCCATTTTAAATGTTCTCCATATTTCATATAAATAGATCAATTTTCAATATTTAGAAAAAGAAATTGCGCTGATTAAAACGCCTGGTAAATTTTTAAATCTGCACGAGCCTTTTGAGATTTTCAAGCAAGCCTAATATCGAGGTGGTAATACGAGAAATAATGTTTTGTGTTAAATTGAATTACAACGATGTATACCTATAAAAACATAGCGGTAAGAAATTAAATTGCTCAATGCCAACGGATCATGCCAAATTCCTTGTCTACAATTTTATGTANAAAATGGGTGTAACTTTATCAGAAACGATTTTTTCAAAAATCTTTGGTATTTGTGAAATTCTTGATATTGGCCTGTAATTTTGCACTAAATCCCTATCTCCCGCTTTGTGTAATGGTATTAAAAAACTTTCTTTCCATTGTATAGGAAAGTATCCAGATTTAAGTGATAGCGAATAAAGGAACAGCAATGGTTTTGCCAAAGTAAAACGGCACTCCTTTAAGATTAGTGGTGGTACTCCATCTGGGCCGACACCTTTTTTAGTATTCAATTGTTCAAGTTTTGTGAAAACATCATTTGCAGAGACAGTTAAAGTATTTAAATGTACAGTCTTAACATATTGAAAATCAGGTACACAAGTATCACGCACATTTGGATACACCGAAGCAAAGAAATTGGCAAAGAAATTTGCAATTTCGCACGGATCATCTGTAACACTACCATTGTAACACATACTGTTAGGTAAGGAATGGCTTCGTTTAGAGTCATGTACAAATGTCCAGAAATATTTAGGGTCTGTGTGAATATTATTTTCGGTAACATTAATATAGTCACTGTAGCACTCGTTTATGAGTTTATTGCATTTAGTTCGTAAACCACTAAATATTAAATAATCACCAGACAGGCGCGTTTGTTTATATTTTTTATGAGCAACCTTTTTCTGCACAAGAAGTTCTTTTACATGACGTGAAAACCATTTAGGAAACTTATAATTGCCCAACTAGTTATGGCACATAACGCCCTTACAAAAAATAAGTCATTTTAATATATAATTAGGCTGCGCGGCCAACTTCACGTAGCCTCGGACTTCTTTATATTTATATTTATAGTGGCGGAGTAGCTACCGCCAGTACCCGGGCCGGTCAAATTGCGCTCTCAATCATCCCCCCCCCCCACCCATTCGTCTCCAAATTAACCAGCTAGGTGGGTACAGTGAAAACAGATATGTACAGGGTGTTCTAAATTGCTTGTTTAGATTTATTTCGGCGATATTTTGAGCGGTAAAAGAGAGAGAGAGTGATGCGGTTTGCACTTCTCGTAGTTACATTTCAAAGCGCAAATGTTCAAAAATGCAATAAACAGTTTTTACTTAAGTGATTGACTGAAGTAATTCACTCAGTTATTTTCAGGAATGCCAAATAGGTATCAAAAATAAACGTTATGTAAAAATAGTCTCTTAGCAAAGGGGTATTTTTTATGTTTTCCATAACCTGCTTGGTTTTTAAGATACAGCACCAAAGCTTGTTCTAAATATCCGTCAAACACATCAAAAACACGCAATTTGGAGCACCCTATACACACGACGACGTCCATTATTTCACTAAATTTGGTCTACTACATCACATAATTGATCTTTTTCTGTGACTAACATTCTAAGACTGTTTAAGCTGCTATGAGCGCACATACGTTTTTATTAACTTAAATTGCGGGCCGCCGTTGCAGCCCTCCCCCCTTACGCTGCCACTGGTTATGTATGTGCCCTGTTGCACCGCTGGAATGAAACTTATTCCCAAAACGCTTATCCAGGTCAACTTTGGGTATCCGCAGAATTGTTCAAATATGAACTTTTTCTTTATAGGAAAATTATGCGCTAATAATGCGTCTTTTGCGCCGTTAATATAAAATTTTGCAAAGTAACACAAAATTACACATTTGAAAACCCATTAACGTCGGCCAACTTCTCGTAGACGCTGTTTTTTTATAAAAAATTTTTTTCTTATGCAAAAATTAAGGGCTAATTATGAATTCACTAGAAAAGCAGTTTGCGCTGTAATAGAAAACAGACTATTTCAAGTACCATTAGCCGGGACTGTTTCAGAAGTGAATTTCTTTTTATGCAGAAATTAAGTACTACCACAGATAAAATACCCAATACCACAGATAAAATAGTACTAGTAATAAACAATGGGGTATTTCGAAGGTTAAAAACAGTAGTTGGCACCCCAACTTTACCCAAATCAAATAAATGTATGTCTTTAATTTACGAGTAATTCAATGATTTGTACCCACGATACTAGAATTTGTACCCGCATAGTTTTTTATAAATTAATTTTTCCTTATTCAAAAATTATGCGCTAATTATGCGGTTTATTGGACCGCATATAATTATTTCATAAACAACACATAATGCTAAACAAACAAATTTGTTTAAAATGGAATTATACACAGTTACGCGAAGTTGTAGGGCACTATCCAATTTTTCCAATAAATTTACATGCATTTATTACGGCGCAAAATTTCACTTTAATTTTTCTACATAAAAAAAATCTGCTGCTACGTAACGTCGATTGCGCTTATGCCACGCCTTCGATATAGGGGTCGGTAATGTTGGCATCTCCACTTTGCCCGAATAATTTAGGACTAATTAAAGACTAATTTCTAACCCAAGTAAGATTTTTATTGTTTAAACAATTTATTAATTATTTAAACAATTATCAACTAAAAATTCTCAATTCTTAAATTACCAAAAAGAAGTGCAATGTATAAATTAAGAATTAATTTGTATTCACAAACATTTTGAAAACAAATTATATTGTTAAAAAGTCGTCTGGGCCATCGCGCATGTTGAGAGGGAATATCGAGATAGAATGCTGTTTGCTAAATTATTAACAATCCTCGAGATAGTTTGTTATTTTATATTGCTGTCTGTCTGTCTGTTGTGCACGATAAAGGTGATGAATGAGCATAATATATAAAAGACTCATAAAGGATATTAATACACTTGACACGCCAAAACGAGCAACTTTGACAGTTTGACTTTGACACTAATTTGCGCGCCAAATAGGTACTCTTCTTCCATTGGTCAATATCTTCGGTGAACTACGAACTGCCAGCGCGAACGCGGGCGAAAAGTTTATAAATCGGCCTCTCGAGAACACTCGAGTTTGCTATATAAGCAAATCGAATTGCGATTTGCTATTGCTATACATTCGTCTTCTTTGTAATTACTTGTGTGTGTTATATCTATATCTTTTTTTATTATTAACGTGTAAATAATTGTTATTGCAATTTCTCTTACAAATATATGATATGATTCAGGAATTCCATTTTCAATGCCGAAGTAATAAATAGTTGGCGTTGTTATAAATTGTGTATATGTAAGTAATAGATAATTTAGCTGTTATAAATTCATTGTTATAAATTAATTGTATATAAATAAATCACGTAATTAAATTGACGGGCCATCTAGTGGTGTACAAGTTCAATGGCAACGCATGTACTAATAACAAAAAAATGAATCATTTACACATCTATTTATTTATTTATTTATTGTCCCTCTTGTTCTAGACCCTCAACAGGCTTACGCCTAATTACAGAGTGACCCGCATAATGCTTTTATGGTGCTTCTTGTGTCTTGTTCTTGTTGATTGACTGCATTTGACTGGATACCAAAACGTCAATGTTCCCAATAGCACACTGCGGCATCACCTCGTCCAAAAAAAGGCTCAAATGACATAAAAAGTAGGCATGCAAACGAAGGTTTCATGAAGATTTTGGGTAAATAACTATTGCCATTGAATTATATTCAATGCTATTACCTAATTTTACATATAAATGCATATACTATACCACTTGTGTATCAAAACAGCACCACCTATATATTTCAACTGCTTTTCTGTGAACATTTTACCTCGCTTACCCTCACATTAGGTATCAACGTATCATTTTGTACGACCTCATGGGGCAAAATGATAATTATACATCCTTTTCATTACTATGCTAATGTTGTAGCATTTTAAAGCAATGTAATGGCAATTTCATTTGTACGGGTAATTGTATCTAATAGCACACATTTGTTTTTTTGTCTTATGGGGATTATTTTGTCCCACCTTCCCTAACTGCAACTATAACAAATACAATGCGATCAAAAATGAGTTGCTGTCGAGTCACCCTTGGAATTTTTGTTTACATGGGAAATCGTGTTTAACTTTAACTTGAACTTCCAAAGGCGACTTGACAGCATCTCATTTTTGATCGCCCGTTACTGAATTTTTGTGTTCGATATCGCACTGTAATGCTTCCAAAAAAAGCAATGGGCGCACTTTTCTATATATTCGCTAGATTTGGAAACAGAAATTTACCTTGCGTTTGTCGGACTTGAACGCAAAAGTATTTCGTATAGATGCGGAAGATGCCGCTGTTCATGTTATGAACAAAAATTTTCGTGAATTGATTGTAGTAATCGCAGAAATCACTTTAGAAGAAGCCACACCAGATTTCGCTGCAATCGGATATAATATTGAATAAAGCCAAATTTAAAATTGAAATGAGAAAGTCAAAATACGATATTTTGTTAGTAATATAAATTATGCAGTCGGAATATGAGCATGTAACACGAATTTTGAATAGCAGTAATTCGACTCCAGTTTTAAATTAAATATTTAGCTATTTACATATCAATTAAGTTTGTAACACGTTAATTATAGTACTATCACTTTTAGCATGATGAGCTTTTTCTTGAGCGGTAGTAATTTTTTAAGGATTCGTCAGCGCAAATCCTTCAAATGATCATAAAATTGCAAATGTTTAGGGTTTATAAATAATCGGGCTAAATTAGATCCATTGAAGATTTTCAGGCATATTTAGGAGTGCAGATATCCACAAATAGCTGACCTATATATCCCGAGGCCCGTGACTAGGCTATGACGTCATTACCGTTGTCATGCCAACAGGTTTTAAGGGTAGTGTGTTTGAATTGACATCTTTGCCTCGTACAGTACCTTCACCAAAGACAAAGGTGCTGCAAATAATGTTTTAACAACTTCATTCAACTGGAATAAAGACTTTGCAAACTACAATCGCTTCAGCTAAAAAGCTTACGATATGACGTCAACGTAAACGTTTTTAAACTTTCGCGAAAGGCCCACAAAAGCTGCAATTTTCGGTTATGTGGGAGATCGGTACATAATTTAAAGGAGTCTGACTGAAAGGCTTCACGTTAAGTTATGTTAATAGCTGCCTTTCAATACCGCCTCGACTGATTTATAGAAAGTTTAATTTTAGACATCGTATACAAATGGCTGTAGTCTCAAATTGAATGAAAAGAAATAATTAAACGAAAAACACTATTTCCAGATATGAACGTTTTAGGTGTTTGGTTACGAGAGTAGATATTTAATAATCGCTATTTTACTTTGGCTTACTATATTAATACATAATATGATGTTTGTGCTCCATTTGATTACCTATATATGTATCATTTGGAAACGAGAGCATAGGTATATGCTAGGCTTGGAAAAGGTTCGCTTACACCACGTAGTAAATTTTATAAATACTGCTACTAAGTTTCTAACATACGAAATACGTACGTACACGTAATTATCGTACAAACACTGCGGAAAAAGATAATACGCAGTGCAAAATTACGAGACTTTGCTGATGTTTAATATAAATAATCAAAAAGTTTTTTTCTGAAAAAAGTAGATATAACCACTGGATCTATCAAGGCGTACCATATGTTACCATCACACTCCTTCCTTCTTCCGGAAGGTTCATCTTGCAAAATTCTCCTTCGAAGCACCTCCTCCCAGAAAATTCCCCAGGAATATATAGTCAATAAGGGTGCTCTCTCCCGCCTCTGGATATTTACTGAATGTAAATTGCAATTCGATATAAGGTATGTTAGCCAAATAACGCCATGTTCCTAATAACGCCAGACGTCCTCTTTTGGAAAACCACGTAAGCAATACAAAAAATTGCCAGTGTGGCATTGTAGGTTCATACCCAAGAAGACTGTCAGCCATTAAAATCTTCTTTATAGATGAAACAAGTGTCACCACATGAGATGCATGATTTTGACGGCAATAACCACCATTCGTCATTGCATCTTTGATGCAAGATATTTGATGTTCAAACCCTCTGATAATTAGATTTGTTTATACCCGCGTGGTGTTTAGTAAGTTTATGTTATATCTAGTTAATAGTTCCAATTAAAACAAAAACATTTTTGTAAAATCAGTAATGCAGATTTTAGGTTAAGTGCGCCTAATAACACCAACAATCTTCTACTGGCGTGATTAGGAGCCAATCTGCAATTAAAGTGTGTTCTTGGTCTTCCAACCAAGTAAATCGGAAGAAAAAGAGAAAACCTGCAGCTAAGGAGAGTTTGGTATTGTTTTGTTTGCCAAAAAGAACGGATCTGCGATATGCGCCTTTGTGTCTTTTGGAACCGTTAAGTACACGAGGAATGTGTAGGATTACCCAAAAAAGACAAATTTTCATGTTTTTTTTTTTTTTTTTTTTTTTGTCAGGTGGGGAAATGCATTATGCACACTCCGGATGGAAAAGTCCGGAGTAGTGTGGGACTCTCACCCACTAAAACCCCACCTGAGGCTTCGGCTTCTAGGGCCATTCGCCTTTATACATACTTTTACACAGAAAAAGATGACTATATAAGTACAATGGGACAGAAACGGATCTAGTTACATTTATTAACATACAAAACCAAACTATCACAGATCATTTGCTATACCAATTCTTTGGATGAAGGCAAGAGTATTTTTACATTGCTCTTTGTTTTTAAAGTTATTTTCCCATGCAGGGTCGATATTAAAGAGCACACGTACATCTGTGTACTGCGGACAGACAGAAATAATATGATGTGGTGTTAAAATAACACCACATTGCTCGCATAGTGGCCGTTCTTCGCCCGCCAACAAATATCCATGAGTGAGGGCAGTATGCCCCAGCCGGAGTCTGTACAGCCTGATCAAGTTCAAACGCCCAACGTCGATATAAAATAGCGGATCCAGGCTCTGTTTGATCCTCTTCAAAGCCGTATCAGTCTCCGACCACTGTTCACTCCACCGCTCATAAATTTTCGTCTTCACAAGTTCACGTCGTGCAATAGATGACATATTCGTAAAGTCAACGTTATCCAGTTGGAGATAGTTTAATACCTCTCTAGCTCTAACACCTAACGATCTACATCTATTTAGCCGAGCAATTGTAGTTGCATCAGTAAGTGATATAAAATTTGGATGTTTATCATCTATCCTTACTTTTATATAATAGTTTGCAACAATCCGGCGTAGAGCTAGAGGGGGAATATTTGCCTCGACGTGGAGCGATGTTACCGGACTTGTTGGATATGCTCCCAAAGAGTAGCGAATGGCCAGGTTCTGAATCTTGTCAAGTTTCTCAAGCCAAGTATTACTGCCACATGTAGAGTACGCTGCACATCTATAATCCATCCTTGACAGGATGAGGGCCTTATAAATATCTAGGAGGGTCTTAGGGTGAGCTCCCCACCTATGATGAGCTAGAACTCTCATAATGTTCAGCGATTTTCTACATGTAGCCGCAACATTCTCCAAATGCTTTGACCATCGTAATCCCCTATCAAAGGTAAGTCCGAGGAACTTGACTTCTTGGACAACACTGATTATACGATTGTTCATAAACAAAACGGGGTCATAGTGGGGCTTACGGAGTCGACAAAAGTGAACAACCTTTGTCTTCTCCTCCGACAGCACGTACCCGACAGCATTGGCGTTATGACAAATGATGTTAATTGCCGTTTGTAGGTTTCGAGTTATTATGCCAACCGTCTTACCAGAACAACAAACCATTAAATCGTCTACGTATAAGCATTTATCAATTGACTCCTCAACACCTTTGGCTATTTCATTTATGGCGATGCCGAACAGGGAACAACTGAGTGTTGACCCCTGCGGCACACCATTTTCTAAAACATACTCTTTGGAGTTGATATCGCCGATTCTTACACAGAACTTCCTATCCTCTAAAAAGGATTTTATAAATTTAGGTAAATTCCCTCGAAGATTGTATTTATACATATTTTGCATTATTCCATATCTCCAAGTCATGTCATAAGCACCTTTTATATCGAAGAAGACCGCAACCAGATGTTCACCACTGTCAAATGCCCTCAGAATTCTGTCTGTCAGTTTGACCAGATGGTCTACCGTTGACCGTCCTTTCCGAAAACCAGTTTGGTAAGGCACGTATACGTTATTGCTTTCGAGAAATGTTTGTAGCCGCACATTAACCATTTTTTCTAGCAGTTTTCCCAAGCAAGATGTCAAACTAATTGGGCGATAACTTTGTGCCTGCAACGGATCTTTTCCTGGTTTCGGTATAGGAATTACGATGGCTTGCTTCCATTCTGAGGGGTAAGTAGAATCATTCCAGCAGTTGTTGAAGAATCTTAAGATGGTATTTTTCATTTCAGAACTACAGTGGCGAAGCATCTGGTTATGGATAGCGTCTTCTCCCGGTGAACATGACTTGGTGTTACGGATTGCTGCCTCCAATTCTTCTACAGTAAAAGGTACGTTGCAGTTCTGTATATCATCTGTGTTAAAGTCAATTAATACTGCTTCTTTTTCAGGTTTGGTATCTAGAAAGGTGTTGGAATAGTTTGACGAGCTACTGACTTTATAGAACTGATCTGCAACTATGTTAGTTATGTCTTGCAGTTTATTGGTAATTATTCCATCGGAATTGCGCAAAAACACCGGATAACTGCAGCTGTTTTTTCCAGATATAGCTCCGACTTTCTTCCAGACATCATTACTGGTAGTCTCTGGTGTCATGGTTGTTACATAATGTTGCCATGAAATTCTTTGGGCTTCTAGTATTCCCCTACGACACTGAGATCTTCGTTTTTTGAACTCTACAAGATTCTCCAACGTAGGATTTCGACGAAATTTATTTAGAGCTTTTTTCTTTAATGCTATTTTTTCTTTGATTTCAGGTGACCACCACGGGACCATCTTTCGCCTATTGCCAGGTTTAGATTTAGATATGCTGGCGTCAGCGGCGTTTATGATGGAAGAGGTAATGGTTTTAACATTTAGATTGTCTTGATTAGGAGGGACGAGGACTTGTGTGAAGAGTTCCCAATTTGCTAATTGGATTTTATATTTAGCTATCGTTTTTATTGGAAGATTGTGACCCCTGACTGTGATAATAATGGGAAAATGGTCACTATGATGTAAATCATCTTCCACCTCCCATTTCAGGCTAGTATGTATACCTGGTGAAGATACTGATACATCGATGGAGTCAAATGTGCCTGATCCTGCATTGAAACAATTACAAATAAAACGAACAGATAACTAGAATATCACAGATTGTATCACAAATTAATTGGTACAAGACCCTCTTGACCCCGAATTGCGGGGTTTCCTGGGTTTGCCTTTCGGCCACCCTTTCCTCTTCCTCTGTTGCTTTGCCTCATTAACTTTATCATCATCTACGGATGTGACACTCGATTCCCTAGATCGAGACAAAGCGGGAGACGTCTTACGTTTAGACCCCCGCGTCTCTGGGTCCATACCCTCTACCTCTGACGCCGTAGTAGGGTCCGAGAAAAGATTAACGCTGTTCCCGGGAATTGATATGGGAACTTCTACAACAGTTGGGGGAGGTTGTACAATTAATCTGTTTGTGGTGAGTATTCTCATTAATGCCTCCATTTCTTCCTTAATTATTTTTCTAATTTCAGGACCGACAGGTTGTACGGGAACTGACGTTGGTACTGAAGCAGCCTGTGCAAAAGATGTGCTGGGATTCACTGTCCCAACTTTCTTTTTTGCTTCCGAGTACGACAGCTTTTGTATCACCTTCACCTCCTGTATTTTCATTTCCATCTTGAACACTGGACATGTTTTAGTGACCGCTTTATGCGGCCCTTTGCAGTTTGGACATTCGATGGGTTCTCCGCAGGTAGTTCCTTCGTGTACAGGTTTTCCGCATACGCATCTCTTATCATGCTTACAATTTACAGCAGAATGTCCGAATCTTTGGCAATTAAAACATCTAAGTGGATTTGGTATATACGGACGCACCTGCAAGGGGTAAAACGCCGCTTGGATTGTCCGTGGTAATCTCGGGGTATTGAAGGTAAGTATATGGTTTGCAGTGTCTATAAACACTCCATCCCTCCTTGTCCTAATCCTCCTAACGTCCACTACACCTTGACTACTTAGATTATCTTTTATTTCCTCAATAGAGCAATTCAAAAGATCGCGACAGAAAACCACTCCCTTTGACGAGTTAAGCATCCCATGGGGTACTACCTCAACTTCAAAATCGCTAAATCGCGTACAGTTACAAAGTAATCTCGACTGCTTCTGTGATACAGTTTCAACCAAAAGATCTCCTTTCATCTTCTTAACGTCTTTTACTTGACCAACAATGCCATACAAAACCTTACTTATCAGGAAGGGACTTACAGATGTAAAATCGCCTTCCTTCCTTTTAATGACCAAGAACCGGGGCACTTCATCCACCTTCTCATTGGCCATGTATTCTCTTCCAGGAGCATTTACATGCGTCGAGGCCTGGTCGCCTGCCAACGACGCCGAGCAGCCGCTTAATATCGACCGGGTGAGGCCTGCCCGCTCCGCCTCGCTCCCTGCCGGCTCTGGGGACAATCCGAACCCCTGAGCAGTAAAATGTGGTCGCCCCGAAGGGCTTAAAAGTCTTTCCATTTTACAAAAAAAGGATTGCATTTTTATGCTACTGCCAGCAACTAATTCGGCCGCTCCTAACATGGAGAACAGACGCCGACCCAGCAGCCGCCCACTATGGAACAGACGCTACTGGGATTTTTACATGAAACAAAAGACAGAGGGACCAGAACCACCAAAAAAACAATACAAACGACCTGGGACAGCTTCGCTTCACCACTGCTGGCAACAGTGGCTACTGAGCCCCCCCACCACGACAAGGTGCTTCCCTTGGGGGGGTTTTCATATGTTTGTATTGATTTTGAACGTTAGTTAAATTTCAATAAATGTTTACCCTATATATTTTGTCCTCTTTTAAGAAATATCGCAGTTGGTGTTCTTAATAACGCCAACTGCAGCTTGCTGAATAAAATAAAATTTTTTTAGTTTAAAAACTCAAAAAATAATTCTGCACAATTAATTTTGTTCTAATATGTTGGCAAGTATTAATTACCAAGATACAGAATATTTTGGAAAATATTTACAAAGCTGTGGTAGGTTGAACCTTAGTATGGCGTTATTTGGGTCACATACCTTAGTTCCTAAATTTAAAATTACCAAGCTGATATAAATATTTAATACTTTGTTTTTATACCAACGGAGAGAGGATGATTAGTGTACGAGTAATCTGTAATGTTTGTTGTCTTAGTGTTTGTAAAGTTTCCTTTCCTGGACGGTTTCTTCTAACTTTTGTGTTATTAATTCGTATCAAGTAAAGCCTATGTCAAATCGATCTTCAAAACCTGCACCCCAGAGCTTTTTGTAGATTTTGGACCTCTGGTTCATTTAAGGTTTGGTCTTCTACATCATCCAATCTTCTTTTGACATAGTTTTAAACCTGCATAATATTTGCATTTTTTGATATCGACACATCAAAACTTACCACCAATTTTTTAATCGAAGAAGTATTTATAAATACAATGGTAGTATGTAACAGGTTATAGCATGTTCTGAAAGTGGCGGTTGCGATGTTGTTTTCTGCATGCTGTACAGGGTGGTTCGAATTCGTATCCATTTAGTTGGCTAAACAAGGCAAATTGGAAAGAGGATTAATACAAAAACTAAACTAACCATATTCAAAGGGGCAATGTAACCGACCATTTTTCATGTATCTGGAGTTTGGGGAACAAAATTAACGAAACTACAATAGAAAAATTTAATTAGTACACAATTTACAGAATTAGCACGTCAAAAACGGCAAAAGTTTAATGTTGGAGAAACGAGACAATACCCGAAAATGAATATGCCCAAAAAAGAAAACACGGCGGAAGTCTTCAAAGTTAATAGAACGAATGATAAATTTAATACTTTTATTTGTTACTCAGTTGTAAACGTTGATTAACAAGACAAAACGCAAACGGGTAAACGTCATGTTTAAACGCTACTGACTTGTAAAACTGACAGCAGACCTGTAAAACTGACAGCAGACCTGTAAAAATTTTACAAGTTAGTAATCTAGTAATTTCATTGGCCAGAATTAATGCGAAGTCTCTGTTACATGGATAACATGATATTTTAGACATTTCTTTAAGATCAATTTAAGAACTAATTATTTACGTTTACTATTGTTTACAAATGAGTAACAAATAAAATATTGTACATTATACGCCAGGTAGTAGTTTTTACTGGCTCTAGGAGATGACAGGCTCGCCTGACGGCTCGCCAGTCAACTTCTCCTATCGCCAGTAAAAACTCACTTATCTGGCTAATAATGTAAAATGCTATTAGCCGAATTTATAAAAATAGATAGGAAGAATGTGTAAAATTCCAATAAATGGAGAGTAATTTAACCACATTACGAATACTAAAGAGAGCCTGAAATAGAAGATTTAGATGTCAAGTAGGGACGCTATCAGGGACTTTTCAATTTACCTATTATTTCAAATTTGGTAATATAGACTCCCCAACGTGCGATTGCTAGGAGGGGAGAGAAGATGCCTTTGATTGATAAAAATATCTTCAAAGTTGAACGTAACGATATATAGTAGATGTCTCATTACCTTGGATCTTTCTTTTCGTTATTATAGATTTCTTATTGCTATAGTTATTTGCTTCGCCGACCGAGGTCGCGCAATGGTATTTCTAGTTTTATGTCATTCGTATAGTTTCACATCTACTACCAACCAAAAACCCTAATTTCGTTTGTTTACCTAATGCGCTTCAAGAAAACCATTAATTTATCTTTCGGACATAGAGTTACCAAATTGGTCAGATTTTTGAACTTTGAACCAGTAAACTACGTAGATTTCTTAATAACGTCTGTTCGCGTGTAGCGATTTAGCACGATTTAGTTACACTAGCTTCGAAAAATTTGATTCAAATCGATATTCTTTCAAGCAAAGGAAAATAGTGAAAATAGCATTAAAACATCAGGTAAACAAACGACAGTTTAAGAAAAATCTAGAAACTTCGGAGCTTTATTTAACAATAAAACTTTTTGAAGGGTATGCATTGTTAAGGGCGATGGTTGAGGCAATGACCGTTTCATAAACCTACAAAATCGAACCTTGTAACGTAGCCCAGTCAATCTAGGTTAAATAGAAATAAAAAAAAAGTTGAACATATCCAAAAATTCCATATGTGGAAGGTGCGCATAGAGGATCACTTGCCAATACTTGACAAGCTGACCAAATCCAGTAGTTCCTCTTGAGATGATATGCGTAAGACATTTTTTCCTGAGATGTGTTACGCACACATTCAAAATTTACCCGAACAGCCGCGTCGTTAATTTGCACCGCTTATTTAACTGATTGACACATCCATTCTAATTTTCTTACCTCGTTAATGACCGACGAAAAACTAACAAGCAACTACGTCGACAAATTGTAGCCTATCTGTGTCGATTATCAATGCTGATTTTGTTTTATCGAGATTGGTCAATTAATTTGTCCGATAACAGTTTTTACACAACGCATTTGTCCATATAAGACTTCTCTATTACGTCGTTTTAAAATAAATCTTTCTTTATTTTTACGTTCCTTGAATATCATACCCTCATTCAAATGCAATAACAAACCCAAAATTACTTTCATGATTCACAATACAAAGAAAAACAAGTATAAATTGTGCACAACTCTTGTGCAGATAAAGCGCATTTTTTAAACCGAAGTAGCTTTTGTTTTGACATCACCAATAGATATATTTCTTGCCCTTTGTGAGTACCATCTTCCGACAATCCGTTCTTGAGGTACGAGTATAAGGGAATACACCCGATCACGATAAGAGGTCGAGGAGGAGGGCTATGGTTTGTGGAAATGAATTCCTTTCGTTGAGACCTTTCATTAGAGTATCATGAAGGATAAAACTAGTTCCCCCCCCTGCATCCCGTACTTTGATAAAAGGACAGAAAAGCAGTAGTTGGTAGAAAACGGTTCCTTTCGTTATGACCTTTAATTAGAATACAATGAGAGATAAAATTAATTTTTAACCCCCACCCCCCCTTTAGTGAAATTGTGCGAGATTTGAGATCGGGACATTTCCCGATTAGCGGTACAAAGTTCGCAGGATCTTCTAGTACCTATACACTGTCTCCAAAGTAAGGATGTTTCTCATGGGGAACCAGAACTGAACTGTTGATTTTAACAGGATGTTCATCCGCGCACAATGCTCTAATCGGGCATATTTTCCATTTTCCAGGAAATTGTTCCGCCAGGTATTCTCGCACGATTAGGGCGTTGTGCTCGGGTTCACCATCCTGTTGAATCCCAACAGTTTTCTTTTGTGCCGTAAGTACATCGTACAAATTTCGATTTTTCCGATATATCTTCGGAAGTAATCGGAACTTTCTGGTTTTCTTTACATGATAATTACTCTTTAATTCAGCAACTTTTCCCTAATTTGAATATCTTTGTATCTTCTATGGTTTCCGAGATCCCCGTGAAAGACATCCTTATCTTGGACCTCGTCTTGGACACACGGTGTATGATAATTCACTCAGCTCGTCCTGTCGTTGGTTCAATTCAATAGAATTTTGGGTACTCCTTTAACAAATGTCGAATACCACAAACTCGGCACAATCGAAAAAGCATGGTTTCTGTCAACATTTCTGCACAAGTGGTTTTCCTACACATATTATGCGGAACGAAATGGCACAACCGCAGCAAATAATTTTAAATCCTTTGTTTCTTTTATGCGCCCACTTCACGGAATCACTGTAGACCTAAATTCAGGATGAAAGTAAAGAGAACCAAATTTGATTAATTTGGCGATAGTGTATAAGTCGTCACTGATTAAACAAGTAAAGAAAATATGTACATTCATAAATAACAAATCGATTGAAATAAGTTCAAGATAAATAAAAAGTACTTACAAAAGTGATCGTTCAGAGCCCCCAAAGGCGCTTTAGTAAGATAAAGTGATTTGTAAATGAAGTGACTTGGGAAGGTATCAAGTGATTGTAGTTTAGTTTAAAAGGTTCATACGGCGCGCATACATTTTTGGAAATTAATTGCGTATTGATTGGTATGTAGACAATGGATCCGCATAAAACAAGAGCTATAAAACAAATTAATTGCAGATCCAGCTATCCTGATATTTTAGAATGAAATTGTCCTACATTTGCAATGACGTCAGCATGATGTCATACGTGAAAATTAGAGGGGGGAACTGGGTCAAACTGGGTGCGATGCCCCGGATAGCAAGCAGGTTCGAGGACGCTGCACGGGTTGATTCTGTTTTCAGGCTACTAGGACTCTTTTCCACTTTAAGCTTTTCCATTCTTTTTTCCTTTCTTTCTAATAAATGTAAACATCCGATGGAGTATCTACCTGGATGCTGCTACATGCGATGTTTGTCGAGGAATAATGGAAAATGTCGGATGGTATCTGAGGCGTTAATGAATAAATTGTTAATAAAATAAATTATCTTTTGAATATAGGTTGCATTTACCCTAGTCACGGGCTCTAATGACGTCATCGGACTATGAACGGGAGTAGGGTGGCGTCAATACTTGTTGCAAAGTGTGTCAAAGAGGGAGGCAAGTGGGTCATCCAAGGGGTGAACGCAGTAGGTCTATGACCCTTAGTTCAATATACGTCTATTGCATCTATTAATGTTGCAACTTTGCAAAAATTATCAATTGAATCTATAACATCCCCAGCGTCTTCAATCAAAACCGCTGTACTCGCACAGCAGTAGGTAAAGGAGGGATCGCGTACTTAATGGTAAATTTTGTTTCATTCCTTTCGCCTACATTGCCGTGGAAACTTTAGCGGCGTATAATTCGGCACGATTCCGCTTTTCACCTATTTCTAGTAGGTAACCCCGAATTGGCCGACTAAACTACCCTTGTCGACAAATCCACACATTTAAATTCTTATATTTTCTAGAAATTTAAGTATAATTTAAGCAGGAGGATAATTATTAATTTAATGAGATAAATCCTTCAGATCATGTTAAGTATGTTACATTGAACAGAAAAAGCTCTTATATTTCTGATAAGGTTATGATCCTGCAGGCTGTGTGGCACGTGAGACTTGACAATCAATGTAATGACGTCAGAGAGAAAACTACCAATGAGAAACAGCATCCATTCACACACACGAACCGCGGTGCTGATACAGATTCATCTTGGAGGGTTGAACTTCAGTATCGCGGTTTTCTCCACTAGGTTCAGTCGCGGATAATTTAGACCGAAGTTCTCTCAGCACGCGTTCATTTTTAAATTGTAAATTTAGTGATCGCAATTGTTTACCACTTTCATCGAGTTTTGTAAGTTTTTAACACGCTTCTTATTAATTGTTCCTTTTTGGCATGAGGCTTTTGCTACTAAGCATCACATCCATGTCGAAATGTACATTAAAGATCTGCCAAGATGTAAATGCAAATCTCTGGGCAAATCCACTTTTCATTCAAGCTTCGTGCATGTCTTACAATTATCTGATTTAAATACACTACCAAATATATCGTAGGAACTTATGAGGTCTATCAGTGCACTTACCCATCAACAGCTAATTTGAGGAAGTTTGCAAGAGGTGGATGTTGAGTTTCTCCTCAAATTTCCTGTAGAAAGAACATGATTGTGCGCTATTTTTTTTTCACAGGACCATTATGGAAGCGGTGACCATAAATCACCTATAAGAACATTGTGATTTTTGTAAAAAAAAGCTCGCAAGAAAATTCGAGAGAAACCTATCATTGTATGCTAAAAAAGGTTTGTCTAATATAACGGGGATGTTTCATTGCATTCTTCCCAAATTACGATGACCTATCCATCCACTTGCTCCAGTAGCACCCTTTGTATCGTACACTGTACTGGACTGAAAGAGGGTACTGCCTGAAGGGCTTTTGAATACCATCATGGTCTTACATTAACTGCTTGCATATGTTGTTGCTAGCATCAAGTTAAACAGTTTGGGCAGCTCATGAATTAGTCTAGTTCTAGTAAGTTGTTATGGTCAGTATGCTTCTATCTGCCTAAAAGGTATTAAAAGTCATTCAATTGCACAAAGGTTCCAAACCTTTCCTGTTTGAGATTTGTATTATTGGACTTAAAAGGAGATTTTGTGCGCTAATAAATTTCATTGGCTAGCTAAGAACTACAGAATAATGCATATTTTATATTTAAATTTAAAGAACCCAGTGGTTGTACCACAGTCATAAATAGAAAAAGAAACCCGTCTGTTGGCAGTTTACTGGACGTATATTCCATGTAATCCTTTAGGTACAATCAAGTGAATACAGATGTTTTTGTTTCATTAAGTAAAAGTGCCCATGACTCTCAAACTACTGTCAAAACGCAAAAGGTTGGGTCCTTTTTGCTCAACTTTCAAATATAGTACTTTCCTTTACTCTTCCCTTTCAAAACTGACAAAATGTTTTTCCCACAAAAACGTTTTCAACTGTTCCCGAATTATGTGCATTAAAACAATCCTCTATTTCTGATCACTTAGATTTTTTTGTAGAGAATAAGGAATATTTTGGGTCCCTAACAGGAAAAAATTCAAAGTTGTGGAACAGAAACAAGAACACCAAGAACGTGATATTTTTGTTTTATTGTTGCTTCAACGGCCACAACAGTTCTAGTATTGCCAGTTGCAGTTTACTAGACGTAGATACCGACTGAAACATTTCATGGATTTTGCTTAAATAATCAATTTGCTCTCGAAGTTTTTCGAATTTCAGAAAAGAGGAAAAGTACTCGATATGCTACCAGTATCGACATCAACAAATAGCACCCCTTCAACCTACTTTACCATATCTAGCATTGAATGAGAACGTGGGAGAAGTATTGTAGGGGATGGTGCCCAAACAGCAATGCTTCCTTCGACAAAATTATCTAGGTCGGTTTTCTCCCTTTAATTTGTTTATATTTTAGAAGATGTAAAATGCGATCCGACACAACAATTTCCAGAAGCTATTAAAAACAAGTATAAATTGTGTACAACTCTTTTTTTAAACCGAAATAGCTTTTGTTTTGACATCACCAATGTATATACTTCTTGCAGACGTCTATATCGCCCTTTGTGAGTACTCTCTTCCTCCAATCCGTTCTTGAGGTATAAGGGAATATACCCGATCACGATAAGAGGTCGAGGAGGAGGGCTATGGTTGGTAGAAATTAATTCCTTTCGTTGAGACCTTTCATTAAAGTATCATGAAGGATAAAACTAGTTCCACTTCCCCCTCCTAACCCTCCACCCCGTACTTTGATAAGAGGACAGAAAGAAGGGCAGTAGTTGGTAGAAAACGGTTCCTTTCACACCTACCTACTGCAAAAAATTCTAGGACTCTAGGACCATTCCCCTAGAAATACTTCAAAACGGTAGAAGTGGGTCCGGACGGACGGACGGAAAAAACGCAAACAATAGCACATTTTTTTTAATTCTTAAACAATTCGCTAAAAATCTCACGAGATCTGCGGTTGGCTCCCTTAATATGGTAAGAGAATATTAGTGTATTCCATTGGATCTTGTTGGTCACTTCTTCTTTCCATCTTCTTATCCACTATTAGTTTCACATGGTCTTGTTCAACTGCTTGCTTCTATCTACTTCTTGGGTTTTCTTATTTTTACTTTCATTGTAGTATTAGTATTCTTTTTTTAGTTCTTGAGTTCGGCATTTTTCCCACGTGTTTTACCTAGTCTTTTTGTCTGTATTGCTCCTATGCTTAGCTGCTTCATTCCTTCTTGACCAAACGCCGTTTGTTGTTCCTCTAAATACATTTCTTAAGATTTTTCTTCCTCATATCATCAATCGATTTTGTTCCTTGCCACTCATTGTCTATGTTTCGCTGCTATATGGTTGTATTAATATCGTGTATATTTTTCCTTTTCCTGATATTAGTCTCTTATGTGCTTCTATTTCTCGCCATTATACTTCATAGGATTTCCTCATTCCGTGTTCCTATAAGTAAGTGTCTCCACCTTTTTGAAATAAGTACACTTTGCTTCTATCTACTTCTACTCTGAATTTTTCTCCTTCTTGGAGATTATCGTCTGTCCATTCCATTATTTTGTTTTCATATCATTTATGTAGTCCTATTTTCTTTGCCGTTTTTCAACATAGATTACAGTGGGCCACCCTATCTTATGCCCTCATTTACTGTAAATGTTTCGGATCTCTCATGCTTTATTGTGACTCTGTTCACTGTGTTTTCTATATCATATTCCTTAACTTTTTCTCCTAACTCCGTGAGTAGGAACTTTCCTTTTAATTCCATCGTGAGCCTGTTTAAAGTCAATTGGTATGTTGTGTTCTTAACTTTCCGGTTGTACTTCTCTTAGTGTGAATATTTGGTCGAAGTTGTTCTGTTATCTATATGTCTTTTAATAATTGGTATATTTGTTCTTCTAGTACGCTCTTCCTCCAAACTTGATCATTTCGCCTGCTATATTGTAATTTCCTGCGCTCTTGCTTCTTTTTAGATTTTTTATTATCTCTTCTATTTCTTGTCTTCTGGGTTGTATATCTATTGCTTTATCTTGGGCTTTCTTTCTGGTTTTTACCTCGTTTAGATTCATCCGGTTTATCGTAGTTGTATTATTGAGTAGTTCGTCGAAGTACTCTTTCCATCTTGATGGAATTTCTTTATCTCCGCTGATGGTGTTCCCATCTTTTCTCGAACAAAAATTGTCTTTTGCTGGTATCCCCTTCTTTCGTTTCGTATTCTTCTGTAAAGGTTTCTTACTTCTTTGTTTTGCTACTTCTATTGTATATCTTTGAGTTAATAATTCATGTATTTCCTCTATCTTGTTCTTAATGTTTTTCTTGTTACATTCCTTTGCTACTTTGTTTAATTTTTTCCCCGGTCTTCTTCTATTTGTCCTTCTGGGTGTAATTATTCAACTGTTTCTTTATATCTTTCTTGTTCCTCTTCTGATATTAATCTTATTATTTCGTTCGCCTCTGTGTTTCCTATTCTTTTCTGTTTTTTGCTGGGATTAATTGTGCCATTTTGATTTCTGCCATAAATAGATCCGAGCCCGCATTTGGTCCGTCGGGTGCTCTCCATGTTCCTTTCTGTTTTTCTTTCCTTTCACAGTAGGTACTCCTTATCATCATATTTCTTTATTTGACAAAGTCTATCCAAAATTGTGCATTCTCGTTTCTGTTTTCCCTATTTTTGCGTTTACATCGCCTATGAGTTTCATTTCGTATCTAGGAACATTACCGACTGTCCCATTGAGTTTACTGTGGAAGGCTTCCTTTATTTCAGTATCTTTTTCTTCCGACGGGGCATGGATATATTTTATGAACGTAATTTTTGAAATTTTCCTTTTATTCTAAGGCTACAATGTTACAACTGCTGCTTTGAAATCTTTTTTCACTATAGATCCTGTACCCAACATACAAAATTCTTCCCTCCGCTATTAAAACAGGAAGTTTTCACTTTCTTGTAGATACTTGTTGCCCTTCTTGTTTCATTTCTTGCAAGGTTATTATGTCATACTGGAACTTATTTCTCTAATTAGAAATTTCAGTTTTCCTTCCCCGTATGTGGCTCTCACGTTCCACGTTCCTATCTTTAATTGCTCCTTCTGGTATCCCTTTCTTACTCCTTTTTTATTTTTCCATAGTTTTCGTCTCGTGTGTTCTTGTTATAACTCGTGTCCTTTTTTATTTCCTGTTCCTTCGTAATCTTCTTGCTCTCGTTAGTTTTTTTACTCTGTTATTACTGTAAGATTCCATATTTTTTATCCAAACTTTCCTTGGTCCCACTTTGACATTTCCTTTATTTTTCTCTTCTTGTGCGGTTTTTCTTATATTTCTTTGGACCTCTCTATTTTTGTTGTGTCGTTATTTATGAAAATCTTCGTTGCTTCAGTGTGGCCTTATTTTGCATTACCTTCCTTGTTTCTTCTTGTTCATCCAGTTCTATTAAGACATGTTTCTGTGCCTCATGTACGGGCTTCTTTGCTTCTTTTATTTTTACCTCTATCCCTACGTGCTTCTTGATAAAATTACCCATATCTTCCTTTAGAAGAGCTAATGATCCTGTACCAGATACTTAGTATCACGGCGTGGAATTGAAGACTGTAGGTAACACGCGACAAACTGGCGCTGTTTTTACAGTTCTTAAGCTGTTACCACCCTGATACCATAAAATTAATATTTCAACCTTATCGTCTTTGCTTGGATGCTATTTTGGACCCGCCATCTTGATTGTTGAAGAAATTTGAAAGTTTTGACAACACCAATGGATATATTGCTTCAATCGCCCTTTGCGAGTACCCTCCTCCGAAACTCCGTTCTTAAGATATGAGTAATTATAACCGATTATGATAAAAGGTGGAAGAGAAGGACTGTGGTTGGTAGAAATTAATTCCTTCAGACCTCTTATTAAGCGACCATAAAGTATAAAACCATCCCCCCCCCCGCCCCGTGTGTGTGGCGCAGTTCAGTTAAAGCTGAACTGTGGTGCTAAGGGTCCCTGGTTCGAATCCGGGTTCGGGCATGGATATTTGTAAATGTATAGTGGGTTGGGTTGGTACAGTAGCCTTAACTGAAACCCCGCCCACTCAAAAATAAAGGCAAAATAAAATAAAATAAATCTCCAGATTGGGATAAGAGATAAGAGTGAAGGGTGGTAAAAATTTCCACCTCGCCCCCTCCCCATATTCAACAGTTTTACTTGATGCGACTGGTGACGCATATGCAGAATCTAAGACAAATAAGTCGCCATAAATAGGTACGTTTTACTTACAGAAACAGCATCTTGGGAAATAATTCAGGGGGTAAGGGGGAGAACGGATGAAGGCAACGTAATTTGAGAGCCATCTGACCGACTTCCAGGTCCTATTGCAAAAAATTCCACGACTCTAGAGCAATTTCCTTAAACGTAGTTTAAAACTGCAGAAGTGGGTCCGCGGAGACAGAAGAACGGACAATACGCAAATTTTTTTTGTAAAAAAATTTGTAAAAAATTTCCCTTTATTCAGTAAAACAAGTGCAGTGTAATTTTTCACGTTTTCTTCGAGAATAATCATTCACATAAATTTCAGAGAGAATCCTTTTGGGAATCATAATGTTCCTTTAAAGATGCATATAAACATTTTGAAAATCAAGATAATCATCTCGGCCTTATATTAGAGATGTCTCGTTGTTCCCTCGAATATACAGGGATACAGTACGCCACTGGTGATCAGAAGTATTTTAGAAACACGGCGACTGCAATTGTGCATCCAAGATTTTTTCGATATCTTTTACGGTAAAGGAATTATGATTTGAGGGGTCTTCGATACTAGATCCTGTATACCTAGGTGCTTAGTAAGCAGGCTCATTCAAACAGCGCAGCCTGAGAAGTCTCTAAATAGCCAAGACTGAACGTAGTGTCATTTATTTACATCGCTCCATGGTAATCGTAATGCGGTCGATGGACTGAACCGGATCGGCTAATATAATCTAAAGACAAAAAGTGTATCAAATTCAGAAGTTTATGGTATTTAGACCTTACAAATTATACCTCTTATACGTCGACACCAAACATTAACATGATAGGCGTAATGTCTTTCGTTTCGCTATGCTCAATTATGACTATGAAAGCTTAGATTAAATCCAGGTACGGGTATGTATATACTGGTGCTGGTACAGCAAACTGAAGATATACTTAACTAAAATACCCTGCAAAATTACAAAGTATGGCACGATCGACGTCAATATTTAGATGACACAAACTTATACGTGTGGTAATGACAATCATTTTCGCATTTATTCATAGAAACTGGTCTATAAAAAATACCCTAAGTTTTCCTGTTTGCAATGTTAGGGTATAGTACGCATTTTCAGATAATGGCTCTCCAGCACTGTTCTGATTAATCAATTTTGTTAAGTCATGAAATTGTGGCTTGTGTTTCAGTCGGCCATTAAGGTCTTCGACGTGCGTCATAGTTTCTCTCGTTATTCAAATGTGTACGAATTACGAAACCATGTACGCGCCTTCCATTGTGCAAAAATAGACAATTGAAGCTATACGTGCGTCACCCTCATTAACACTGAGCATTATATTGTTCAGGTTGAGATAAAACAAACATCCCAGGTTTGCGGAGCACAAAACGAGCTCGACTATATCTATTTTGGATAATCAAACAAAACGTCCCAATTTGTGAATTCTTGACGTTAAGTGGATCGGTGTTCAAACCGCAGATGTTTTAATTGTGACGTTTGACGTCGTGTTTTCGCACGTGGGTGAAATATCAGGATATAGGAACAATAATAAAGCCCTTCAGAGAATAAGTAAGCAGTTACAGAAATGTTTCCCTTCTTTGATACATTTTGTAAATGTCACTGCATCCAAACAAAGTGAAAATTATATTTCCCGGGTATTCTTGTACTTTAATTGACGTCATAAATTTAAACTTTTTGTATTTAATGAAATGTAGTCATTCGCAATAATTGATTATTAGGCCGACTTTTCGCCGAAAGCCTTTTTAATAAGTCACAGAAGTTTTGGATAATCCCCATGCTGTCCAGCTGTATTGTACAGGACATCTATTTAAGAAATCTTCATTGTAATGTCCGTAACAGGCACTGCTGTATCAATTGCCAATTGCCATACAAAGTAGCCCGAGCTCGGCGCTGATTGGCATCTTCACAAGGCCAAAAGACGTCGCTTGGGAACTTCTGGTCTATACGGAGGTGCTCTAAATATATTGGCGCCTTGGCGTCGATGAAACCTTTTCATATCTATTGATTTACTCTGTGTCCAAGATAAAAAATAAAAATAAGACACCGTTAAGAAATTATCAATACAACGATTCGTTTCGGATTAATCATCATCAACTTTATTTTTTTATATGGCTCGTAAAAAGAGTACATACTTACTGTATTGAGTAGCACTTTCTATTACGAATACAACGATGTACGGGACACAAAAGAAAAATTGGAAACTGTTGGTTTGAACAGGATGGTGCACCCGCACACAACGCTCTAATCGTAGAAAAATACCTACCAAAACAATTTCCCGGAAATCAGAAAATTTTGCCGATAGAAAAATCGTGAATGTAATTTGGATACAAATTTTCACAATTGCTCTACAACTTTTAATGCTCTTTAAGGTGGCGGTTAGTTTTTAAATCAAACGTTTCGTGTTTGTGGAATCCATTCATCATCAATTTATCTTCTTTTGACATTTTCTTATGTACCATTAGTAAAATGGGCGACGTTTTTCTAAATCAGCTGACCTAAGTTTTTGACAAATTCGGTATTTGCACGGATGTAATTTTTGTTTTTAAAAATATTGTTTTATTGTCTTTATTCTTGAGTGGGCGGGGTTTCAGCCAACGCTGCTCTACCAACCTAACCCACAATACATTTACAATTATCCATGCCCGAACCCGGATTCGAACCTGGGACCCTTAGCACCACAGTCCAGCTTTAACTGAACTACGCCACACGGTGTTGTGTTTTTGGTATATCAACGTTTTGTGCAATCCGTCGGACTGACGAACCAACCCTCAGTGACGGTCAACAAAACATTTTGTAACGTTCACACCTCGGTTTAGTTATTGCTAGACATACTTCGAGAAACCACAGGCTTTTTAAAATACATGTTTCGCAACAGAACAATTTGATTGGCTAAAATAAAACATGCCATCGTGTCAAACTTTTCTACGTTAGAAAACATAAATAATAGAAAACAACACTAATTATTTTACAATAAATTAAACACCAAACCAATATGTGGAAAAATCAACGTTAGGCTACATTCAGACACAGCGATAGTCGCGCGATTCTCACAAGGAACTTATTTAATGAAAATGTTCCATATCATTCAAGCACAACCGCTAGTGACCCACGTGAGAATCGCGCGATTATCGCACCGTCTGAACGCAGCCTTACCTACTGTCAGTTCAAATACGCCATTAGCAAATTCATTTGTTTTCCAACGCATACCTTTTCCTTGGTGATATTGGGGTGTTACTTTTGGACAATTATTAGGATTACTGTATAACAGCTAATAATATGGAAATAAAGCTAAAAGGAAAGAAAAAAGACAGGAAATGGAAACGTTTAAACACGAATGGAGATACAGTTATGGACAATAGACACGGTGATGGATCGTAGAAGAAGACTAGACGAGCAAGAATATGAAGCAGGAGAGAGTACAGAGGAGGAGTGGAGAAATATGAAGAAGAGTATTAAATAAGCAAACGTGGACGTGGTAAAGCAAGAGGAAGGGAGGGATAATGGAGAGGAATTGTGGGACAGAGTGTACAGAAGAGAGAAACAGTTAACAGTTAACAATGGTGGAGAGAGAAAGAAATGGAGAGATATAGGAGAAAGACGTAAGAGAACAAAAAAAGGACAAAAGAAAAAGGAGAACCAGAAAGAATATGAAGAACAAATCAGGGAAATAAAAACAGATAAAATCAGATCCAAGAGATGGCAAGGAAAGCAAGAGAAAGAGTGTAGGGAAGAGGAAGATGAGACGAGGTGGAAGGAGACGAGATATCAAGAGAAGAGATGGACCAACAATTAAGAGATTGAAGAAAGGGAAGGCGGCGGAGAGAACCGCAATAAAAATGTATAAGAGTAGGAGAAGCTGATAAAACTAATAAACAAGATATGGAAAGGAGGAGGACTACCGGAAGAATGGAAGGAAGGAAATTATAGGGGAATCAAGATAAATGAGAATGACGATGGCGTATCGAATTTACGCAATGGTCAAGATCAGAAAGAGAAGAAGATGTTGGAGGAAACCTAAATGGGTTGTAAAAAGGGGGGATCGATGTATACGAGTATATGTATTACACAGAGTGGTCGAAACGGAATTGGAAACAAAGGGCGGCAATGGGATAGCGTTTTTCATGGTTCTAGGGCAGTGTTTGACGGAGTACAAATGGAAACAGTATGGGAATGGAGTATGGAAAAGTAGACAACAATTTAAAGAACCTAATCAAGGAGTTATATGGAAGGTAAGGATAGGAGGGAAGGAGTCGCTCGTTGTCTATATTGGTGCAGTTTATTAATTCATTTCTGCATAAGGGATATGGAGAACATTTTAATACAGGGTCAAAGTGGAGGAATCATGATGGGAAGAACGAAGATATGGTTCCTGGCGTACGCAGACGATGCAGTATTATTGGTAACAGAGGAAAACAGATGAAGGAATCGATGGGAAAAAAAGAAATGGAATTAAATGTCGAAAAACCTAAGATAATGAGATTGGGGGAAAGAGAAGATAGAAAAAGGGTAATTGAATGGAAGTGGATAGAGGAGGTAAAAGAATTTATTTACTTAGGGATACCAAATGCAACGTAATAGGGGCAAACCCATAAATATAAAGGCAAAGTGGTGATGAGGAATTTCAAAAATGTATTCAGATTAATAAAACAGCTTGTTGGAGCAATGGCGGGAGGGGGGCTGATGTACGGAACAGAGGTATGGGAATGGAAGTACCGAGATGAATTAGAATGAATACGAAGTAAGTACTAGAAATGGGTACTAAGATACGAGGAAAGAAGAGAAAGGGAAAGTAAATTGGCGAAGATTAACACAAAAAGGATTTGGTGGGAACGAAGGAAAAACTATTATGAAAGAAACGGACACGGAGGGGCAGAGGTCGAAAAAGAGAGAGAAATAGGGTAAAGGATGGAAGGGGAACTTACAAAAAGAGACAAAGATATACGAGTTCAGCTGCGATGAGAATTCGAGAGGAAACGAAAGGTACAGGAAACTGATAACGGAGGGGGTGCCGAAGTATCTAACAGAGGGAAAGAAAAACGATAAAATACATGCAATGTTCAAATGTAGAAACGAAGAGAGAGGAAGCGGAGAGAAGAGGCAGGAAGCAAATTATTTGGAAAGAAAGACGAAGAGATTGATCATCTGATAATAGGTAGCAAAGAAGTAGACACAACAGGAAGAAGCAACGTGAGAAATATTGAGTGAGGGCAGCGGAGAAGAGAGAGATGGATAGAGAAGATATTAGAAAGACGAGAATAAATGAAAATATCAGGGCCGTATTAACGAAAAATGAATTGAATGATGGTCGAAACTTCGGATTAAAACATTAACAGCGCTACTTTAAAGAGTCTTAAAAGTTACTATGCAGAAGTGTCATTGGTTTTGCTCTAGGTCAAATATTAGCGCCAGAAAAGATTAGTTCGTAAAATCCAAAAATCCGATTTTTTTTAATTTTTCAAAAAAAATTCCATTTAACCAAATTTGTATTTCTTGCCCTTTCTAGACTGCCCATAGTGACCCTCCCTATCTCGGACACGGTGTAGATCTTTATAACATAATCTGCTATATTTATATGATCATTTGCAATACCGCACATATACACACATAGCATACAGCGTGTAACACATAAATGTTAAAAAAATTGGCGTTATGTAGCACAGGGTGGACCCTAAATTTTTTTCAAGTAAAAAGAAAACGTTTGAGAGACGTTTGAACGTTTCCAAATGATTCCAAACTTTTATTCTTTCTTTTATGTTTATCTCAACAATTATGCCACATAAAAATGGCACTAACGCAATTACTTGAATTTTACGTACGCTTTTTAGTTTTACCCTAATCCTCAATTGCAATCCTTTGGTTGGACTGGTGGGCTTTTCTTTGATCTTTGAAATGTATATTGGGGTTGGTGAAGTGGTCTTTGATAAACTCCCTTCACTTAAAATTATCGGTATATAAAACTTAAAAAAAGGAAAGTTTTCTTTGTTGATATCGTTGAGATTCGAACGGTGTATTTCCATTGTCTTGAAAACACAAAAATCCACCTTTCCACATCAGCATCTACATCATTAATGAATAATGATATCTTATAGATTTTGGATGTTTTTCGTCAGTATGGAGGCTTGTTTTTTTGCGAAAAGAGGTGGTGAGAAATCAACAATAAGGGGATGCTATGCGATAGATTGTAAGATATTTATTTAAGAGGAGGGAGGTTCGTTTCCTAAAGTACTACCACTGCTTTGAAATCGACGAGGACCTTTACTTGGGCATACTGATTCGATTCCTTGTATATTCCCATACTAAAGCCTATATACCTACCTACATAATCCCTTTGTTTGTCTAATGAGGCACTGCAGAGTCTATACGGATATTGAACTTAAAACTGGAGGCAACTCACTGAATGAAATGAATTTTGAAATGTGAAAGCGCTTGACTGTGAACGTTCACCAGAGAAAAACCAAAATATTGAAATTTTCAGGAAATTGTATGTATATATTTTCAAGTTACTAACAGTGACAGTATGAGACTTTTGGGAGGAGTTTCCCTTTTTTAACGTTACATTAGAAAATTTCGGTGTTCAGCTTTCTAAAAACATATACAACATAAGCCATCAACACTATCCCACAATCTTTTTGGCAAAAATACAATTCGACCGGATTAAATTGTGTGGGAAACCGCATGAAATAAACAAAAACCCGAAAGGCCCAAAGCACATTCGTTTATTTGTTGTAAACGTAGAAATAAATTTCTAAATAAATGTTGATGATATTTAACTTATTTCGATATTTCATGCAAAGAAACGATAACGTCTAAGTATAGAAAATTTTCAAATAAGTGCGTAGGCCTAAAAGCGGCACATAACTGCAACGTTTGCTTATAACTAAAAACCATCTAAGGTGGGAAACCTAAATTTTCTTAATTGATTAAGTTAGGTGATACATTTTTACGTATACAATTTTGCTATATAATCTCAGAAAAACATGGTGGTGTTAGTTTACACCATTGGGGAAGGGATGGAGGATTCCATTTCCAAATATCTACGCAGTAGTTGGAGGGTTGTGCACGAATTCGCAACAAGGAGATTCATTTGTGTCTCATGTAGAGAAAATTAGAAAATTGTAATGAGCCATTGTGTGAAGTTTTCCTGCAATTTTAAACAATCGAATGCAATATGACAACCAGAAGCTAAAATGACCACAAAAAGGCGAAGGCTGAAAAACATAAATAGGTAGGTGAAACATTATTATTTTTTTTAATTCATTTTAGTCCAGTGTGGGGGCGTTGCATTTGAAGCCATAGTACGAATTAACATACGATGGCTAGTAATTGGTAATTGTCAAAATTGATGCTCCAGAGTATAGAATTTGATAAAAACTAAACTTTTTTTACTACCAAACCCTTTGCGTGTCTACATTCCCAAAAAACCGTACTGAACTAGCACGTTATGCACAAATTGAAATCACTATGTCAGTATGACAGAAATTTGAGAATAATCATGAAAAAGGCTCTACATTGATGTTCCAATGATACTAATAATTGCAAAATCAATATACACGGCGACGCATTGCTAAAAATGTGTTGTTCATATCAGAGAAATCAACTGAAATATTTATGAAAACCGGGAAGGGCCAGTAAAAAAAGCACTTGAGTTGGGTTTTTGGCGTTGACTTGCCAAACTGTCCCAGTTCATCATAGGGTAGCCATCGTACTGGATGGCACGTGGAAAATCATTTGAAGGTACACCAAACCCCTTGATTCTGCCGCTATGGATCATATTAGAAGGGACGATGGATTATAAATTGAAGTAACATCCCCAGTTACAAGATGTCATACAAGGTCATAACGATACTTATAAGTTATATGTACAGTACGTACGGCAAGAAAGAGAAACAGTACGACCTAGACCATAGAACTAACATTGAAAGGTACGTAATATCAGGATATGGACTGAAGAAACGGAGTTAGGGGCTGTCACCGGTTTGAATAAAAATCACTTTCTTATTTCCACTATTTGAGCTCTACAAGGCAGCGTTGGGAAATTTTCAATACAACGTTTTGTTTCGCAGAAATCATCAACTTCATTTTTTTATATGACCCGTAAAAAAGTACACACTGTATTGAGAAGCATTTTTTTATTAAAATGCACACAAAAAAACAAAAGTTAGAAACTGTTGGTTTCAACAGGATGGTGCAACCGCACACAACGCCCCGCTCTAATCGTTCGAGGATACCTATCGGACAAATTTACTAGAAAATGGAATATTCTTGCAAGAAAGTTTTTTTATTTTGCTGTTTACCTGGCATATCTTGGGAAGTACTCGGGCTATTCTGGTTTTCTTTACAGCACGATAATTACTCTTTAATTGCATTAATCTTAGCATGTTTTATGGTTTCCCAGATCTCCATAATAGACACCACTATCTTGGTGAACGAATGTCCTTATGACCTTATAGAAAAGCTGAAAGGAACAATACATGATAAAAGTTGTATCAAAGACAAACTTTAATTTAGCCAGGACAGATGAAAGTATTATACGCGAGAAATAAAGATTGGAAATGTCTTATAAACCTGTAGGAAATGTGGGCACATTTAAATTTCTTCTTTCTCGGTGTTGTAAAACTTTATACTATCGAAATCGCCGAAACCTCCACCAATGTATATTCATGGGGTAAGAACCATACGTACAACACCTCAGTGACGTCCAATCACTGAATTAAAATTAACCCCATGACCACGGACTCACACAGAAGATTAACAAAACACCTAAAAAACGAATACACCACAGCTACCAACTTAATGAACAAAGAGCTTATAGAGTGGCAATCCGAAACCTCACTGTCCCAGTAGGCGTAATCAAAACTGAGCTAGCTACCCATAAGGTCATACAGTACGGAACATTATAAACATACGACACAGAGTAACCAAGCAACCACTTCCTCTTTTAGGTCGACCTTCAACTAAACGAAACCAACAAGAAGACATTTGACATAAACCACATGAGTAACACGATCATATCTGTGGAAGCACCCATCAGGAAAAAAAATGTGATAACCCAGAGTATGGTCACACTAAAACTTACTGCAACAAACCATTTTCCTGCGTTAAATGCGGCGGAGGACATAATACTTCCATATGTAAAAAGAAAAAAGACCCAAATACACTTGCCACGTGCGCTCTATGTGAAGGAAGTCATCCAGTTAACTACAACGATTATACAGTCTCCCAAGACATTCAGAGGAATCGCGAATAAAACTCGCGTAAAACAACCACCCCTAAATATGAACAAGTTTCCTCCCCTTAGGAACCCAACCAATAATGCAAACAACGAGGCAGAAGGACAACCACGAAATCCAAGAAACTACATAACTACAAGCATGTGCAGGAAGAAATAGCAGCAGATACTTCAACAACCACTCAGATAGAGCTGCTGCTCACGGTGGTTCCGCTGTGATTGACCAAAATAGTCTTATCCAGTAGAATCAAATGTCCAGGCATAAAAATTCAAGCCCTACCCACTAACAATCACATCAATTTACAGCCCACATAAGCACACAGTATCAACAGAAGAGTACGAAGGGTTGCTCCAGTTCCTAGACAACAAATGCATTGTGGGAGGAGATTGGAACGCAAAAGGCTGATTAATCCAAAAGGAAGCAACTTAATAAGAACAATTCAAAGAACGTTTCGTCTGGAGAACCTATTTATTGGCCAAGCGACCCAAATAAGATACCAGACCTATTAGATTTTGCAGTCACCAGTGGTATAGCGAACTCTCATGTAATAATAATAATAATAATAATAATGACTTTATTAGACCATTTTTACAAAAAAAATTTCATATAATAAAAAAATTTTACAAAAAAATTTCATATAATAAAAAAAAGGTCTAAAAAGCGTAGTTCAGGAACGGGTGAGTTCCGCTCCTGCTCTTTCACCCAACCACCTCGACCTTATCATTCCATCTTATCAATTCGGATTCCGCAAACGTCACTCGACAATACATCATCAGAGTCTCCGAAATAATGGAGAACCATAAGAGAAGAAAGGTCAAATTACGACAAGAAATGAGGTATGAGACTACCACCATATCATGTCTGGAGTGCCGCAGGGCAGTGTGCTGGGTCCGCTGATCTAACTAATCTACACCTCAGACTCACCAACAACAGAAAATACTATAATCGCCACATTAGCAGATGATTCCAACATCCCGGCAACCACCTAGATTTAATACAAGATTGAACTAACAATAGTGGTAAATAACGGTCAATAGTGAAAAATTTACACAAATAACCTTTACAAATTGACGATCCGAAATAAAAGTACACCAGGTTGCACCTTGACGGAAAACTCACATGGGGTACTCATCTCAGAGCCAAGAGAAAACAGTTAGATGTAAAAGTCAAACAAAATATGTACTGGTCAAAACAAATCTCCGCTCTCCCATTCAAACAAATTACTACTATCCTTTCAACTACGTGATTTAGCATTATTTTGTGAGTAAACAACTCTAATAAAAATTTTCCTGTAGATGACTCCTTCAGGTAGATATAAACACTTTTAGATTTTTAAATCTGGCAACATGACAGTTTGTGACTGACACAAATTGCAAGACGAAGGCATTCTACGTGAAAAATTCAAGTGCATTGATGCCATATTTTAAACATGTAAAAAGAGGTCTTGCAAGTGCTGTCAAGCCAACCCCCAGCTACAAGAAGACGGCCGCAAGTCCTTATACAACTTAACTAAGTATAATGTATCTTTATCCAGCGATGGCTATATGTTTGCCGATGATGTAAAGTGCTATCTCGTCTATTCAAGACTGTGAAATTCTAAAACGTCAATTGGATAATTTGATTGAATCTGTGGCAGATATGGGAATTATCTTAGACCAGTTTCGAGCATTTTTCCAGCTACTCCGAATTAGGCTTTTCTGCAGTTTTCCTAATTCGTAAGGTAAATACCGGAGTAGTGTAGAAAAGCTTCAGGCCTTCTGCAGAGGCACCTCTAAAAAGCATTATGCGGGTCACTCTGTAATTGGGCGCAAGCCTGTTGAGGGCCCAGAACAAGAGAGGGATAATAAATAATAAAATAATAACCCTTCTAAATGTAGAATTGTGACCTACACGCGTAAGATTTCTCCTGTAATATATACAATTACACAATTAATTCCATCCTTTTGACTCGTGTTACATCCATTAAAGATCTTTGAGTGCAGTTTGATATGAAATTGACTTTTTCTGACCATATCAATCAGATTTGTAGTGCGGCGATGAAGATGTTGGGGTTTATATTCAGAAGCACTAAATTATTCACAAATGTTGGTGCTCTTAAGGCGTTATTCTTTTCCTTAATGGGATCTAAATTAGAATACTGTAATTTGGTTTGGTCGCTGTCCTATCAATATCAAAGGGATAGAATGGAACGCATTCAGAGAAAATGTCTCCAGCTTTAAAGTTAATGGATTATATCCGGCATGAGGTTGTTGTCAAAATGCGCTGTTGGCATATGGATGACCTTGATAAACGAAGGACCAGAACCAGCGTGACATTCCTATTCAAGATCATCCATGAACTAATAGTCGGGAACACATTCCAAGAAAAGGCATCCCTATGAATTCAAGAAGCAAATCGGGTAACAATCGAGCAAACGACTGATATCCCCTATTTCGATCCCGCTGAATCCGAATCTGCCGTTTGCCAAACCAGATTTTGCATCGGAAGTCGTGTATTCAAGATGGCGTCTGAAACCGGATGCGCATGCATGGTTTTTTCACCTCTGTGGACCAATTAATACACTTTAAACGTCGAGATGAGGGTTTTCGATGGTGAGGAGGTCGACCAAACACTTATAATAATAATACAACAACATAACTCTATAAGAAATTATTTGCGGTCTCCCACAGTCTTGGCCAGCCTGAGCGATTTTCTGAAGGAGCGCTGTGAGGAGGACAAGAACTTTGCCTTGTGGTGGAGCTTATCAATACTTTGGCCTCAAACCCAAAACCTGTTTCAAAGAAGAGCCTCCGTCTCGTAAGAAGACAGATTCTTCGGATGAAGATGCAATAGGTATTCCATTTGATGGAAACATTTCATTTGATGTCACAGGAAGCTTTTGACAGGGATACACAGAAAATCACAGAATCTCTTCTTCATGCCAAAATACGTATTTCAATACGCTATGACATTTCTTCTTAAAAATTTTCATAATTTCCGCTAAAAATTATAAATAAAGTTTTTTCTCCATTAAAATGTTGTTGAATTACTATTTTAAGTGTTTGGTCGACCTCTTCACCATTGAAAACCCTCATCCCGGCGTTAAAGTGCGTTAATTGGACCACACAGATGAAAAAACCATGCATTCGCATCCGGTTTCAGACGCCATCTTGAATACACGACTTCCGGTGCAAAATCCGGTTTGGAAAACGGGAGATTCGGATTCAGCGGTGTCGAAATAGGGGATATCAGTCGTTTGTTCAATTGTAACTCGATTTGCTTCTTGAATTTCGATATTTTAAAATGTGTCCCCGACTATAATTGACTGCATGTCTTCTTCAAGAACTGCAGTTTCATGTTACATATTTTTGATCTCGATCGTCCTCTACTTTTTATTATACTACACCTAACTCTAATATTCTTCTCAATTCTCCTATTTACAACCTGTGTAGAGTATTTAATTGTAACTGTGACAAATGTGACATACATAACTCCATAGAGTAAATACAATCTCTATGATAACTCTTATATGAAAGCTATCTTGAACATTTTTTAATTGGCATTGTTTTTGTTTTTGTTTAGGCTGTTCTAGTTTAACATAGCTGTTCGAAATTTTACATTTTTTTTCTAATAATGTTCTTATTTTATTTCTCAAGGATTTGATCCGTTATTGGAAGTTTTTTCTTCTGTTGATCAATAAACTATTATTATATATCCCCCTCTTGTCATTTATAAAAGACATAACATTTACTTATTAACGAGTGACAAAAATAAGCAAGTTTATGAGTTTGTACTTTCTGTCCGTCCGTCCACTCGTCTGTATAGACGATAACTCGCGAACAATTCAGAATTTTGCAATTCTGTTTTTAGTTTTGGATATAGGCAATGGTCAAAGCACTAAGTGATTCAATTTTGGTCAAGCGGAACTCGGAAGTGACTTTGTCGCTAATTGTCTATATTGGTGAGAGTAGATTGTAAATAGAAATTAAAACAAATATGTTTATGATATAAAAATGGCACAAAATACTAGTCTCAACAAAAGTAAAAGTTTGTAAACTATCTAAACTGAATGCCGAAACTAAAACCGTGTAAACACTTGGAAGATCTATTTTAATGGGTAGGTGTATGTATCTACTTTTGGCTTGGAAATGAATGCTTTTAGGTCGGAGATACATTCGGCTATAGATACCTACAACTTTACCCCCACCCCCCAAACGTTTTAATCCCTACCTTAGTTAATGTTATGTAACTGATCGGTTAAGTGGGGAAGGGATTTATTGATTTAGCCTTCACATCTACACAGACATTACGTTATGCCTAAAAATATGTTCTCAAAAAATACAAAATTGACCCTACACTATAGGTTTCCACATTTTCCCTATACCTAGGTACGAAACTTTCGCCATTTTTGAATACCACCACTGAAAATCAACCCCTGTCGAAATATTTCTTGGGTTTATTGCACAATTTGATTCGATTGCCTATGTTAAACAATTATTTAGTGTTGAAGTCATATCTAAAAAGTGTTCATAGGATGCAAAAATGGGAATTCTGATCGTGGCGAAGCACTTTTTCTGAAATTTATGGTACTGTATGACTCAATTCACGAGACAAAATTTTTGCAATTATTACCTAATATCTATTAGTTCCTTAGTATTATTATAGTATATTACCAGAATATCTGTATTATACTACGCTATTTTGTAGCGGAGAATACGATTAGAAATGGATAACAGCAGACAAGCAGTAGATACATAGTAATACCTAAATAAATTCGTCAGAAAATGACAGGTTTTTTTACAGTTGTAGAAAAATGGATTTTTGAATGGAAAATTATACAAATAATTGTTCATGTAATTATGGTGCTTTGTCGATTTTCGCAGGTGAAGCTGAATATTTATTCTAAGAGTAATTGTCTTTGTTGAGATGCGAAACCCACAACATACCAGAAAGAAAGATAGAAGAACATGTAAACATTTAGTGCTGCTGCTGTAGTAGTTTTGGGGCTTAACATTTTGACACGGCCAGATAGACAAACATATGTAGAAGTTTTTATCCTACAAGAGTTACTAGTTTACCACCATAAGGCCCATTTTAACAAAATTTCAGATCCATAACTTCTCGTTCCAAAGGCGTCTACCTCTTCTGTTTAGGTTGGAAAATGCGCTATAAGTATTGCATTATTCAAAATATTTCCAAACATAAAGAATATAGAACAGTTTTATAAATAAATCTTGATGGTGTTATTAATGCAAAGAAATGGAGAATGTTCAACATAAGCGCGTAGGCCTAAAAGCGGCGCACGCCGAAACACTGTCAATCATTTTAGGTGGGAAA
Organism: Photinus pyralis; assembly: GCF_008802855.1. Taxonomy (NCBI): domain Eukaryota; kingdom Metazoa; phylum Arthropoda; class Insecta; order Coleoptera; family Lampyridae; genus Photinus; species Photinus pyralis. Next base: position 27,761,791 of record NW_022170511.1, read on the forward strand.
CTTCCATTTTCGGCACCCCATACAGCTTCACATATACCTAATTTTCCTATATAATGTCAGCAAAACATGGTGGTATTGATTTAAACCATTGGGGAAGGGATTGAGGATTAAATTTTCAAATACTTACTATATACGAAGCAGTTGGAGGGCTGTGCACCAGGAAATTAATTTTTGTTCTATTAATGAAGTATTTATATTCTTTTGGAAAGTCGTAACGAGTTCATCTGTCAAGCATACGTAAGTTTTCCAGTAGTTCTCCAATGCAAAATGTCGTATTTTAGCCAGAAGCTGGCGTCAAAAGCTATACGCAAATGACTATAAAAAGAAGGGACGAAACACTTAAACAGAGGTAGGTAAAACGTTCTTGTCTTTTTAATTGTTTAAATTGCAGTATATGGGGGCGTTCCTTTCATTCACTCAGTGATATAGAAATTCGGTGTCCAATAATTGTATTATTGTCTAAATTTTACAGTATATTAGAGTGTGAACACAAGGTCTCCCAAAAACTCAACTGTTATGCGGAAATGTGAAAATAACCATGAAAATATGAGCAGAAAGTATAACATCTATAGGTTAAAGGCACTTAATTCGACTACCTTGATCCTTTAGCTGTTTAGCATGTGTTATTCATGTCAAAAAATCAACTTAAATTCGTTGACTGAAACTGGGAAGATTCGGCAAAGAGGTATTTGAGCTGGTTTTCCCTGATAGAGTTTCTTACAGTTGACTTATTCCCTGAGGATATTTATTCATACGATTTTGACCACCTCACTTTGGATGAGATTTAAATGTGCATGCCAAATTTACTGTGTTTTCTTTGTTAATCTATAAGGACAACGGAGGGGGCAGTGAGATTCATAAATCTCGAATTAGTTATCCATGCAAAAGTTACCAAATTAGTGTCCAAATAGACGATTCGACGTGATTATGATTTATCATTAGAATTGAAAACAGCAACCTCTGCATGCTGTATAACCATACATTGCTTGACATTTTAAAGGTAGGTACAATTTTGTGGACCATGCAGAGCTTAAACTTTCTACGAAAAATCATTTTCCAACCACACATCCCTACGTATCGCCTTCTTCTGTTATAGCATTTTTGGAAATAACAGTTGCGCAGCCATAAAGAAACTAAAATGGTTGCCGCAAATGAGTACAAGAACATTGGAGACGGCTTGGCATGAAAAGAATTCCCTCGGATATCCTCGGATACAAACAAACGACAATCTCGCTTGTCTAATCAACAAATGTACCGATATGACCACTGAATCTGGCTCTTCCCTCAAATTATGGATGGAACTTCTTACCTTCCTGTACGTTGCTAAGATTCCAGACTCCACTTAAAAAATAAGACCCTGCCAACCATTATAATTCAGCAAAACATGTCGGGAATGATGCCATTAAACGTCCTAAAACTGGAAATCGTCCTGCTAAACCCACTTCCCTGTCTTATCTGATGGTGACATAAGAGGTGCACCCATAAACTTGGAGCGTCCGATGAAATTCTAACCCCACAAGATGATGTTACTTTTAACCGACTCCTAGAGAAGTGTCCACCTCCTTCAAGACCACTACTGCTAGTCCCTGATTCTTCTATAGATTGCATTCCATTATTTGTTGAAAGCAAGGATGTACATCGACGTTCTAGGGGCATTTCAAACAACATTTGGCCAACTAGGCTTTTTTTACTAATTGGTACCTGCTGAACACGATTATCGATGTTGGCACCTCTGAACAGGAAGTTCAGAATTCAAGATGGCGGCCAATTTCCGAAAATGTTGATCTTTTCACTCATGCGACCGATTTTTTCGATCTACGTCACGATAATATAGGTAACTATTGTTTCAACAATAATATAATAGTTTTCTTAGCGGGAGGATGCGTAAAATTAAGAATTACGAAATTCCCAGTTCCCCTTTCCAAAAGGAGGACTTATTGCAAAGCAATTGTTTCTAGCAATCCTGACACATATAAGTATTCCCAACATGCGTTATTCCATAATTCTCACTTATAAAGTTTTGATAACTGCAATCTTTCGAATTTTACGTTAATTTTTAAATCAAATAATTTAAATTCAACTAAACTGCAGTGTTTCGGAAGATTCTTATTTTGCAAGGTATTAATTACCGTTACTCAGGATATATTATTATTATTATTAAAGTATGAAAGCATATAGAAAAGTGAATACAAATTTATTAACATCTTATTCTCATGGTGTTAGGTCAATCGTCTTCTTGAGAGTTAGGTAGTACAAATCAATTGAGCCTTGCGACATTTACAAAGTTTTGACGAGCAATCCTATTGACAACCACAAAGGACGATATCTAGAGCAGCCTTCGGAATTAATCTAACGTTGTGAGAATGGAAATGTAGCCATTTTCAATTCTTTCCTCAGGAAATCAAGGATAGATATGCTAGTCTGAGCGATATTTCAGAATTTATAAGACCAAAAAAGTACCTCTTGTGATTTGCACCTGATATGCCGTAATGATGGAAATGGATGAAATGCTAGAGAAGATTAGATGGAATCCCAAGAGAATGGAGTTCAGAATTGGAGTCTAAAGCTTCGCAGCTCCTGAAACCTGGCAATGCTTCGCCACTCTGGGAAGTCCTACTTGGTTAACCGAGATGGGGCCATGTACGTGCGGATTATTTTAAACGGACGTCTAGTAGCAACTCCACCCTACCGAACAAAGCGTGACGTGTAGCGTCGGTGGAAACTATGGAATCTGCCACCTAAAGAGAAGAAAAGACACCGCCTAAAATATGCGAGCCAAGTCGATACCCTAAACAAGTTAAGTTTCATGCACCTATAGTTATGATACCAACCTTGTATAGTTTTGTCACGAAGATTTTTGCAAAAGATATATCCTCTCGCTTAGGGGTATGGTGCCCAGCGTGAACAGCAAAGAAGGGCGCTTTTGAAACACTCCCTGGTTCACAACCGGGTTCGGATATAGATATTCGTAAATGTCTAGTGGGTTGGGTTGGTAGACCAGCTTTGGCTGGAACCCTCTCTGCTTAAAAATAAAGGTCAAAAATAAATAAACAAAAATGAATGCATCCAAGCGTGGAAATTCACAACAGCAAATGGCGTGACATCACTTCCTGTGATAGCGTAAAAGAACAGGATATTCATTACTACTCCCTTTATCCAGTTCCTCTGCACATCATTGTGTACAGGAACAAAGACTCTCTTTCTTGAAGTACCTACCGGTCCGCAAACAAATTTTGTTTGCCAGTATTTTCTCGAAATGATGAAAAAGCTAGTGAAAAAGCAACATATACATCTGTATCTATACCGTTATCCTAGAATCCGCTTCCTTGTAAAAAGCTTCTAAGGACGAAATCTGTGTCGTCTGACGGTTACAGACAACTTTTCTTTCATCACTGAAGCATCCAGCAATCACCACTACGCCGTCAAATGGGGCCTCTTCAAGGTGAACCGACAAACACTCGATCAGATTTCTTTTGTTTTCCTCTAATGAAAGGAAATTCTTCCAAATGTGAGGTAATGGAACATCTCGGATATTTATCACACGACGCACAGGAACTAAAATGCTTCTCAAAACAGAAATAATTTACTAATTACACGATGTGAAGAAAATTAAACAGTAGCCATAGTACTATGAAAAAAAGGTTTCCACTTTTACTCACTTTGACGTTAGAAAAACTATATGAAATCATTGTTTAAACATTTGTTCACTATTATTATCGTACCGCACTTCCGTCAGGAATAACATTATAATCCGTTTGTAGATCGAAAAAATCGGTCGCATTAGTGAAAAGATCAACATTTTCGGAAATTGGCCGCCATCTTGAATTCTGAACTTCCTGTCCAGATTTCGGGGTGCCAACATCGATATTCGTGTTCACCAGGTCCAAATTAGTAAAAAAACGCCTATTTGGCCAAATGTTGTCTGAAATGCCCCTAGAACTTAAACCGCTGTTTTTTATAAAAGTGAACCAGTCTACTAGAAATATTTAAAAATTATCGAGTTGTATAAAAATGACATTGTGAAAATGATGAACTTACTTGTGGTATGGAGTCTGAAAGTGAAGGTTTAAGAGCAAGCACATACAAAAACTTGAAAAACGATTGTGCACACAGTTATAACCAGACTGTTAAGCAAACAAATGTTTATAGATTTATGACAAACTAAGTGGGTATATGCACTAGAAGCGAAGAACAACAATTATGTTTTGTATTCGAAGAAGAATTTGTTAATGATGTGACAGTTGTTTCGAAAGCTTATACAGAGTGAGCAACAAAGATTGAAGTGTGCCGCTTCAGCTAAATTGGCAATGTGCCGCTCATAGCATATGCTGATTTGATACAAGATACGAAATACGAATAGACGCACGTCACTGTGACAGCGCAGAACGTCATTTTCGTATACAACTCATACAAAGAAGGTAGTTTTGATATTAATAGGAACAAGCGGTGATGACGCACGCTTCAATCATTGTTGCTCACTCTGTACTAGGGAATGTTGTACATAACAAGACTATGAGGGAACATGAATAATAGAAAAGCTGATTGATAAAATAAAGAAAAATCAATCATAGATACTAAAGAAAGACAGATGTTAGTTAATGGTGGGTTTATACAATGATTATCAGATTAGATCATTCAGAAATAGCCAATAGAAACAAACGTTTATTGGGCGTCGCTAACAAACGACATCACACCTTTCTTTCTATTGGCTATTTCTTAAAGACCTAATAATCTAATAATCTCTCATTAAGCATATTTTCATAGGTATGAGAAAATTTGAGTCAGGAACTTGAATATGTCCGATGAATTTGAGAGGGTGTGGAACGGTTTATAATTATGTGTGGCAATGGCATTCTTTAAATTATAAACATTTTTCATGTAGACTAGATTTGTAAGTAATGTAAACTGAATGCCGTAACTAAAACCATAAAAAGTTGTAAGTGCAGTTTTAAACAAAGCCATTTTCAATCCGTCCAAGAATATCAACAGCGTTACAATCACTCAATCGCTTATGATAAAGCAGACATCCGCAGTTATCCAATGTTGATGGGAGATCTGGAATGTTTTTATCTAACGCAAATCAGAGAATGGCCGGTCAGATAGATTTATTCATTCTAATCTTTTTTTTTAACTTATGGTATTTTAGAAAAGATGACTCAATATATGAGTCAAAATTGCAGAAATTATGGCACTCAAAGCAGACGCAAGTAGGTAGACCTATAGTTGTATCTCGTGTCTTGAAGAGCGCTCTCTTGCAAACCGGCAAAAAATTGACGATATAAAGAAGACATGCAATTATAATAAACGAAAGTACCTAGTAATTTCTGAGGACACCAACACTAAAACTGGAAGTTCTACACGACTTACAACGCTGTTCCGTATTAACATATTATGTGTAGCTTTGAATGGCGAATAAAGAAAAACAGTAGGTAGGTAGATTGTAATGAAGCAACTTCACTAAAGATATATGGACTCACAAATACAACATCGTTATGTGGAGTCCGCCGAAAATTACACATTTGAAAATTTGAAATTGAAACTGCTGTGTTTATAGGAAAACTTTTTGACACGGGCGCATAGATACCTACAGAAGATTTTGTCGAGGAATAACTTTTCGATGGACAAAGTTTGAAAATCGGTCTGTCGACAAAGTGTCTTCAGAACACACCTTTTCAATTAGAAAATGGCTTTATTCCATTATTAGGTATACAAACTATTTCCAAAAAAGAAGAATATAAAATAGTTTTTAAATAAATATTTATGATATTTCCTTTATTTGAAACGATAACGTCTATACGTACGGAAAATGTTGTTCAACTAAGGGCGTAGGCCTAAAAGCGGCACATAACTGAAACGTTTCCTGATTAAAAACCGTCTATAAGGTTGGAAACTTCAATTTTTTAATTATTTAACGTGCTTTATATATTTTAACGAATATAATTTTGGTATTTGTCAGAAAAACGTGTTGGTCTGAACCACTGGGGAAGGGATGGAAGATTCCATTTCCAGCTACTACGCAGTAGTTGATGGATTGTGCACGAATTTACAAGGAAATTAGTTGTGTTACTCATTAGACATCAGTAATGCGAGTGTAGCTTTCTGTTCAGTTTTAAACAGTCCAATGCAAGACACCATATTTTAGTCCAGAGGTTCGCCTCAAAAGCTAAACGCATATATGACTACAAAAAGGAAGAAAGAAAAACATAAATATAAAGGTAAAAACTTCCTATCTTTTCAATTGATTAAGTCCAATGTTGAGGCATATTGCTGTTAAGGATTTTACTTTGTATTATAAACATAAGATGTCCTATAATTATTGTGTTATTGTCCAAATTTCATACTCCATTAGGGTAAAGAATGAACCCACTTCACTCCCAAAATACACTCTTTGCGCTTCTCCTTTTCTATTAAACAATCTGTACGGAACTAAGTTATGCACAATTGGATTCATTGCGGGAACAGAAACCTCGGTAGACAACGAAAGTTTGCTAAATGGTTGTTCATGTCAGAAAACTGAACACAGGTTCGTTTATCTAACCGAGAACTCGAAAAGGGTCTGCAAAGAGACACCTGCAATGGATTTTTCTTGTTTTTTTTACCGTTTGTCCGCCGAACTACCCCAATTCATCATCTGGAGGTAATCGAACCCCATTCCCTAAGAAAAAATGATTGAAAAATAAAAGTGAGAGAATAATGAGGTTTGAATAGGCATTCCCGCGAAAAAGATGATATATTGGTCATAGTGATGTTGATATTTGCAGTGCGGACACGATGACCGTTTTAGATAAGAACAGAAACCTGATGACCTGGACAGAACACAATACATCCCTTTTAGGAGGAGGTGTAAATGTACATGCCAAGTTATTGATTTGTAACTCTGAAAGAGTAAAGGAAAGGGCTGTCAGATTCACAAACCTGGAATTCGTTTCCTAGGGAAAAAGTAGAAAAAAATCGTGCTTCGTGCCTGTTAGTGCTCAATAGACGGTTTCAACATGATTACCTATGAGTTAACGACATAATTCGAAACCTTTGTGTTGATGAACTACCTAGCACTGTAGGATTTACTTCGACAGCACTTTCTGGGAAGAAAACAATTTTGAACACGTGTAGCACTCAACAATTTTTTACATGCAAAATTTTGGTACCATACTCGACCTAGCGAAGTTATTTAAATTTGCACACGAAATCATTCCAAAACAGGATACACATCTTGCATTTTTCTGTCAATTTTACAAGTAAAGGTTGCACTGTTATAAAGAAATTGAAATGATATATATATATTGACCCATTTACTGCAAGGGTGAAGGGCATCGCAAAAAATGACATAAACGGATATGCGTAATATCCCAGCCAACACACTTACGTTTAATAAACGGTTTTAAAGCGTTTTGAAAGGATAAATTCGGTATTGGTAGTGTATGGTGTACGTTTTTTTGTAGACCAATTTTATACCCTATGTTTAAAATACGATTTTTGTTCGTATATACCGAAACTGATTGTGGAAAAATCACTATTCTGGTTCTACTTGATTATTCTAAGGAATTTGACATAGTAAGCCATCAAGTGCTCAATACAATATTGAAATTCGTCGGACTGGATTATAATGCTTTAAAGCTTATACGTATATAATTACCTGAGTGATTGATGCCAAAGAGTAACTCTAAATAGAGTGGACTCCGAGCTTATGACTGTGTCTAGAGGTGTTCCGCAAGGTTCCATATTAGGACCCTTGTTATACACAGTTTATACATTTAATTTGTTGACAGGACTAAAACACTGTAAATACCATCTCTATATGCGGACGATACCCAGTTGTATTACTTTTTTACAAGAACTGAACTAGAAACCTCTTTGGCATGTATCAATGATCTATAAAATGTACACAAGGCATCGGAAGATCATTCGTTAATAATTAACCCTGCAAAATCGTGTTTTATAGTGTTCGGTGATGACAACATCGGCATACACAATAAAATTGCATTAAAAATTGGCAATGACTCAATTCCATCGGTGAAGTGGGTAAAAAATCTTGGTCTGCTTATTGATTGTAAATTAAGATTTACCCAGCACATCGACAACCTTATTGCTTCGGCCTACGGACAATTGAGGAGTCTTTACTCAAGTCGTCATGTTCTTGGTACCAAACACAAGGCTGTTCTCTGTGACTCGTCGGTTCTATTGCGATGTTTTGTATGATCCATGTTTGTTAGTTAAAGACCGTGACCGAATTCAGCGAGTACATGCTTACGTTTCGTGTTCGGTATCAGGAAATATGACAGAATTTCGCACACCTTACCTCGACTTGATTGGTTGAATATGTTGGAAAGAAGACGACTGCATGCTTCGTCACTTTCTAGAAAAGTTTTAACTCATAAGATGCCACCGTACCTGTACGATAAAATCACCTCCCGGACCGATGTGCATCATTTAAGTCTGAGGCACAGGGGTTTAGCTTCCATCCCTAATGCACAATTTAGCAATGTTTCAACGTTTTTTTTCATTTAACATCTGCAAATTCTGTAATAATTCGGTGTGACAGTTATTGCCCCTGCCCGAAGATGCCTTTAAACGGAAAATTAAAAAATTATTAATAAGAGAGCGAAATTTAACATAATTTAACATAATTACTGTTTTGTTTTTTTTTCCTTTGTTGGTAGGTAGTTACTTAGTAGATTTGTGCTTGTTTTCAATTAAAATTGAACTCTGATAATTGTTTTATTTCGTAGAATCTACGTGTATAAATATATGCTTTATATGTGTCTAGGGGTACAGGGGGAAGAACAGATAACCTACTGGTTTATCTGACCCTGAACCTATTGATTATGGTGTAGGAAGCATTTTTTTCCTAATCAATAAAAACCATTATTATTATTAAATTTCATTCTTCAACCTAAATCAGAATTATCCAATGTTATTTTACCTGAAACCGTCAAGAAAATCTAAATTTCAGGTCTATTTTGACATTAGAAAGTTGATCTTTACCTGACTAGTACTGTAATATCTTTGCCTGATGCCCATTACAGTCCTAGTACATGCAAAATAACAATTAGATCATTCATTGAATAAGTTATTCAATCAACGATTGGATAATTATAATGCAGACGATGTGGATATTTTTAAATATTAATATAACCACAGACAACATATGTCTGTGATATAACTACACAAAGGATAATGGTTTTTTAATTACTAACAATTAATGGAATATGTGTGGAAATAATTATTCTTTTAGTTTTGCGCCAGTCATTAAAAGGTTTGTACGCCTTTTTGTATCTCTTTCTTGACTTTGTGGGGAGCGAATATTGCACTACGGCGGCCGTAGCTTCGGCTACATTATAACAATGTCTCGCGTAGGTACCTACTCTTCTTCACTGATATCTGCTTTTGTATCTAAGACTGTATAGTTGAAAAGTACAAAGCATAAACTGCAAACTGCACTAAAAATGACACTGATTGTTTTAATTATTTTGAAATCTCTATGGAAAAAAAATAAAGTGATTTTAGCATGCGTGATTAGGTATCAAAATTTCACACATATGAATAATTTAAGTTGGAAAAGTTATCTACATGTTGCGGTTTCGGGTAAAATTTTATACATAATATGTCATGAAAGTGAGTCCACCTGTCTTGGAAGCATTAAAGAGATACTCGGACGCTGCGCGTCATGTAAACGACCACTTTCATATCTTATTATGTAAATAACTATTAATCTATAAATGTGTCACTGTCACATTTTTTACGGACTGTACACGCCTGCGTAGTGCGTTGTAGGTATTGGTCACGGTGTAAGAATAAGACCGTGGTATTGGCTTAAGGTTTTCCCGCCACGAATTTTTTTAATTAGTTCGCATATTTTCCGAGGGACTTGTTTGCTTGGTGGCTGTAGAGGGAAAGAGTGTCATGTATTGGAGGGCGTGTGGGCAACGCAGCGTCGTCGCGTGTAATAGAAGAAATTTCCTCTATGGTATTAATAAAGCGTGTGGTAGTACAACTCTAATTCTTATTGATAAATTCGGATACGCTTTCTGTTATTCCGATAAAAGCAAAAAAGAATTTACTTAGTATCTATAAATAGCTATAGGTACAGATCGGTATTACCTACTAGGGAGTTGTGCCCACTACATGGGAAATATTGAAGGAACTATTAAAATGGCTTATTGCTTATCTTCTATCTACGTTTCATTCAATTTACGCGTCTTATGTTTTTGCGTGGTTAGGGCGAAATGCCCGCACGTAGGCGTCCCACCAGCTCCGAATTATTTTTGTCCTTTAACATTTCAAATAGAACCTCTGTATTTACCAACAACATGAGTTCATAGCAAGATCTAGAAGCAGGGCTCTTTCTAGACTCTTGGCCGCCTGCGTGACGAAATGAAATTACCGCCCCTTGGCCCTTTTTCCAACTTTATACAATAATCAGTTAACTAATAATGCTTTATTTTATGCTATAATTTAAAAAGTAATGCACTAACAATAAATAAAAATTTCATTCACAAAAAAGGTAGGTATTTATAAATATGCAAAAACAGGAAAAGCACAAAACTAAAATTTCGCTTTCCTTTCATTAACACTAGCTTGAACCACTGCGCCCCTCTAAGAATGAGTAGATAAATCACTCAAAAGCGACTAACACATCTACTGCATGTGCATGCAGAAATTACAAAAAAGTGTAGAACTAGAGGATATATTGAAAGCATTTACCAGCAAAACAAAATTTTTGGATATATTTAATTTTTTAAACTTGCTTTTTTTACAATGCTCAATAGGAACAAAATTTTTGTAACTTTTGTATGTTCTAGTTCTTCATTCTTTTTTAAATAAAATATTAATGGTCTATGGCTATGGTTTTCTCAATCGAGTTAAGTATCTCTGAGTTGCTCAGTTGCATATAACTAGACATCTTCCGACACTTTTTAAAATTTTTTTCAAAACTTTTCTTTCAAAAATACATTATTTGATTGATTAAATAAACAGGTCACTTAAAAAACCCACTGTTTTTAATTCGTACACAATTTTGCATGGGAGGGACCTTTCAGACTCCATGGTCGCTGATTCCCCTCTCCCCCCCACCCCCCTACCGTTATTCACTACCGACGTCGCTGACTTTGAACCTTCGTGGTAGCAGGTAGAGTGTTAAAAAAAAAGAAATTTCCCTCAGTTCTACCAAAGAGTATGGTTACTCTTTGGTTCTACAAACGACAAAGGTTAAGTTGCCGTGCGTTTATACATGATATGAATTGGATGTTTGGATTGGAATATGTGGGCCGGTGACCACAAAATAAGTAAGGCATTTCTGCGTTCAAATGGGTTATTTTGACGATTTCAACCCTTCAATTTTGATTTTTGCACTTGGATAATATGGTCGTAGCAGCACACGTGGAAATCAACATGCCATGGTCACCAACGTATACTTTTAACTGAGTGTAGGTAAGCTGTAAGCCCACTCGTTGATTTTTGTTTGTTTGAAATACCTACAGGATCCCTCTTTGTCATTATTTTTGTTGTGGAATTGAGATTATTTATTACATATTGGTAACTTTTGTACAAATCACACTACCCACGCTATAGGTATGTGTAGTACGTGTGCATAAGATTTTGGATGGCTGCCAGAAGTTTCCATTAGGTACATACATTCATAATCCTACTCTTTGAATAAATTAAGTGCACTTACATCGTCACCTACGTAAAGCGTAGTATACCTAATTACATCCCACTTATTTAGTTTTACTTCCCTTTGAACAACCGTTATTAATAAGGTTGATACCTATCTAAATTGTAATTCTATTGAAAATGTAAAGCGCTTACTGTATTGTAATGCCGCTAAAGGTCAAAGCTTTTACAAATTTTAAGCGTTCCTATTATAGCTAGGTTTAATATACGCCTATTCTCTAATGTCAGATTAATTGATCGGCGGCAATTGATTTAAGTACGTATGTGAGCTTTTAGTTAGTGGTGGGATTTCTTAATTTATTTCATTCGGAAAAAAAGCTCGCAAATTGGGTTTTGTGCGTTGTTCCAATTCCAATAATAGCTAGCGTTGGAGCAATTCCGTATGGTCCCGTATGTTGTTATTATAAGTTGTTCTTTACATTGATAGAGAAGAATTGACTATTTACAGTGAGGAAATTTGTTTTACTTGAAAAAGATACATATCTTCTCTTAGGTTAAACTTTTAAATCGGTTGTTCCCTCTTTGCTCAAAAACCCACTGATCAAGGCAGGAAAATGATAAAATACATGCCCTTTCATCGAGTTTTGGCGGATGAAGAGATTTGCTTCGCGACCCCTTGGGTTAATTCGCCAGTTGTGTTGTTTATCATGAAGGAGTCGTAATGTAGTGATCCTTCTAGAACATTCTTGAGAGATTCATAGAGGATTCGTCACCGGCAACAATGCTGGTGCGAACTCTTTCTGTGTTTTAAAAAAATTGCTACAGAATAAGTATTTCAAACCAAAGGCATTCTTAGGCAACACAAGAAAGTACTTAGTAGTGGCCGCTTTTGCATTCTAGTCTCGGATGACTCAACTAATATCAGACAGAATTTTTTTACTAAACAAGATCGTGAAATTAAATGGCGGTTTTTAGAATGGAACAGCTGAGAAATATTTTATATGGCTGCGGCCCCACGTTGGGCGCCAAATAAATTCAAGTAGGTATCGCACTTTCATCCACGGTAAACTTCTTCCAGTATTTAGAAATAGTGCGCTAATTACAATTAGAGTCGCCGGCGGCCAAGAAACGCGCTTGGAATCCCCTCTTTTTTCTCTCGAGACGTGCACACGTGCATTATTTTGTCTTTATCTTTCGTCTGATATCAAAAAGTCCTTATCGCAAATGACCAGATGTTTCTACATTTTAACACGCAATTTCACATTTTACAATTAAATACACAGTAACACTCTGTGCTTGGGCGTAAATAATCTCCCCGATTCAATTTAAGAAATTTAAAATGTTTCTTCTATACAGGATGTCGCGTCATTTTCGGTATTTAGACCTAAATAACGTCTACAAAACGTTGTTTACACAACATTCCCCCCCTTAAATTTACTAACTTTAAATAGATCGGGATTTGCCTTAAACATCCATACACGTCTAAAAACAATTCCCTAGTTAAATACCAAGATCTCGCATTTTACCATCAACCAGATCATCATCCCTAATCTTTTTCCTAACCTCTTCCCATTCATATTTTAATTTTCCTTCCCCCATATCTAACTTTACCCCGCATCTTTCCAGAGAAATTCCAAACATTAAAATAGGGTGTTTCTCCGTTACTAAAATGCATTCACTATACTCTTTCCATCTTTAACTAAACCACTCAAATAATTAATTGCTAGAATTTGTAAAGGCTCACTAGCCTAACTCCGAATATTCTTATCCTTTCCTAAGCTAGGCGAAATAATGACATTCACCATTACTTGTACTCTCAAATCCCTTTTACAATAAAAATTCTCCCTCATTCGGTTGCCTAAAATCTCATATAAGCTTTTCATAACTCTTTCCCCCCTATTCCTGTCCTTGCTAAAACACCAGCGATTAACTTATTTTAGCGCATTTTAAGAATTAAAAAAATGTGCTATTGTTTGCATTTTGTCCGTCCGTCCGTCCGTTCGTCCGGACCAACTCCTGCCATTTTGAACTACTTCTAGGGGAATGGTCCTACTTTAGAAAGTGGGGGGGGGGGGGTAAACACATGTTCTACCCTTCATGGTATTCTAATGAAAGGTCTGATCGAAATAAATTGGTTTGTACAAACTATAACTTTCTCGTGCGACTCTTTTTCGAGATCAGTGAGCGACGGGAAGGGTTAAAAATTAATTTGATCTCAAGCTCAACGAAATATATCAACGAAAGGAATTAACTTCTACCAACCATAGCCCTCCTCCTCGACCTCTTATCGTGATCGGGTATATTCCCTTATACGTCAAGAACGGATTGTCGAAAGAGGGTACTCACAAAGGGCTATTGAAACGTCTGCAAGAAATATGTCCATTGGTGATGTCAAAACAAAAGCTATTTCGGTTAAAAAAAATGCGCTTTATCTGCACAAGACCACAATTTCTACTTGTTCCTTTTACGTGCTTGATTTCAAACGAATACTCCTGTAAAATTACACCCCAACAACAAACCTTACTATTCGCAAAACACGTTGTCATTAAATACGTCAAATCCCGAGAATCATCTAGAATTACAAATATCCTATTCCTCCAATAAAACAGTTAGATAACTTAACCCTTTTCTTTACTAAAACTCTTCTATCTTCTTTCTCCTGTACTATCATCTTGTATCTCTTCTTCTTTACAAATTTGGACTTCTTCTTTTTCTACTTCAACCGCTTCTTCGACTTGTTTCTTCTACTTCTTCTCGACATCTTTGAACTTCTACTTTGATTTGGTTTGGTTTCTCTTCTATAAAATTTACACTTTCTTCCTCAGCCATTGCTTCATCCCCTTAGTTTCAACTATTCTCTCTTTCACATGAGTTATTTAATATTGTAACGGAAACGCTCCAGACATGACGTCGCCTTTGGCGCTCTGGAATTTTCTAGACGCGCGATGGTGGGATCTTTGCAGCGTGTCTGGTAATTGCGCGAATGTTCTGGACTTACATTGCTTGCGTGTATAAATGGTTGCGGACCGAACATCGCGGCAGTCTACTACCGAACGAGTACGGACGAAACATCGTGCGCGGAAATATAAATTGCGAAGTGTGTGTGATATAAATAATCGATATAAATTGTACGGTTTTTATAGTGTTTTAGTTTTGTTTAATAAATATTGATATAAATCGAACCCGAATTTATAAATCACGTTACAATATTTTATCTTATTAGATTCTGGATTCTGGATTCTGGATTACGATAGGAGGGTGAACAGTGTCCACGCGTACTTAGGCCTCAAATTCGGGCCCTTTGTACTACCTCCCTGACTAGGGTCGCCCGACCCCTCAGCATCACTCAAGCCATCCCACACGTGAGATGAACCTTAGGACGCTGGAAGGGGAGGCGGCTCTAATCGTAGCCATGTCCGGCCAGGATTCCCCCAACATGGATCGTCTCAGTTGGACTAGAGCGGGACATTCACAGAGTATGTGGTATGCCGTCTCGTCGTCTGTGTAACATCCTCTACAAGATGGTGATTCCACCAAACCCATGCAGTGCATGTGCTTGTTTAGTTTACAGTGCCCAGAAAGTATGCCCACGAGTAACCTCAGGTTCTTCCTTGATAGCCCTGTACAAAAACGCGCCAAGCTACGAGATGGTCCTCTGAAGGCTTCTCTCGCATGGCGACAATCTAACATCAAGTTCCACCTAGCCCTGTGCTGGGTTTGGGTGTCTTGAGTTATTAGGTTGTTTACAGTTTTAACTGTAAGTGGAAGAGCCGGCTCTGGACCATAAAACGCCTGTTTTGAGGCCAGTCGGGCTAATTTATCGGCTTTCTCATTACCTTCCGTTCCAGCATGCCCTTTGACCCATACGAGCTCAAGGGTGTTGCTGCTTGCTACTTGCTCTAGTACGTGGTGACATTCGGAAACCATCCTAGAGGTAATTTTACAGTGACCAAGTGACTGCAAGGCAGCCCTGCTGTCACTTGAGATTCTGATAGTTTTGTTCTTTATGTTATGCATAAGAACTGTTCTTGCACTAAGCGTTAATCCGACCAACTCTGACTGGAATACAGTAGGAAGTTTACCTAGTGGTTGGGTGATATGGAAGTTCAGTTCTTTGGAGTAAATACCAGTGCCTGTACCTTCCATTGTCTTAGATCCATCCGTGAAGATGAATATATCTGGTTGGGATGCCATATTCTCATCAAAGAAGATGTGATAGTTTTTCCCTAATATGAATTGAGGAGTGAGTGAGTCCGATCTCCCCTCTAGGATAGGCAGACGCTTGATCGCCTCGCCCAGAATTCGGGAGTGGCCCCCCTCAATGCCTCTGCTATTCAACAACCCCTTATTTTTCAGACGCAGGAATGCCAGAATGGCCTGCTCTCTCACGTGGAGATCTAGTGGAGGCAGATCCAAGAGGGCCTCCATGACGGCTGTGGGGGTCGTTCGCATCGCGCCTGTGCAGGCAAGGCACGCTAGTCTTTGCACATGATTAAGGAGTGCTACAGTTGTGGAGAGTCTGGTTCTAGGCCACCAGACAATTGCTCCATAACAGAACATAGGTCTAATCACGGCAGTGTACAGCCACAGGACAGCCTTCGGGGATGGTCCCCAAAGTTTGCCAATAGCGCGGCGACTTTGCCAGAAAGCCCTATTTGCTTTTCGGCTTTAAGCTGGATATGTTTGCTCCAATTCAGTTTTTTGTCGAGTGTGATTCCTAGATTCTTTTAACCGTTTTATTTTCTTCTTTCCCCTCAGCGAGTATTATTTCTAAATTACTCTCTTTAGTACAATTAGTCTCTTGCGTCTTCTCTTCCGTGTCACTCTCCACCTTGTTCTAGTTCTCGTCCAAACTCTTCCTTCTTCCACGCATACGATTTAGTATTTCAGCCCTCGTTTCATCCAGTTTCTGTTCCCGCCTCTGAAATCTTCTTGTATATTATCTTCTCTGATTTTCGCCCTTTTCTTTTCTACCATCTCATCAAATTGCTTCATTGTCGTCGAGTCCATTTTCTCATATAATTTCTCATTCTGCATCTTTAATTCCGCCTTTAACTCTGTCTTCAATTACACATTCCGTTAATCCATTTTTTTTCCCTTATCCATTTGTAGCGTATTTTCCAACGAAGTTGTGTGCGCTATTGCGGCCACTTTCTCTGTCCGTCCGTCTGTCTGTCCGTCCGCGGCTTTAACTACTCCTACGTTTTCAGTGTATTTAGTTCATTTTGAATTCGGTAGCTTATAGCTCTGGCACCTGAACCAAGAAAAATCTTGACGACTAATGTGCGCCTGCGCAATATCAACTTTCTTATTTGTTAATACAATATTTAGTTGTTGAAATTTTAATCACAAATACTTCTACTAAAGGCAAACATATCGCATATAGCAACAATCAGATGTGCGCATGCGCAGTCTGTGCAGTGCCAACTGTCTTATTTATGGAGATATTACTTGGAAATTTTAACCATAAATGCATCTAGTAAAGAAAAACATAACGCACATAGGTATGGCCTTTTGGGAAGTACTGGTCAATGCATGGAAAATGCGGTGAAATTACTCACCTTAGGGGGAAAACTTTTTTACTTATTTCACTTAAATTCTTATGTGATTGTCTCAGCACCTTTATTTTTTTTAGCGACCTATTCTTCCTTGGGTTTCCTCCTTATTGTGGACATCTTTTTTAGCGCATTTTTAAAGAACTTTTTGAAGTTTTTCAAAGTAAAACGTGCATAAGGAATTAATTTCTACCAACCATAGACCTCCTCCTCGACCTCTTATCGTGATCGGATATATTCCCTTATACCTTACGAACGGAATGTCGGAAGAGGGTACTCACAAAGGGCGATTGAGACGTCTGCAAGAACTATATCCATTGGTGATGTCAAAACAAAAGCTATTTCGGTTTAAAAAATGCGCTTTATCTGCACAAGAGTTGTGCGCAATTGATTGAATTGACCATTTTTGGTGACAGTTTCTAGAGTAATAGCAGTTTCTTTAGATGCATGACGAGCTAAAAATACTTGTGGGATTTTGAAAAGGTGCTTGCTCAATTTCCCATAATCCAACCCATAGATGATGTTGCATTGCCAAACTATTTTCTTTCTTTATAGTGGTTACGAATTTGTATTTTGTTGTGCCTTGGTTGTGTCCCTAGAAATAGGAAGCAGCGCAAACCGATTTATTTGGATAGTTTCAACTATATAACTAATTTTTACGGAAGCGCAGTGCTGCCACCATTTTCGGCAGTTCTATGCTTTGTTCTCCTTGGCATTAGGTCGATCGGATTACATATTGGGTTTGGAGTGGCTCAATATAAAATGTTATACACAGGTACAAGTAAAATGGTTTTCCGTCTACACATGCACACCACTTTTTTAGATCTCAAAAACCAAAAATGAGTACGCGAAATGAGTATAAAATTACAATCACACTCATTATGACACAATTAGGTAGGCATTTATAATGTAGAGTTGATTATGAATGAATCGCAATCCCATTGGGAAAGTTAATGCTTTGCTTAAAGTTTCATCATGTAATCTTTGGACAGTAGTTTAGTCAAAATCATAACCTTATTACTGATAATCTTGCTGCATTAAATACTCTTCCAAGATTTCAATGGAGGTGCTTCATGATTAAAGATGTTATTTCAGGCAACTGTGGAAATGGAGAACAGTGGTGTTAATATGAAAATGAAAAAGTGGAAGAGGCAATGTCGGATGAGGTTTGATCCGTCCCTTTCATGTAAGTTTATGTGAAAGTATCGTGCGAGAAGAGAATAGCAAAAAATCCTCAGTCTGTGAGTTAAAGTATGTCGACAATTCTATTTGGGGAAATAACTAAGTAATTTTTTCTAATTAAAATGTCACGTACAAAGTATTTACATAAAGATCTGTATAAAAATCGTGAAGATAACGAAGTAAGCAAGGAATGCATATAACTAGAGCAGCAATGACGTCATAGTGAAAAGATCGAAAGCCGCATGCGTATCACCCCCTAGCTAACCTATATCGCAAGTCTAAAAATAACTCGTCCTCGATCTAATAATAGCGCAGAACGAGACTGGAGTGCGACAAGGATAGATTCAGGACATTACCCTCCCAGCAATGACGTAAACCTAGATCCTTAGCTTTAGATTGAGTTAACTTTGAATTTTTTATTTCGTTCTTTGTTGGAATGCATTTATTAATAAATTTTAAATCTTTAACCTACTTTAGAAAAACATACATTTGGACTTTACAGCTTTTCGCTCTACTTTCCACACACAAAGGGGTACCTACCTATTGGCCGCATAGGCCGCAAATAAGTGATCATTATAATGGTACATTCGGTATATTTTTAGTGGTTTTTACATTAATGGCAAAGAAGCGGAGAATTTCAAGCGCGTTATTGAATGACCCATTGATGTAAAGCTCAAAGGGAAATGGGAGGGGAAGCTTTGACCTAGTTTTTCCCCGCTGTGCCATTAAGCACCCTAAAATAAACAAATATTGCTATATCTTGGCTCGGCATGTAGCTTTACCTTGGCTTTGTTTTTATTTAGCGCAACCAATTGGGGGTTTATTATTTGCATTGAAACCAAGTTTCTCCTCACGTTGGAATCACTCATAAACGACGCTCTCCTAGTTCATAGTGGATATACAAACCACAAGGCATATATTATGTAATAGATACTATAGTATAATAAAATGTAACTATTTGTTGGTTCAACATCAATTATAAAAAACGAACGGAACATTCAATGAATGGGTTTGGATAATGTCCAAGTATTAAAGTCTCCAAAGTTTGCGCTCTGACGTCATTCCACGGCAACGTTTGACGTCATGGGTTCGTATCGACACGTTCGGCGAGGTGAATTACTAACTGCGCGAATAAATATGATCGCTCCAAAACGATATTAGTTAAACATCGTTCTGTTATACTTTTAGTGTTTATACAGTACAGCCGTGCAGCCCAACGCAGGTAAGAATTTAAATTTCGCGCTATTACCGTACAGAATACTGTCGTTTTAATAATAACGGCAGTAAATCACGCGAGATGGCAATCAAAGTTTTATATTGTGGTGGAAACACTATTTTTAAAACATAAAATTTTCGGCGCGAATTTTTTCACAAAGAATGAGTCTCGTAAATATCGCGAAACTGCAGTCTATTTCTTCTAGTATTATTTCACCGCAGTTTGATTGTCTTACATATTCCGGGCGTTTTAAATTAAAGTGTGCAATTCACTTTGAAATTACGATTCCGTAAGTGATTATCTGATGACCAAATGACATCGCACTGCAACTTTATTGCCGCGAAGGTTATATTACGAGTTATTCCTCCGTAATGGCACCGATTAGAGGTACCTTATATTGTAATGGCCATACTTTATATCTAACAGGCGATCAAAAATGAGTTACTGTTGAGTCATTTTTGGAAGTTCAAGTTCAAAAAGTGACACATCAGTAACTCGTTTTTGATCGCACAGTATCAATATGAAACCTAGCATGCTGTGGTTTTGAAGATTTACTTTAGCTCGATAAGATCTCGACATCGGCGCATCATGACAACACACGGCATGCTAGTTTTCTAAATTTTGAATCACGAATTTCTCCATTTTTGTTGTATATTAATCATATGCATTATTTTGCACATAAAATTGATTACTTTTTTCAAATATCTCTATAAAACGTAGCCATTGCATTTGAAAAACAAAAGTTGCATCTATTTGCGGTTAAACCTGAAGTGACGCAGGAAGATTCAATATGCGATCGGATAGATCACCAATTAAATTATATTTGACAAAATTTTCGGATCTCGCCAAATAAAAGAGATATTGGGGTGACCCTCTTGAACGCACTGTATACGGGTAGGTATTTTTATTTGAGGAAAAAATATTTTATCTGTTCGTTGTGCTTTTTTTGGGGCACCCTGTACACCTCCGTATATCCGTTCATAAATATCAAAGTCGGGTCTGCGCAATCGCAATTTTTTTGGACACGTAATAAATAATAATGACCACATGCTTTCTCGATCAAATTGGGGTTAGAGATTTTGGGCAGCTCTAGTCAAAAATCATCGCTTAAACTAAGCAAACTTCATATTGAGGTTTAAGCTAATTAAGTGAAAAAATAGATTTTTTGCTATAAGGCTTTTTGTAAGTAGAGCAGAACAAATTTCTTCCTTGGTGCAAAATCTAAACATTAGCCATGGCCAGTATAATAAAAATACGGCAAAAAGAACGACTTTTTCACTGTTTTTGGACTTTCCATGCGCCATCTTGATATTTAGGCCCCAAGCATATGGCGCTGTTGGGAGGTCCCCACATACTTAAATGTTTACTTGACCACATAAATATATATTGGACGCCGACAACCGGCCAGAAAGAAAAAAAAATGACGAATTTTTGACATTTTTAAGCGGGGTTTTGGCATTTAGGCCCCTAATATGAATACGAAAGTGTGCCTAAACGGTGTCGTCCTGTGTACTAGATGTTATTCTACTCTCTCTTGAACTACCCAATACGTTCAGTGGCGTGCCTTGTGGGCTCGAAATAACCGAAAAACGGCAATTTCGGCCGCCATCTGGGATTTAAGGGCTTAAATGCCTAAATCGGGTCTGGCAACAGGGCGCATCGTTTTCAGCGGGGGCAAATTAGTCTAGAACCGCCTGTTGCCAGTTTGTAGCACAAAACGCCGTTAGATAAGCACTTTTCAGGAATGGCCCCTGACTATACTTAAGTACTTTTGGTCGATTAACATTAAATTTGCAGTAGCATCATAGGATTCTCAACCCTTGGGGCAGTGGCGTAACGGTAAAATTGATATTACTCTAAGAAGTATCTAATTACCTAACTTGAAGAAACGACTTGTTGCCTCTAAGTTTTACTTAGGCATGGTTTCGTGCAAACCAGTTTAATTTTTGTTATTCGCCCGACAATCTAAACTCTCAAGTAAAAAATTATGAGAAGTGAATTCCAGAAATCTGAGTCCTCGAGCTATGGACCCTAATTAAAACTCGGCAACTCGGCGACTCGACGTGTGCAACTATTTTTAGCGCATTTTCCAACTCGTGTTAGAAGGCGCTATAATGGATACTTTTTCCATCCGTCCGTCCGAGGCCTTAACTACTCCTACAGTTTTCAAGATATTTAGTGTGTTGTTTTTGCATTCGGTAGCTGATAGTTCTGGCAGTGGCACCTGAGTGTGCTAATATTAAATAGTTCACTTTATATTATATAGACAGCTTTGATTAATTAATGTCATATATTTTTTTATTTGATTAACGCCTAAAGTTTGATGGTAAATTTATTACAATTTAATCAAATAAAAAATGACATTAATTAATCAAAGCTGTCTATATAATATAAAGTGAACTATTTAATATTAGCACATTCTCCCCTCGTTAGCCACATCAGCTTTTTCAAAACTTAAGAGACATTGCCAACTCTTTACTCGTATGTGTGGACCTGAAATTTCCTCTAGTTGTCGAAACAGATGCTTCAGATGTTGCTATCTCTGCAGCTCTCACACAAAACGGACGTCCTGTAGCTTTCTTTACTAGAACCCTTACCGAAAGTGAAAAGAAGTACCCTGCAATAGAAAAAGAAGCTACTGCTATTATTGAGAGTATTAGAAAGTGGAGATTTTTTTGTGCAATAGACATTTCAAACTTATTACTGATCAGGAAGCGTTGTCGTTTATGTTCAATTTGCAACATACAAGTAAAATCAAAAATGATAAAATTCAGCGATGGAGACTAGAGATGTCTTGTTATAGCTTTGATACCTCATATCGTCCTGGTTCTCTCAACAAAGTAGCTGACGCGTTATCGAGGATTTGTGGAGCCACAAATCACGATGAATTGTATAATTTACACAAATCTCTGTGTCATCCAGGAGTTACCAGAATGTATCACTGGATCAAATCAAAGAATCTACCTTTTTCTTTAGAAGAAATTAAACAAATCACTTCTGCATGTCCCGTTTGCGCAGAATTGAAACCTAGATTCTATAAATGTCAAGAAAATCATCTGATTAAAGCTACAAGACCATTCGAAAGGCTCAATGTAGATTTTAAAGGACCAGTCCCTTCTAACACTAAGAATACGTATATTTTGACTATTGTTGACGAATATACAAGATTTCCTTTTGCCTACCCCTGTCGGGATATGACCTCTGCTACGATTAAAACAAACCTTTACAATCTTTTCTCCATATTCGGGACTCCTGCATATATTCATTCTGACAGAGGAACATCATTTCTCTCGAAAGATCTCATTAACTATCTTCATACACAAGGCATCGCTACGAGTTCATCTACTCCATATAACCCTCAGGGCAACGGACTTGTCGAACGGTATAATGGAATTTTATGGAAAACCATGTCTTTGGCTATGAAGAATAAGGGATTAGAGACTTCGCGATGGGAAGAAGTTTTGCCAGAATCATTACATGCCATACGTTCCCTTTTATGTACATCTATAAATTGCACTCCTCACGAAAGGATGTTCTCCCATGCACGTCGTTCGACAAATGGAATAGCTATACCTTCTTGGTTAGCAAATCCAGGAAAGGTACTAATGAAGAGTCATGTACGAACTTCCAAGTACAGTCCATTGGTAGAAGAAGTGGATCTGATTGAGGCAAATCCAGAATATGCTTTAATCCGACGGGCAATTGGGAAGGAAGTTACGGTTTCTTTAAAACATTTGGCTCCAACAGGGGACAGTTCAATTTTTGGTCGCGAAGAATCTACAGGTCAAGATCACAGTTTTGAATCTGATCCAGCTGTTCCTCATGTATCAGAAGTTCCTGTCATTGAATCCAATTCCTTCCCCAACACAGTATTAACAGAAGAACAAAGAAGATCGGAACGAGAAAGAAAAGTACCGTTGTATCTACAAGACTACGTTTCAAAATAACGAGGGGAGAATGTGCTTTTTATTAAATAGTTCACCTTATATTATATAGACAGCTTTGATTAATTAATGTCATATTTTTTATTTGATTAAAGCCTAAAGTTTGATGGTAAATTTATTACACTGAGTAAAAAAAATCTTAACGACTGTAATGTGCCCAGGCGCAGGCTGAACGATGTCAACTTTCTTACTTATAAAGATATTTCTTTGAATATTCTTCTAGTAAAGGAAAAGATATCGCATATTTTAAATACCAAATGTGCGCATGCGCATACTGCGCAATGCTTAGTTTCTTATTTATAAGAATATTTATGCCTTAACTTATTTAATAGTCTTGTTACATGATCTTATATATGATATATGATTTACATTTTTTTCAATTCCCCAGTTTTTTCGGATTTTCAAATTTTTGCGAATCTTCATTTGTTTCCAATTTTTAGATATTTTCGAATTCTTCAAGTCCATTACACTCTTCAGGTTTCAGGTTCTTTTGGATTGTACGCACCCTGCATACTTACTTCGAATTCATCTAGCCGCTCGAATTTTCTGATTTTCCTATTTCTTATTGGTTTCTTCCATTTTATCACTGATGTATCTGTTGATCGCTTCTATGGCGAAACTCTACATTATTTTAAGAACGCTATAGTTACGTACTCCTCCACATTCTGAACCGAACTACTGTCAATTCGTGTTGAAAAGCAAAACTACCAAATTTGCAGAAGCTTTTTTTGGTTGCGTCCAAATACACGTGAACATGTTGGGTGCATTTTGCTCTCAAATTTTGGCCCTAACCACAGAGAAGCGATTTATATCTCAAAGTCATAGGGACTAATCTAGCGAAAGTTCGAATTTGATACATGACCTAGAGTATAAATGCTCCATACAGCATGAAAAGACATTTGTAGACGTGTACCTACCTCGTTTATCAGAAGACGGAAATAGGAAATCAATCAAATAAATAACTGCTCTAATAAGGGCGTAGGTAAGTTAATTTATTAAAACGATGAGTGGGCATGAGGTTTATTAGAGCCGGATTGTTGATCTAGGTCAGAAAAACATTATGCGGACAGGTAGGTAGGTACTTTTGAAATCCGTCCAGTAAGTATATCATTAACCTCGGCAGTGTAGAAATATTAGAGTATACTTCCATTGAAGTGTGCTGGGTATAAGTTTCTACGTAACAGTGTAATCCAATTAGAACGCTAATCCACCTTTTCAACCAGTGGCGTCAAGGAAACTATGGATCTCAAGTTGGATTCAGTCATTGGACAGAAATTGTAGTTTGGACTAATTTCTGCCTTTGACGGATCGCAATTTGGGTTTCGCATCAACGTACAGCCGACATATTTTGAATCGCAACCGACAAAATCGTCAATTATTTAGAAATTAAAAGTGTACTAGAACGTCTCTGTTGCGTAATGTTTAATAGGGCTTCCTGAGTAATCCTGTAAGGGAATACGACGAACGTGCATTCGTAAGGCATCGCAAAACAGAAAACAGCCGCCTTTTTACTAATACAACCAACATGCACTTCCTATACATATTTCCGTTTGATACATTGCAGGGATTTGTAGGTAAATGGATTTGCAATTAGTATTATGGAAGCTACAAATGTAGACCTATCGACTTAAAATGATACCAACTTGCATGTCTCATAAATAAATTGATGTAGGAAAGTAATGATTACTTTCAGAACTTTATATTCCGTCGCTTCAGGATCGTTTTGTGGGGAAATGTATAATTTGTATGATGAATAGTTAAGTTCTCTAACTCAAATAAAGTGGATTAGGAGTCGATTGTATCTACGGCTGTATATCCATAATCGAAACTAATTTTTAAAAAACGATTGAAAAGCTATTCGAATCTTGTATAAATTATAATTATATATGACGACGAATGAAACATTTTAAATACCTATATCCGCTGCAATTGATTATTTAATAAGTGCCAATGCTCCTTAAAATCAGATGATTCATGTCAGCTTTTTTCTTGCTGAATTCATACTGATGGTATAACATTAACACATCTTCTCCTTATTCATTACTCATTTGGATTTCAAAAAAGTTTATTGTGGGTACCCTACTAGAAGAACGCGTCAGAACGAAACAACAGAAGGTAATAAAAATAGGACCATCGTGTAAATAACCTGTCTTGGAATTTTGCATAATAGAAAAACAAAGGAAATAAAGAAGACCTCGGAGATTCTTGGAAAACCTTTGAGATCCTCGGAAGTTTCTTAAAACCCTTGAGGATTCCCTGAACGAGAAGGCTACGTTCAATATTTGCACAACTAAGAAGATCTGGAAAATATTAAATTTTGAAATATAAGTTTGCTAAGACTCCCTTCGAAAGTGATACGTTCCATCAAAGTATACGCCGCCGGTGTGAAAATGCGACAAATGCACCCGGAATAAAAACACACGCCTACCTTTAGTTTTTCCATAAGGATTTGCACAGTAGAAGACAAAAAGTACGCGTGAGTTTTGCTTTCCACTTATTAGTGTCAGATCACCATAGTAAGCGTCTGTGGAGCAATTTTTAAAATTTTGAAATGACGCTTGATTTCTGGAGGCACTGGAATTCCTATGGCCATTGCAGTTACAAAAAGTACAACAAAAACGGTCAATGAAATATTAAAAAATCGAACGCTGTTCAATAGCAAAGCTGTCACCGTCAGTGAACAACCAAACCAAATTGCGAAAACGACGTTTGGCACTTTATATTAAGCTGCGATTTGCTGCGAAGCATTTATTTCAGAACCTAAGCTTGAAACACACAACCTCTCATCAGTATTAGGTTCCACAGTCTGTTCTACCTACAAAAGGGGCCCAAGGATATAGAACATTTAATTAGGATGTATCATTAACAGGGGGGCAGTGTTAGCTACACCTTAGCAAAAAAAACATTTTTTAAACACCTTCATTTACATGTTATTACGACTCCACGGACATTTTTTTTAATTGCTTGATAATTTTTTACGTACTCTTGTGAGAATTTTAAGTACTTTTCATCGGTCTAAATTTTGGGTATAGGGTTACATTACGAATTTTTGTAAAAATGTAAAACAATACCAGCAAGACGGTGCCCCTGTCCTCAACGCCAATATTAGTACAAATTGTTTGAACGAAATGTTTGAGCTAAATTAAATGGATTCAACTCCGCTAGACTTCTTGCTGTGGAGGAAATTTTCAACATTGCCTCAAATCGCAGACATTCGCGATTGATTGGAGGTAATAAATAATATGAGACGTCAATGCCAGTTATGCATAGAAAAAAATAGCTTACATTTTCTTCATTCCACTGAAGCTCAACAAATGTTTTTAAGGTGAATACCGGAAAGCATATAAAAGAAATTTCGTGAAAAATCTTTTTCTAAAACTAATATTCCTTTGCAAAAAGATTGATCTTTTCACTCATTTGAAATAAATTTTAGTTCTTTTCCTGAAGTTTCAGTGAAGTGTAAGTTCTTTGGGAGAGCTTCATTAAAGATAACTTTTCACGAAACTCTTCCGACCGCTTATGCCCTTCGTCCCTAGTAAATGTTGCTATTTCACTTGATGATGAATAAAACAGTAAATATTTGTGTTTAGTAGATGAATCGTGAAGTGAATTTAGGTAATATCTGAAGACCTTTCATTTCATAGAAGAATGCAAATTTAATTACGTGTGATTTATTTATGTACAATAATTAATTATTAATATTCTTGATAGATTGATTTAAAACACATTTATTTTACATCGTGTATATTTATAACACGAGCGCTAATTTATCACTTCGCATAGATGTTGGAACTGAAACTAGGCACCATTCAATTTGCTCATATAGCAAACAAAAAAATTTCTTATGGCCGGTGGCTAATCCTTTATCGACTTGATGGCGCTTTTATATCGCTCCGCTAAGATGTTGTTTAGTGTTTGTTAAGTTGCTCAGCGTAGCTTTCACCAATGCAATGTTCTTGGTTTCAGGTAGAATAAGTTGCTCCTGATGTGTGGTTTTTTTTACATTTATCTGTTTTCTAAGCCCCTTTGCATGATGCTAAGAGAGCTTTCTCGTTCATCCAAATTTCAATTTCAGTTTCTGAGTTTTTATTGGAAAAATGCACGCTATTTACTCAAACATTCTTGTGCAGAGTTTCTAGATACCTATTTGGATTACTAGGTATTAGGTGAGTAATTAAAATATTTTTCCTTTTAGGTTATCGATTTCGCTATTTATTAATGTAGCATCTTCGGACCTATTTACATTTTTACATTAAATAAATAGCGAAATCGATAGCCTAAAAGGAAAAATATGATGTATATAATATAGTATATTGAAAGACAAGTGTTACAATGCGACCTACTGTAATACGACTATCTTGTGGCACGAGTAGCGTAGCGAAGCGGAGCCACGAGTGTCCACAAGATAGGAGTATTACAATAAAGCATTGTAACACGTGTTTTTCATACTATTTTTTCTATTTCGGGGCTTTCATTTAATTAAAAAGTAATTATGAAAAACTACAGGAAACTTTAGAATTAATATGTCTTAAGTTGGCAACACCATTTACGTTGACAAATTTTAAGTTGGCAGCGTAGATAAACACAACACTGACATTTGGAAACTTTAAATTCCGCGAATGTGTAATTTTTTATTCGTAAATAAATTTATTTATGGTGGATGTGTAAACTGCTGATTTGGAATGTATTAAGTTCTTCGTGTACCAACAATCAAGGAAAACACATAAATTTTACGTAATTTGATTTCACATCGGATGATTTGACGTTGACGTCTTGGCGAACTGCCAACTTAGAGATGAAAAGTTACCAAAAACAATGTTACAATGGAACTCATTGAAACACTATTTTTGCCGAAAACAGTTGCACAAAATTCTCATTGTAACACCGAAATAGAAAAAATAATTATTCTACACTTAAAAACAATTGAATGTACATATAGAACATTGTACATGAAATACGTCTAGTCTGTTTTGACGAATTCAAAAATATTATGCAGTTTGTTGTATTTGAAATAAGAAAGGTGTTATTGGCCACTGTTAGACGACATCCTGTATATAAAACTTGCAAAAATGCGCAACTAAAAATACCAATCTACGTGTCCGTGCGTTGTTTTAAACACGCCCTCATTTATTTATCATCTAATTTATTCCATTTGGCTGATTTATTTATTTATTTATTATCCCTCGCTTGTTCTGGCCCTCAACAGACTTGCGCTCAATTACAGAGTGACCCAAATAATGCTTTTAAGATGTGCCTCTGCAGAAGGCCTTAAGTTGTTCTATACTACTCCGGTATTTACCTTACGAATTAGGAAAACTGCAGGAAAACCTAATTAGGAATATCCGGCAAAATTCTCTAAACTGGTTTTAGGGTAATTCCCATCTCTGCCACAGATGAAAAATTCACCCCAACCCACTGTATCGTAAAGGGCATCCCCGCTAATCAACAGTCGAGGATTCTGGCATGTTCACGCAAGCTTCTGGCTCTTTCTACTCCATTATTGCATTCAGATCAACTTTTAGTTTCATTCGGTAGATAATAGGACAACAAGAGGGTATTAAATAAATAAATAAAAAATAAACAAGTTAAAAAAATCTCTGATGTGCCAGCGTATTTTTATCTGGTTTTCAGCTTTCACGCTAAGCGATGCAAGAATAACACAATAGTACTAATATAATACCGAAAATCCGATGTCAATCTTTTTTGATTCGTAATTAAATAGTAGACACTAAAGGATGAAGGGATTAGTGAGGGAGTTGTATAGTAAACTTTGGACCAGGGAACATTTTGCGATACCACTCCCCCACTAAAATACTATTTCCTTATTGCTAGGCCCACAACCTATGTTATTTAAAATTAACTATCCGATAATAGCCCTCTTCGTTTTCTATGAAGATCTCAATAAAAACGTACACAAATTAACATTTTCTTTATTCTGTCAATCGCAGACCTTTCGCAATTGACCCGAAATCCTATGTATCAATTGGCATTACTGGATTACCGAATTTTGGAATTTATATCCGACCAATTAAGGGAATATTAATGGCTGTTTCACACCACAGTCGTGACGTGAACGCTATTTTTGCTGGAGAATCACAAGAAGTTCGATCTTTGCGAAGAATTTCTGTAATCCTGGTTGATCTTGTAAATTTTAAAACCTAATTTTATGCATCTTCATCTTCAATCAACCAGAATATAGATCCAATATTCCGGAATAAGTACATCCAGAGAATTGAGATGCCCACGATATTCGCTCAAAATACTGAATGTTCTTGAAATGTGCGGACTTATTCTCGAAGATGAATTTGTGGACCATTTCCCATTGTAGTAAAGCGAAACGTTAACCAAATGAGATCAACTATTCTTTTAATTTGCGTTTTCGTTGGAACACGTAAGTTGCAAAATTCCCTTTGCGGTAATCGCCCCAGATTTACTAACAAAGGGTGTAATTCTCTTAAAGGGCGAATTTTATACGAAAAATTCAAAAAAATTAAATGATTATTATTAAATGGTATAGTATAATGAACCAAATTTAAGTAAAACAAGACAATCATTTAATCATTCATGTTAATAAATTTAGTCAATAGTTTGAGCTCTACTTTTCTTAAGTGTCCCTAACCAATCACAGTCCTTCATCGTGTATATGGCAAATAAGTTGTATTATCAAATTACGTTCTGCGATCGTTGTCTTAATATAGTGAAACACTAGTCCCTACTGATAAAGTGATTAGAGGAGAATATCGTTTTACATGACGAACGTTTATTGTTTAAGAGGGGGTTGGCTTCTTTATAAAAGGACGAAACCTTTAAAGAGACCAGTTGTTTTTATGCAGTGATGTTCTTCCTATTGTTTTTTGTGCATCGTCCGATTAAAAGTTTTCTTTTTTTGTAGAGAGGTGAGTTCACTTTGCCATTTACCAGTTTCTGCAGATTTTTGTAAAAAAAACTTGGGTGGACATTTATTTATTTTAAATTTAAGCACACTTTAAAATTGGTCTCTCTCAAATAACACATGCAAAAATAATTGTAAATATTTCAACAATCGATAGAGTAGGTAGGTCACTTGGCGGCTATCGTTTTTCCTTCATACTAATTATAAGTTACTCCCTGGGGAAGTACAGATGTCTTTCAAATATTTAGAGGACTACGGTATGTAGTTGTAATCTCTAAACACGCAAACTCAGTTTGTCAAACTTTATGGGTAACATAAAATGCTTCATTATTAATTCTTTCAATAATGCCTCCGTGAATTAAAGATATTCCGTTAACTTTAGCAATTTAAATCTAATGGTGTCTTTCTTGCGATAAGAACGTGACCTTTCATAGAAATTCGTTGGGGAAAGTTTTGTGTGCCTCCTTTAAATTTGGGACCATCATTTTAGGATTTTTTTATAAAAATTGGAATGGCAATAATAATAATACTGCCGCAAATCAAATTTCAAGAAGTGTTAGATACCAACCAATGATTTCGAAGCACCAATGGAGAAACTCCAGCTACTAGCTAGGTTTCAAATGTTGAAAACGGCGCTGCAAATTGAATGAAAAGTTGGGGCAATAACATTTTCCGTGGTATGCATTTATTTTTTTAAAGAGTCGGACAATAATTGAATTATTCAACATCGATATTGCAAAAATTTCAGACCACTAGATTGTTCATACCTAACATGAAAAACTATGCGCGACAACGGCAATTTTGTTCATTGATGTTCTTATTCAAAAAGAAAGTTCGTTGGTCACAAAAACGAAATATTTTTATGTTTTCGGATCCAGCCATAGTTTTCGCACATTTTTCATCGCCACTTTCTATTTCATTCTATATAACTTGTGCAGTCTTTCCATTTGTAGGTTTAGTTTTGTCAATTGGGAGATTGGGCGCTGTTTTTCATAATAGCATGCCAACATTGTATGCCATTTAAAGCATTTTTAAACACATCTTTAGTGATAGATCAGATACAGGGTCAGGGTTTTCACATATGATATTTTTAGAGTAACATGCAACGACGTTGAGGTAACGCTTGTGCTCGATTTTCCGTCGTCTGTCTGTTCCAACGAGATCTCGGCCCCTGGGCCAACTAGAGTCTTTCGGTTTTCGCTAATTGATAGCTGCTATGGTCCATATTTGACCGTTACTCATCATTTACAGTTGTGTTACGCCTACGCGGCAACACCCACGACCGGGTTTTGAAACATGTTTTTTCCTTCCGACCCTTGATCGGATTTTGGGAGTTGTGCTACGTAAATACAGTTGTTTCCTGGAAACTAATTGTTAATTGTACCATGAAAAATTGAGCCATATGGGCTGCTACAGACGGACGTCGCCGGTAGCGCGTGGTGACTATTCAACATCAATTTCAACCATTTCGTCGAATAGAATAGTGAAAACAGCTTTGAATTTTCTAATGAAAGAAAAGAAAAGACTTATAGTCGGCGAGGACACTGCTCCCCTGGTCATAATGATAGCGGTTAAGAATTAATTTTATCTCTCATTGTATTCTAATTAAAGGTCTCAGCGAAAGGAACCGTTTTCTACCAACTACTGCCCTTCTTTCTGTTCTCTTATCAAAGTACGGGGTGGAGGGGGGGGGGTGGAACTAGTTTTCTTCTTCATGGTAATCTAATGAAAGTTCTCAACGAAAGGAATTAATTTCTACCAACCATACCCCTCCTCCTCGACCTCTTATCGTGATCGGGGATATTCCCTTATACCTCAAGAACGGATTGTCGGAAGAGGGTACTCGCAAAGGGCGATTGAGACGTCTGCGAGAAATATATCCATTGGTGCTGTCAAAACAAAAGCTATTTTGGTTAAACAAAATGCGCTTTATCTGCATGTTGTGCACAAATTATACTTGTTTTAGTACCTATCTGATGGTTTGAGCTAGAAAGCTGTTCTCCCAAGAATTTGGCACCTGGTTTTACTACAGCATTGACCGTAGAGGGTCGTGAAACTAACATTTTTGTGCTGCTTTTCAGATTGGAAATCACAATGAATTGCCAAATTTATTCTAGCAGCCACAAAAATTAAATTATGGAAATAAAATTGAAAATTATTAGGAAAAAATCGAATGACAACATTTTATTTATTTATGAGGCTCTAAGCGGAAAAAGAACGGACTTTGAACTAAATACGTT
Source organism: Photinus pyralis (assembly GCF_008802855.1). Taxonomy (NCBI): domain Eukaryota; kingdom Metazoa; phylum Arthropoda; class Insecta; order Coleoptera; family Lampyridae; genus Photinus; species Photinus pyralis. The sequence continues at coordinate 27,794,430 of NW_022170511.1, forward strand.
TTAATTTGGTAACTTCGGTTTTAAGTCTATTTATCTGTTTAACTTCATAAATACGTTTTCATATGGTAAAGCCCATTTTCAGCGCATTTTTTTTAAGACTCAAATTCAAATCTACATACTTTTAGGCCGACAGTCAGTAGAAGCCTTTGTGTTATCACTTTTTGGCCAGTATGTCTGTCGGTCCACCATAATGCCAAGTCCCTAAGATATTCACAGAACAAAAATTTGTTAGTGTTACACGTACCGATGGGTGTCGATCTTACTGACAAAGCCCATGCGAATGTAGTTGAATGTATAGACAGTTTTATTTGTGGACCTTTAGTTTTTACATTTCCTGAGATACCAGACTTCTTCATAAGTGACAATGTTCTGCCTCACGATGAACAAGTAGGTATAGGTACTCCGACATCTAAAATCAGATGAGCTGTGCTATTATACTTACCTACGCCCAATCCTCTGGTCTAATTTGCAATTTTTTAACACAACTAAACTCCTAGTTGTTAAATCAGGATTCGATGAAGGCTAGGATAAAATCAGCGTTGCATTTAATGGTAGAAAAAATGAGAGGTTAAATCCTAAAATAAATCCAACTCTTGAGCTGAACAATCTCGACAAGAAACATTTCGGATCATTTATACATATTATGATTAAATAGTCTATAAGATTTAAAATATCTACTCAAAGGCGTGATTTTTATATATTTTCTATCGATATAGGTATTGTTATCCTGTTAAATGTAGTTAAAACTATACTGATTGAGCTCCTCAAATTTATTCATGTTTTGTTATAGGTCCATGTCGCACAATTTCGTTGAAGATTACAATCAAAGGAAGTAGAAGATTAAGTGGTGAACTGGTGACATCGTCAGAATCTCACTGCAGCTGCTGGACGCTGCACAAGATTAGAACTATATAAACTCTTGTGCGTGTGACAGCGGCTATTGTGGGCATTCTAATACAACTAGATCAAATGGAAGATGAAAGTGTAATGTGCAGAGACAACTCACGTCTGGTATTATAATCTGATAACACCATAGGTGCCACTTTGTAGAGGCAAAGAATGACTCTTTGGTAAAAGTAAGATATGGTCATTAATATACCTACGCTTACCCGGTTCGGGGTAGCACACTGTTAGGGCATGGTGCGAGTAAGAACGTTCTGATGTCAATAAACAAAAAGTGTCCCATTTCTAAGGCATTTAGAAAACCTATTTTTGAATTTTTTGTGATGGCCTAGCATCGCTGAGACAACTATAAATGTCTGAAATTGGATATGGCGTAAAGATCTTGATCACTTCTTTCACTTATAGATCAAAATGTCATGAGAGGTTGAGAGACTTTTTCACAATTCCCTCGTGCATTAAACGATTTACATAAAGCACATTTCGACATTAAAAGTCTGTGCCCAAAAAACAAAATAGTTCACTCTTTGATACTTCAGTTCAATTTGCTTTTACACTGTATTTTCAGGAGAATTAGGTCACAAATAAACCGCAATGTCTGTAGATGCCTAGGTAATAATTTTTTTGTACGCGCTTCGAAAAACACCTACTTTACGGACTCAAAGGTGACCGTAAAATGAATCTTTTCCGCACGCAATCCCAAAAAGTAACCATGGTAACTATTGGTGATCATCTCGGATTATCGTGCACCTAGATATAAATAAGATATGATGTTAACTACAATAATTAAATAACTGTAGGTATGTATGTAATGTAAAGAATATAACAATACGAAAATTGTTATATTATGAGAGGTTTGTTGATGTGTTTTTTGTTGTTTGTGATACGTTAAAACGTTTTTTGGGATTCCTTTTGTTGTTTTCGGACGAGGCGAATCAAATTTATTCCAAAAAAACTGTGTTTTAGGTACTTTTATTTTATGTTTTATGTAGGTGCGTTGCATTTATTTTTTTAAGGAAAAAACCCGCTAATAAACAAGAAAATGCATGCAACCGTTTCCTGAATCAAATTTTGGGTTTCTTTGAAACAAAATAATCGCTAAAGTAGAGAACGTTTCCTGTTTAAATCAAAAATCAAAGTGAAACAAACGTATAAAATTAATAAGCACAATAAGCGGCAAAAGTGTAAAATTATGAGACGCGAAAAAACTAATACCTTATCTACCTTTGTAATAGACACAGAAAAATTTCATTCCTTGGTGGCCTCGACAGCACAACCGACCAAATGGGAAAAAGTAGAACGAGAGATCTAGTAGCCACACAGTCGTGGGGACGGACAGAAACGACGGACAATGTGACAGCAATAGCCCATATTTTTCTTTTTTCTTTTGGAAATGCGCTAGAAAATGAAGAATATTTCTACGTAACGTCCATTTTGAAACAAGCAACTTTCTAAAGGATAATACCTAATTGTTCACGAAAAATGCCGGAAAATGGGCCACTTTTTCTTGACTGTTTGACAGAACGCTCTTTTTTAAAAAAAAGCGATGGTAAATGTACCTACAATATAATACGCTAAAGCTTTGAATATAAAATTAGGGCTAAAGCAAGTTATAACGTGGGTTTAAATATTCTTTGGCGAAAAGCATTACCTACGTACTATTCATTGCATTGTTACTCTTAATAATGTATTGTCAAAAACTGTATTATTTTAAGGATTAAATTATAAGAAAAAAATTTGTAAAGATTAATAAAATTGCTGCCTTCTCCCACATAGTCAATAATTAAACTGTGTAACAAGCAACATTTCAGAGTTAAGGAAACAAATTCAAAAGGAGTATGATCAAGAGCCAGAGTCTACAATTTGCTCTTTCTCTTTCTTACGATATACTATAGGTACGTCATTTAGTTCTGTATTTAGGCATTGAATGATTTAGCAAAGAGTAACTAATAATAGGTAATAATTTGAGTCATTGTGAATTACAAATTAAAATAACTTGTTTATGAATTTTGAAATTACAAAGAAAGATGCACTTAATTTGATTAATAAAAATCTCCCTAAACATTCGTAATTTTATAGATAGGTAGATACTCGGGGAGATATACGTACCTACTACTTACATACGTACTGGATTAACTAGCTCACGAATCGAATCCAAAAGAATCCAAGCCAAAAGCACAACAATTACTCCAGGGCAATTTAATTTTATTGCATTTGGACTATAATTTTTCAATGTAATTTCTAACAAATAAAAACAGGAAGAAACTGCTGTACGATGGTGTGGTGAACCACAGCAAAAATCGCTATAGAAAGCAAGATATAACAAACGATATCGGATTTCGAAGTTAGAGGTAAATTTTTCCAATTTGCAATTGCTTTTTTTCCTTGGATTTTAACACCTAATACTGCATTAACATAGTAGTAGAGTTTTTTTTTTAATATTTCCCATCTATAGGTACCTACTTACTCTTTTTCTAATGGCCCAAGCATAATCTTGTTGGTAATTCCGTCTGTTTTGGATTTGAACAGGTCAACATTTGTTACCTAGACATTGTCCTTTCCCATTCTATTTGCAGACACCGTGTTTTGCTAGATTTTAAAGGTAAGAGTATAGACTATTTTTAAGATCGGTTATTCATCCATCCAAATGTCTATCTGTAACTTTTTCTCGCTGTCTACCCAGTACCATCCATCTGTTGGATAGGTAGTTATTTTCATTATTTTTGCGCAATAATAGGTCAGAGATGTTTTATTTAAAATCCATATATTCTGTAAGTTACGGCCCTTTGTGTCCTCTCGGAAACGACCACTACAACTGCTAGTAGGTACAAATGGAACCACGTAGGTATAAAATCTGAGGTCCATGTCCATTCAAGTATCTATAGGTGCCGCTTCATTGGGCGTTAGCGATGTGCGAAGTTTGGACGAAAAAACCAAAGGTAAAGTTTACATCCCAATTGAAAGACGCCGTTGACGGAATTAATAGCAGGTCCAACACTGGCTAAGACCATACATTTGAGCCGGTGTAAAAATAGAAGGTTATGACCTAAATTATCCTAACATGGAGGGCAAAATTGAAAACCGCAAGGCAAAAATGAAAAGGGCACGGTTTTTCTTTGTGTTCCGCAAATCTTGCCGAATAGGCCCAATCGGTATTAAGCTCACAAGTCTGGCTAAATACAGGCGATATAGGCTATCATCAGTACCACAAAAATAGCCATTTATTCATAACTGATACCCGTAGACCGACTGGCAGATTTGGAAAGGAAAATTGCGAGATGTGTTGAACTATCATGAAAGAACCCTCGAGACAATCGTCACTGTCAGTTAATGCTATGAAGAGCAAGAGAAAGACTACAAAAAGGACAGCGACAAATTCCTTAATGAAAGTTATACAAAATCTATAAGTAATTTGAATTGTAAGTATATGTTATGACTTATGAATAAGGGAATGGCGCTTCTTGATCCATTGCAGGCGTTAAAGTTGAATTCTAAAGATCAACTTTTCAAGATCTGTACGGAATTTGACGCATTATTTAGTTGGAATGATGGATAGTACGTGGCACCTCACTCTGAGAGGCTGAGAACTTTACCGTCGAAAATTTCAGTTCTAGTTATTTGGATGATCTTATGAAAATATGAATAAAAGATTTTTGATGAAATTATACTCAATCGTGCATGTACCTATACGAACGACATTTTAAGAAAAGTATACAATAAAGGTCATATTGGATCAAGAACCGACAAGAACCGGAACCGTTAGTGCCAAAGAACTTGTGGTGTGGTAACCTATACCCCTATATAGTTAGCCAACACCAGCGGCGTAGCACGGTCTTTCGCCGCCTGGGGCAGACCGGAAATTTATCGCCCCCTCCATTTTAATTGTTAATTAAGAAAATTAATAAAAGTCGTGTAACTCAGCTTTAAATTTTTTTATTAAAAATGTAGATACGTTTCGTGTTTTTTCTAGCAGAATATTCTATACAATTGTCAATGCATGTATATTTAGCCCTTCCGTTTGCAAATAAGTAATTTTAAGCATCATTGACTACATTCAGTACCAGAAGCCTAACTGCCTAAGTAACTGTCCATGTGTTAAATAACTTAAGAAGATACAACTAATTCGAGAAACGCCCAAATGACTAGAGATAGGCTTAGATCATGCATTATGATCTAAGGAGATAGGAATAGGATACCTTGGTCCATTTGTGTACCTATATCTCTTAAAATAAAAGGATATTTCCATAAAAAAGTGTTCAATTTGGACCGCCCTGTACAACAGTGATGCTCAAACCAAAGAACTATATGGTTACTCTTTGTTGAAACTTACACTGCTGGGACGATCTACTTTAAGGTTATTACACTCCAAGAGGCTGCAAGTATGTGTGGTGCAGAATTTTTCTTCTAGAATATCCATCGGTGTAATTTTCTTCTCAAAATGGGGCGAGATGAATAGTTTGTTTAAAATTGACACGAAACTTTTCCCCATTTTGTGTCAACTTTAAACAAACTTTATCCTGCAGAATTGTTGTCTACGTATGGGTACTAGGTAGGGGCGTACGGTCGCGGAAATGGAAGTGTAGGTATAGGGACGTTGCAGAATTTCATGGCCATAAATATACCTACCACATAGAATTAGTTAGTAGACACGACAGAATTTAGTTTTCCTTAAAATCAATTTTTTAAAATCAAGGTAGGTGAGAATCGCAAATGTTTCTTGAGATCGACTCAAAAAGTACCTATTCGAATACTTTGAATACCTTCTAAGGTATTCGAATACTATAAATAGTATTCGAATACTTGTCACTCAAATACATTAAACATTTAAAATAGTATACTAGATAAAAGGCTTAATACTACTTAAAAAATCAAGTTATACTTTGTATGGGGTTAGCTTTTTTTATATTTCTATTGTTATATACAAATTTAAGGGGAGTAAAAGCGTATTGTTATTATTATATTATTATATAGGAGGTACCTACCAGGACCTTTCTTATACCAGTTATATCCTTAAGAATACGTGTACCAGCTTTCAAAGCGTCGGGCACATGATACGTACGCCTTTCTGAAATGAATCCTAGCGATGATAGTTTGTTTAGAAACCTGCAATCGCTTTGAAAATTGGTACACATGGTCTTAAGGATATAAGAAAGGTCCCTATTGTTTTTAAGTTACGTAGACTATCGAGTCAAAAAGTTTCACTCCAGGATCGTTCGGTATTCAGTTGTATCGGATTTTTATATTTGATTTTGTGACAATGGAAACTTTCCCTAAACATTTCTAAATTGTTCTCAAATATTTGAATAACTTAAAAGTACTGCCTTTTTTTGAGGCCGGAAAAAAAAATTGTCTGTGATCGACCCGGAAAAAACATTTTCTTATAGAATGTGGCCTGTAGAATCCATAATTTCAAACAGTTCCAAGATTGGGCTACTGGATCAAAAGTTACAGCCCTTTGAATTTTCATTCGAAATTGGTTTCTAGTCTATAACTTTTGATTGAGAAGTCTAATCGAAAAAGTACGAATTGTTTTGGATTCTACGCACCAAAATTAATAGGAAAAAGTGTTTTCCCGAGAAATTTTGGTGTAGTCGATTTTTGGTAAAAAAGGAAGGTTATACACTGCCTTTTTTGAGAGCCGAAAAAAAAATTGTCTCGGCGATCGACCCGGAAAAAAATTTTCTTATAGAATGTGGCCTGTAGAATCCATAATTTCAAACAGTTCTAAGATTGGGCTACTAGATCAAAAGTTACAGCCCTTTGAATTTTCTTTTGAAATTAATTCTAGTCCATAACTTTTGATTGAGAAGTCCAATTGAAAAAGTAGGTACGAATTATTTTGGTTTCTACGCACCAAAATTGATAAGCAAGTGTTTTGCCGAGAAATTTTGGTGTAGTCGATTTTTGGTAAAAAAGGAAGGTTATACACTGCCTTTTTTGAGAGCCGAAAAAAAAATTGTCTCAGATCGACCCGGAAAAAAATTTTCTTATAGAATGTGGCCTGTAGAATCCATAATTTCAAACAATTCCAAGATTGGGCTACTAGTTCAAAAGTTACAGCCCTTTGAATTTTTTTTCGAAATTGGTTTCTAGTCTATAACTTTTGATTGAGAAGTCTAATCGAAAAAGTACGAATTGATTTGGATTCTACGCACCCAAATTAATAAGAAAAAGTGTTTTGCCGAGAAATTTTGGTGTAGTCGATTTTTGGTAAAAAAGGAAGGTTATACACTGCCTTTTTTTGAGCCCCGAAAAAAAAATTGTCTCAGATCGACCCGGAAAAAATTTTCTTATAGAATGTGGCCTGTAGAATCCATAATTTCAAACAATTCCAAGATTGGGCTACTAGTTCAAAAGTTACAGCCCTTTGAATTTTTTTTCGAAATTGGTTTCTAGTCTATAACTTTTGATTGAGAAGTCTGATTGAAAAAGTACGAATTGTTTTGGATTCTACGCACCAAAATTAATAAGAAAAAGTGTTTTCCCGAGAAATTTTGGTGCGGTCGATTTTTGGAAAAAAAAGGAAGGTAATAACTGCCTTTTTTGAGGCCTGAAGAAAAAATTGTCCCGGATCGACCCGGAAAAAAATTTTTCTTATAAAATGTGGCCTGTAGAATCCATAATTTCAAACAGTTCCAAGATTGGGCTACTAGTTCAAAAGTTACAGCCCTTTGAATTTTCTTTCGAAATTGGTTTCTAGTCTATAACTTTTGATTGAGAAGTCTGATCGAAAAAGTACGAATTGTTTTGGATTCTACGCACCAAAATTAATAAGAAAAAGTGTTTTCCCGAGAAATTTTGGTGCAGTCGATTTTTGGTAAAAAAGGAAGGTTATACACTGCCTTTTTTTGAGCCCCGAAAAAAAAAAATTGTCTCAGATCGACCCGGAAAAAAATTTTCTTATAGAATGTGGCCTGTAGAATCCATAATTTCAAACAGTTCCAAGATTGGGCTACTAGTTCAAAAGTTACAGCCCTTTGAATTTTCTTTCGAAATTGGTTTCTAGTCTATAACTTTTGATTGAGAAGTCTGATCGAAAAAGTACGAATTGTTTTGGATTCTACGCACCAAAATTAATAAGAAAAAGTGTTTTCCCGAGAAATTTTGGTGCAGTCGATTTTTGGTAAAAAAGGAAGGTTATACACTGCCTTTTTTGAGGCCCGAAAAAAAATTGTCTCAGATCGACCCGGAAAAAAAATTTTCTTATAGAATGTGGCCTGTAGAATCCATAATTTCAAACAGTTCCAAGATTGGGCTACTAGTTCAAAAGTTACAGCCCTTTGAATTTTCTTTCGAAATTGGTTTCTAGTCTATAACTTTTGATTGAGAAGTCTGATCGAAGAAGTACGAATTGTTTTGGATTCTACGCACCAAAATTAATAAGAAAAAGTGTTTTCCCGAGAAATTTTGGTGCAGTCGATTTTTGGTAAAAAGGGAAGGTTATACACTGCCTTTTTTTGAGCCCCGAAAAAAAAAATTGTCTTAGAACGACCCGGAAAAAAAATTTTCTTATAGAATGTGGCCTGTAGAATCCATAATTTCAAACAGTTCCAAGATTGGGCTACTAGTTCAAAAGTTACAGCCCTTTGAATTTTTTTCGAAATTGGTCTCTAGTCTATAACTTTTGATTGAGAAGTCTGATCGAAAAAGTACGAATTGTTTTGGATTCTACGCACTAAAATTAATAAGAAAAAGTGTTTTCCCGAGAAATTTTGGTGTAGTCGATTTTTGGTAAAAAAGGAAGGTTATACACTGCCTTTTTTTGAGGCCCGAAAAAAATTGTCTCAGATCGACCCGGAAAAAAAATTTTCTTATAGAATGTGACCTGTAGAATCCATAATTTCAAACAGTTCTAAGATTGGGCTACTAGATCAAAAGTTACAGCCCTTTGAATTTTCTTTAGAAATTAATTCTAGTGCATAACTTGATTGAGAAGTCCAATTCAAAAAGTACGAATTATTTTGGTTTCTACGCACCAAAATTAATAAGCAAAAGTGTTTTGCCGAGTAATTTTGGTGTAGTCGATTTTTGGTAAAAAAGGAAGGTTATACACTGCCTTTTTTTGATGCCCGAAAAAAAAATTGTCTCAGATTGACCCGGAAAAAAATTTTCTTATAGAATGTGGCCTGTAGAATCCATAATTTCAAACAGTTCCAAGGTTGGGCTACTAGATCAAAAGTTACAGCCCTTTGAATTTTCTTTCAAAATTGGTCTAGTCCATAACTTTTGATTGAGAAGTCTAATCGAAAAAGTAGGAATTGTTTTGGATTCTACGCACCAAAATTAATAAGAAAAAGTGTGTTCCAGAGAAATTTTAGTGTAGTCAATTTTTGGTAAAAAAGGAAGGTTATAGGCCTTTTTTTGAGGCCCGAAAAAAAATTTTCTTATAGAATGTGGCCTGTGGAATCCATAATTTCAAACAGTTCCAAGATTGGGCTACTAGATCAAAAATTACAGCCCTTTGAATTTTCTTTCGAAATTGGTTTCTAGTCCATAACTTTTCATAACTATTCAAATACCTTGCGAAGTATTCGAATACTTTACGAAGTATCCAAATACTTTGCGAAGTATTCAAATACTAAATATTTGTGAAAGTATTTGAGTTACAAATACAAATACTGCTTCCATAAAAGTATTTAATTACAAAGTATTTGAATACTTTAAAGGATTTGAATACTAAAAAGTATTTACAAAATCGAATACTGCCCAGCTCTGGTCCTACCTAGCAAACGCGTTTTTGAGGCGGGTCAAAATATTTGATATTTCCGCGTCTGTCGCTTCAGTCTTAACAACATGCGCTTTTGCATCACTTTTATGTTCGGTGCTTGCACGTAGGACGCTCTGGTCGCGTTTGACGTCTACGGCGCGACGACCGCGTGTTGCCGCTCACGTAGGACAAGGCGTAGGCTGCTCCTTTGTAGTTTTACCTTTGTAGTTTTACTTTTGTTGGTATGTCATCCAAACTAACTACCTATTGCTGTTCATGTTGGTGTACATACACTTTCCATCAATATGCTATAATACCTGCAACACAAAAGTTGCGCGAAAAGATGTTCCAAACAAATTTGTACAATAGATGCAAAGTTACAATGACAATATTACAAAATTTTTTCAAACGTTTATTAATGAAAATATAGTGTTATAAACTGCAATGTAAAATACGTTTCTTGGACAAGAACTAGAATGTCTTTTTTGCAAACTTTCACAATTTATACACTTGTGCAGCTTTAATTTTACAATTCACAACTCGAGTGGAATGTAGTCAATGCTTAAATACATGGTAATGGTGGTACTAAAACAAAGCAATGATATTAACAATGAAAACGTAAATCAACAATCTAAGGATATATTAAATAAAAAGTTTAATTTAAAATGAACACAATCTCCTTCTTTGGCAAAATTAAACGTAAACAAATTGATATAATACAGTGTAAGTACATAATACTTGAAATTTAGATAAAATATTTGTCAAACTTTTTAAACTTTTAGGAACAAAGCTGACAACATGCATTAGATTTAGAATGCCAGGAACAGAATATGTTGTCAATTATCCGATACGTCTGTACCATCTCGTAGAGATCCGCTTTCATCAAATAGCAGCGTACATAAAATCGCCTGCAACCTATTCCTGGCCGGTTCAAAACTTGCATCGAGCATTAATGATGATCTGTAAAATGCGATGGCCTTCTCCAAGTCCCCCTAGAATTAACCAAACTGTAATTAATCATCGTCTGATTGCGATTACCCACCAAAGAGGTATGAATATTTCCTATTGTGAAATGATTAACGACGAAATTGGGATGGCTTTCCAGAGCAATGTAAGCCACTTCAAGAGCATCGCTATGGTATCCCACCCTAAAAATCTTTAATTACGCGACACAATCGTATTAAAACAATCAAATAAACCTATGCAGGATGTTTGCAAGATTGATCAATGGAATGTCTTTCATATGAGTCGGAACGTACGTAATCGCCTGCCTTAAACAAGCCACCGCCTCTTCGGTATTACCGACGATTCTCCAATACAAAGCTGCCGCATTTGCCAAAATCCAGGAGGTGGCATTCTATAAACGAAACGAATTAAGCGGATACTACGACCGAAACGTCCAACCTCTTGTAGCGCTATTTCAATTTTTGTTCCCAAATCTCGAACGGTCGATTCCTGATCGCCCGCCATCAGCCCGAGCCATTCGGATAAAGCGCTTTCAGGGGAATTGGGCAATTTTTTCGAAAGCAGTGTCATTATTAAATGATCCAATGTTGACGGGAGTAAGGAATCGGATTCTAGGCAGCGCGGTTTTAAATCTTCCTGGATTGAATCGGGAATGGCTTTTAAATACGGTCCAATGCTGAAAGAAATGTGTATTAGGACGTTTGCGCCTATGAAACTAAATACTATACAGTAAACATCAAGGCCTTTGGGTTTTATTTGTCCGGTACGGCACTTTTATCAATAAAAAAACACAGCTCTTTTTTTGTCCAAATTAAATTGCAAACTGAATATGCAGTCCCAAACTTTATGAAATATTAAACCCTACAGAATTTTTGTGTGGTTCCGTTGCGATTTGGGAACCTACAAAGGCATAGAGCGGGCATACTGTTGTGTGTAAACTACATGGGGGTGTCATTTCTTTAGGTTGAAACAGTGCCATAAAATACGTGTCGTTAACAGTCTGAATACCGGAAATAGGGGTGAGGAGATCCTGATATAACATAATTCGAGTTATTTCATAAGATCTGGAGAATTTTTTTTATACACACAGGATTGGAAAAATTTGCTGAATTGTCATTTGAGTGTTATTTTTTAATGTAAATTTAGTCGTTGATTGTTTAATTCATTTAATTCTATTTGTAGCTATATAATATAACTAATGTAACATGTATTTAATAAAAAAAAGGTTTATTTGTTGTATTTAGTTTGTATGATAAATTTAAAAACGGGTAACTAAGGTAATGAGCAATTAGTGTGTTAGCTGGTCGGGTGTTGATAAAAAATTGTTATCAAACATGAATTAATTGGTTTTTCGCCAAACAATATCACGTGCGGGATAAGCGATGCAGGTGTTTTATTAGTTCGAGACGTAAAGGAATTTCGAGTACCGTCGGGTGAATAACCATGTTGAATTTTTTTAAATAGGAATAATCAAGAGCCTGCTATGCAATTTAAAAAAAAGTAATGGTTTTCATGTTAGTAAAATAATGCGGAGACAAATTTAATGTTGTGCAAGAAGTTGGAACTCATGGAATTTCGAGTTTAAATAGTTTGCGTTATCAACAATGAAGAAATAATTGGTGTAATACAAGAGAAGTCTCACCATCCGAACATCCAGAAAGTTGTGTTATTGTCTTCGAGCCAGTTGTGGTGTATTAAAAGTGCGTTTTTTTATTTCTGAGAAGAATCTATGAGATTCATGTTAAAGTTTGTGTTTCATTGAACAATACATATTTATTGTCCTGACCAGTTTATTGGAATATATATGTGATCTCTTAATTTGTTTTTAGACCGTTTGCAAAAAGGGTGTGTTCTATTCATTCTTTATTATTATTATTATTCAGCCTTAAATTTTTTTCATACAGCATTTTCTTGTATTTCGTTTTTTTTATGATGTGTGTTAGAATAAATTCTTCTAATTTTTTTAATTAATTAATTATGTTCCATCTAAATATCCCATGAATTTTTCATCCGCCCATAGTAACGCCAGACATTCTACTTCTGTGACCGTGTATTTTGTTTCATTTTTTTCAATGATATACTCGCATATTCTCTTTTTCCCCATCCAGTAAATCTTGTAAAAGTGCCACCCCTGTAATGTAAAGTCACGAGTCATGACTCTATTTTTATTTACCGAAACGCGTTATCAGCCTCTTCATTCCCCACAAATTTCCGATATGTTTTTGTTATTAGTTATTGATGACATTTGACTTGAAAATTTTCTTATAAATCGCCTGCACTTTATCTGGATCTACCCTATCGTCAACCAAATATCTCAAATATTTCAGTTCGGACCTAACTAATTTGCATTTTTCGGTGTTCACCACAAGACCCGCTTCAGACAATCTGATAAGTACTTTTCCAATACCGTTAAATGAGACTCGAAATCACGCGTAGCTATTATAATGTGGCCTAAGTAAACGAACACATTTGACCCTAAATCTGCCGTATCATATCTGTCAACCGTTGCCATGTGGCGGGAGAATTGTGTAACCCGAAAGGCATTCTTGTAAAACGGTAGAGACCTCTACCATACACTGAAAATGCTATTTTTTCATTACTGGTCTCCTCCAAAGGGCTGTTAAGGATTAAAGAAGACAACACTTTTTCGACGCGTAGTCTATCTAATACACTCGAAACGTATGGTAATGGGTAGGCATCTTTTTTGCTATTCATAACTTCTTGCATGTATAGTGACAGTGGATAATATCTTGTAGAAAACCACTTTCGCGCGTCCTAATTTTGATTGCATGTCCGCAAATTAATGATTTACAATCCTATCCTGGGCATAAAAATCCTCTTTATTTTTTGAAAATATTGCAACTACGCCTATTTCTTTGCAAAAATCTACCCCGAAAATTAAATTTGTGCAAAGATCTTCAATATTAATGTTTCCATTAAGCACCTTATTCTTAAGATTGAAAGGTAGGTATATCTACTGTGTCCATTACTTCGCATTCCTTCCCATTCGCTACCGTTATTACCATATTCGAAATTTTTAATTCAAACCTGTATCTTGTACTCCTCTACAATGTACACTTAAAATGCCAACTTGTAAATACAGTCATTCTCTCTTACGTGAATGAAATCGTAATCTAAGCTACTTTTTTTTTATTTATTTCTTTCTAACCACGTTATCGATGATCTATTCCCAGGATTTTTGCCCAACGTCCTGCTCTGTCGTTTCCCCAACATTTTCCACAGTAATATTTTGTTACATTTCTTCCCCGCAACGGTAACAAAATTTCCACCATGGTTCCGTACATCTATTAAAATTATGGCCTTCTTTAGGCAATTCCAACACTTTTGAATGTTTATCATCTCAAACACTGGTTATTTGGAAGACGTGAAGTTCCCAATTTCCTCCGACAATTCTGTTTCATAATCGAACAGTAGGTAAGGATTCGCTGTGCGGTCTCTGGACAAATTCCCAATTTGTTACTTTTCTCCTAATTGACGTAAAGCGCGTGAGTGCCGGTTCCTTTCGTAAAAGCAGCCACCGAATTAAGTAAGCAATTTAGCGCTTACATAATTACGTTTCCAAAAGAACAAGCTGAACTGTGGTGCTAAAGGTCCCTGGTTCGAATCTGGGTTCGGGCATGGATATTTGTAAACGTATAGTGGGTTGGGTTGGTAGAAAACCTTGGCTGAAACCCCGCCCACTCAAAAATAAAGGAAAAAAAAAATTATATACCTACCCTTAACCCTCTATCATTTCAATTTACAACTCAAAGTTCGTGTTAATTTTGAGTTATGACGGCGAGTTAGCCTTAATTTTGAACTGCAACTGGAAATTAAGACAAATTTTAAGTTAAGGCTAAGTTCGGCTAAGAAAGGGTAACTGAGTCCGTCGAATGCAATAAAGAAGGAATTTTGATCACCTCTTGCTGAATAAGAATTATACGAAGCGGGCAATACCACGTCTTCAGACTCAGAGGGGACGATGTTTCACTTACAGAGGCACCACTTCATTCCGTAACAGTTAGGGTTTCGCATTTCTCACATTTTTTTATTCGGGGTGGCCGCCCCGGGAAGCAGGGGGGGGGCGAAGCACGCGCAAGGACGAGCTTGAAAATTTCTAGCCAGCAAAGGGGTGTTTTGAAACAACTTAACGTTGCGCACGATTAAGCCTGTCCGTGACGCGTACTAATCGCGCAGTATGGAAGATACGCGGCGCCAAGTGAATTAGGAAAGGGAGTATGTCTTATCAAAATAAAAAAAATCTTATCAAAAATCAATATTGATAACGTTTCTATAGTACTACCTTAACACACTAAACCCAAAATTAAAAAGTTGTGTACGTTCGAACCTTATAAAATATAACGTGTTTTTTTTTAACCATCAACAAACGTAGACAAAGTACTAATTTCACATTTAACTCATTACACCGTTTTGTACCTACAGTACAAAGTACATGGTATTTCCACCTTGTGATATTTGTATTTTTTTATGTACCTATATTTTTTTCCCCTTTTCTGTTTTTTTTTGGTGGTAATAGACATTATTATTATTATTATTATTAAAAAAGAACGAGATGCAATTAAAACAAAGGCGTCATACACAATCTATAGCAGGCAACAACACAAGGTAACTCACGCTATCCAAAGCCGAGGATATATTACAAGTAAAATACCACATTTTCGGTAATACATAGCATATTACGACCTAACGATGAGATTTGTTAAAAACGAGCGCTTCCAAATATTGGTCCTTTGAGCTGAATCAAATTTCTTTTCGCTTTTTCCGTCTTTTCGAATATTGTAACAACGTCCAATTCAACGCACATTTTCACAACGGTCAAACAAATTAGTAGGAAATTACCCAGATAAAGCAACAGCTTGTAATGCAAAAACTCCAATGATAGGATCGCTAATTATAAAATTGTACAAATACTTAATATGTGCCCACTTTATGCTTTTGCAAAAGTGAACTGTACTTTCACTGCTAAAGCATCAACTCAAATTCAAAAAATAGGAGAACGCATATTAACTAATTAATGTTAAATACTACCCACTGTAGCTATTGTGCCGGTTCTGTTTTAATGCTTATTTATTTATGAATAATACTCACTCCACATTTCGAGCGGCGATTGATTGCCACATAGAGGTAAACTGTAACCAATCAGCGTCACGTATATTTTGACATCCCCGCGGAGATAAAGGGTAGGTTCCAGACTTATCATAGACATGCAGCATTGCTTCTGGTACTGGATCGTCGGTTAAAGAAACTGAAACTATAGAAATACCTCTTGAGGCAGTTTTGATACTTTCTAACATTTTGAGTCGAGATATCCACCTAATAAATTTATTTGGGAGGTGAATATCTCGGCCCTTAGTCTAACAAAAATTAGACTTACCATAAAAATCTCCTAAAGTGTTTGCACCTGTTGCAGTATGCTCATCACCAAGAGAAATCCGCATGTGAAAAGCCTGCTGAGGATTGTCGATTAAGCTCTCCAGTTGAGACTGATCAGGCTCAATTCCACCGGACCCTTCAGCAGCTAATAGAGTGGAAATCAACGACTGTCCCAATCCAACTTTCTGCTTAGTGCACTGTTGTGTTGTCAACAACTTTGGTTTCAAATCTAAAGTAATTGTACCTAAAAAGTCGTATCAGACCGCTGCCGCTTTGCGTATATGCGTTACCACTGTCTTCGTGCAAACTATCGGAACGAAAACACTGAATAGCTGCCGTCTTGCACTGCTCTCCGTTTGCGGAACATATAACGCCCTCGCCGCTGAAGGCGTCTTTCTCCGAACACATTCCTTCCAAATTCTTCTCAGTTTTGCTCTTCACGTCCTCGAAACTTCCCATTTTCAAACGGCATGACCAAACTCTCAACAACTCGTCCGCTTTGCCCCCGTAATAATCGGGATCAACTCTTAAGACATTTTTCATGTAATACATGGCCAGTATTGGGTTGCTTTGTGTATAATGCAGCAAGGCCAATAAGAAATTTGTGCTCGGTTCGATGTAGTTCACCTTAAACGCTAAATTCGCAAATTTTATGGCATCATCTGTCAGTCCAAGTTGATGATATATCGATCCTATTGAAACAAGTACCACATCAGTGTACTCCTTCGGTACATTTTGGAATGCAAGATCGAGACAATTCAGAGAGTTCTTTGTGTTCGATCTCAACCGCCAATAGAAACTTGCTAATGTCGCCAATACCCATTCGGGACCGGTCCTCTAAGCAACAAAATCAGTCAGAACTTCTATACAGACTATGTTTGCAGAGCCCAGTACATCAAATGCAGTAGAGTTACGAATATTTAGTGTTTATACAACAAGGCAATTCACAATTTATAAACACACTGTCTAAAAGTAGAATATGAATATCCTCTGGACAAAAAAACATTGACCAGGACCAAGCCACACCTAATCGACCCTTACCTCTCTGTTGAACAAGTTTCCCAACTGTTTGAGAAGAATCCGGAGGAAACAATTGAAAGTGGCCCAATAGTTGGCACAGGAGCAAACACCTAAACGCAAAGCATCCCGAGACCATGAAGCTCATGCTAGATTCTAAACGTCCAACCATTGAATTAGACAAAAAGGCCTAAAGAGAAACGTCATGTCAGTCCTAATAAGTGCATATGATGCAATAGTAACGATAACTGTTGAAACCGCCTATTAGTATCAAACCAGGTCACCAGTACTATTTTTACCCTTCATGATTAACACTGACAAAAATTCACTAATGCGTCCTCTAACTAATTAAGTGAATATAGGATCACAGTAATTGAGAACAAAAGTTTCTCAACAATCTTCGCAAAAACGGACACAGCTATCTCAGGTCATACGACTGGGACTCGAGTACCAGAAGTATGGCCAAGATGACAAAGAGAACTGATGAGACCTGTAATTCTCTCGTGCTTTTGTTCTGAGATGGAAAGGGCTTAGTGGAGGACATGACAAGATGCCTATGGAAATGGATGCTAAGGGCAACCAAAAGATGTTTGAAGTGCCCCAATACAGCCTAACTGGACCAGATCAAATCTTATTGGAAGCGGCAACCTACCCTCCAGAACGCAGATCATCTATGACGCAATCGAGGGGCCCCATGACACTCTGTATCCTACGTACTTCACAGTAATACAGAGACACATGGAATAACGCAGCTAAGAGAGCATTGAAGGCGAATTCAAAAAATACCGCGTCCTATTTGGATTGAGACTGCAGTGTATTGGTTTTCACGACGGTGTGCCACTTTCTTGTGACACTTACCACAAACAAAATCAATCTAGCTACGTTTGTTTCCGAGATACAGAGTGAAAATGAATAAGTTTGCCTTTTTGGAATGTTATTATATCTTACTATACCCATATAAGATACAAAAAAGGTAAAAACTGCCTCTTTTGGATATTGTAGCGAACATTCCAGAAACCTCGATAGACATCGAGGCGTCATGAAAGATTAGTCATCGGAGAAACGAAGGCGGATGTGACGTAATCTTTCCGGGAAATATGATGTGTTTGTTCAAGAACTATATAAGCAAATCGAATTGCGTTTGATGAAGTTCTAATTTCAACGACGAGGTAATAAATAGTTCGCGCTGTTATAAATTGTGTATTTGTGAGTGTAAAATAATATTTGTACTGTCATAAATTAATCAATTTCAAGACTGTTATAAATTTATTGTTAATTAATTAATCAAAGATTATATATTTATGGGACTTGCCTTCGAGACCCATGGTGCAAGGAATCGTGAGATTTTCTCAATAGAATAGGCAGAAGCTTAATTGCGGAATCCGGCGACAAACGCGCTAACAATTTTTATTCCAAAGGATATCCTCGGCTATCCAATGTGGAAATAGCGCATGTATCCTGGGCACTCTCCCAACTGAAAAACAGTTCGACGAAAATTATTTGTTATAGTTAATTATTGTTTTCTTTGTTACACAATTTTAAAGATTTCGTTTAAATAAATATTTTTTTTTTAAATTAACCATGAACCAAAAATAAAAACCCTTATTTTTTATGGTTTTTAAATAGGGCCATGGATTCATGGAGATTTTGTTTTATCTACTGTATCCATGGTAACGGTATTAGATAATAAAAATGTATAGGTTGTGATACATCATGTAATTAGGAAAACGAATGCAAAATTTGACATTAAGATATACAGGATTATTAAGGATTAAGAAATACCAACATTGGGCCAAATCTCAGAAAAAGTGAACCAAAATTTTTTTTTACTACGCCACTGGACTCTAAGTAACAATATCTAAAATAGGCACTTTTTACCTTTCTTCTATCTTACATAGGTCAAACTTTTCGTTTTCACCTGGTATCTCAGAAACATACATAGCTAGATTGATTCTGTTTGTGATATTAAAAGTGTCACAAAAAGTGGCAAAGGGCCGCGAAAACCGCACGTATGCATCTTTAAAAACAGCTGAGATACACTGCAGTTTAAAACCAATAGGATACAAGGTACATACTGAGATTACCCTTGCTATAAGGGTAGTGGCAGTCTACACGTGAAGCAAAACAAACAAACCTCCTTTTCTGCATGTTGAAGAAGGCTTGGTCTCACGCAAAAGTTAACAAGTTAGAACATGACTTCTTCGAGTACCACAACACCGTTGGGAAAGTAGATTCATCAGAGCAATCCAATACGCGTTGAACCTTACAAGAGGATTGGTGTTCCATATTATCTCATCTTATCTTACAAGATGACTTTTTCAAGCACATTGTTCAAAGAACTTACTTGCATGAATCGTAATGAGTTAGATTCAGGTACAACCACTTCGTTTGAGAGATCGCTGCACTATAAAGAGTCCGCACTGGGAGTATTCATAGATATAGAAGGGGCTTTCGACAAAACAACCTTCGATTCAATAGAAATGGCTCTATGTCACCACGGCGTACCGAACGTCATACGAGGCTGGATTGCGCAGCTGCTGAATCTCAGAGCAGTGCACATCAGCGTTGGCGACGAAACACTAAGGTGCACAGTAGTGAGAGGATGCCCCGAAGGTGGGGTGTTATCACCACTTCTGTGGAACTTGACTGTAAACAGGCTCCTCTGTCGCCTTAATGACAGTGGGTACTATACGCTGGGGTATGCGGATGATATATCCATACTTGTAACCGGCAAATTTGAGGCTACTTTATGCAGACTGATGCAATCAGCTCTTACAGTAACCGAAGAATGGTGTAGGGAACACTCCTTGTCCATCAACCCGACAAAAACGGAGCTAGTTCTCTTCACAAGAAAAAGAAAGGTAGAGGGTATTCGAGCTCCCCTGCTATTCCAAAAACACCTCCAATTTTCACAGTCAGTGAAATATCTAGGAATCACACTCGACAAAAAACTGAATTGGAGCAAACATATCCAGCTTAAAGCCGAAAAAGCAAATAGGGCTTTCTGGCAAAGTCGCCGCGCTATTGGCAAACTTTGGGGACCATCCCCGAAGGCTGTCCTGTGGCTGTACACTGCCGTGATTAGACCTATGTTCTGTTATGGAGCAATTGTCTGGTGGCCTAGAACCAGACTCTCCACAACTGTAGCACTCCTTAATCATGTGCAAAGACTAGCGTGCCTTGCCTGCACAGGCGCGATGCGAACGACCCCCACAGCCGTCATGGAGGCCCTCTTGGATCTGCCTCCACTAGATCTCCACGTGAGAGAGCAGGCCATTCTGGCATTCCTGCGTCTGAAAAATAAGGGGTTGTTGAATAGCAGAGGCATTGAGGGGGGCCACTCCCGAATTCTGGGCGAGGCGATCAAGCGTCTGCCTATCCTAGAGGGGAGATCGGACTCACTCACTCCTCAATTCATATTAGGGAAAAACTATCACATCTTCTTTGATGAGAATATGGCATCCCAACCAGATATATTCATCTTCACGGATGGATCTAAGACAATGGAAGGTACAGGCACTGGTATTTACTCCAAAGAACTGAACTTCCATATCACCCAACCACTAGGTAAACTTCCTACTGTATTCCAGTCAGAGTTGGTAGGATTAACGCTTAGTGCAAGAACAGTTCTTATGCATAACATAAAGAACAAAACTATCAGAATCTCAAGTGACAGCAGGGCTGCCTTGCAGTCACTTGGTCACTGTAAAATTACCTCTAGGATGGTTTCCGAATGTCACCACGTACTAGAGCAAGTAGCAAGCAGCAACACCCTTGAGCTCGTATGGGTCAAAGGGCATGCTGGAACGGAAGGTAATGAGAAAGCCGATAAATTAGCCCGACTGGCCTCAAAACAGGCGTTTTATGGTCCAGAGCCGGCTCTTCCACTTACAGTTAAAACTGTAAACAACCTAATAACTCAAGACACCCAAACCCAGCACAGGGCTAGGTGGAACTTGATGTTAGATTGTCGCCATGCGAGAGAAGCCTTCAGAGGACCATCTCGTAGCTTGGCGCGTTTTTGTACAGGGCTATCAAGGAAGAACCTGAGGTTACTCGTGGGCATACTTTCTGGGCACTGTAAACTAAACAAGCACATGCACTGCATGGGTTTGGTGGAATCACCATCTTGTAGAGGATGTTACACAGACGACGAGACGGCATACCACATACTCTGTGAATGTCCCGCTCTAGTCCAACTGAGACGATCCATGTTGGGGGAATCCTGGCCGGACATGGCTACGATTAGAGCCGCCTCCCCTTCCAGCGTCCTAAGGTTCATCTCACGTGTGGGATGGCTTGAGTGATGCTGAGGGGTCGGGCGACCCTAGTCAGGGAGGTAGTACAAAGGGCCCGAATTTGAGGCCTAAGTACGCGTGGACACTGTTCACCCTCCTATCGTAATCCAGAATCCAGAATCCAGAACCACTTCGTTTTTGATCGACGGAGCTACCTACAAAGACGATGGGTCTGTCCAAAACACAAGGTTAGAGGAAACGGACCTGGGCTGATAACCTATTGAAACTAGCTTAACATATGTTAATATTATTGTTGTGTAAACTATGTCATGCGGACGTTTCCTTTGACATGTGCTATGTGCACCTAAAATAATGATGGGTGACATTGTATGAATTTCAATTTTCTTTAAGTTTAAATGTGGTTATTATTTGGGATTGAACACAATTCGATCATGTTATTTAATTTCGAGGTCAATGTATTTTGTTTCAGATTTATTTATTTATTGTCCCTCTTGTTTTCGACCCTCAACAGGCTTACGCCCAATTACAGAGTGACCCACATAATGGTTTTTAGAGGTGCCCCTGCAGAAGGTCTTAAGTTGTTCTATACTACTCCGGTATTCACCTTACGAATTAGGAAAACTGCAGGAAAACCTAATTCGGAGTAGCCGGCAGAATGCTCGTAACTGATCTAAGGAAAATTTACTAGGTATTGATTTTGTTTAAATAATCACTTTGTTTATTTTTATTTGTAATTGTAAAGTTGAATTACGTTCAAGTTTATTCGTTTGGAAATAATTGCGTTGCTATTGTAAAAGTTTATCACCGGTCAGTGCAATAAGAGTTCGTTATCGCTGCAGAACGCAGATAAGCAGATGTTTTTCGCTGTAATACAAGTGTGAGTTTATCTTTTGATAAAGAAGTAGAGGCAGAAGGTGTAGAAGGGAAGAGTTGTTAAACAGAAGAGGCAGACGAGGCTTTTTGGTTTGGTGGGCATTTCGAATGAAGACAGTCAGTCTTGTTTAATTGAAAAGTTAGAATAGACGAAAGTTAGTTGTGTACTCGAGGAGATTTTATTTCGTCGCCATGATAAATGTGAATAGTCCGTTTCGAGTTAAGTTCAGTGGTGCATCACACATTCAAAGAAGTGTGTGTTTTGTGTTGTGCAAGCAGTTATCACTTATGTCTTCAATGTACCCGTTAAAGTAAAGTCCCACACCAAAAAAGCCTCATCAAAGCCAATTTGTGTAAATCAAGAAAGAGGTGAAAGTAAAGTTTCAAAAGCATTTTTTCAATTGGTGTTTTTTTGTGCGTCACTTAAAGTGAATCGCAGTTAACAGGGTATTAAGAATTATTATTAACCTTAAAGTAATTAGATTTTTCGTTTAAATTTAACCAAACGCATGTGCGTGGTATTCGTCATCTGACTCTGAGGGCCTATTTTTATTTCAGCTTTATTGATTGTATGGAATACATTTGTTTTGTCTGTAAATTGCTAAAAAATTTATTTCACTTGGTCAACAGATGAGCGGAGGTTGACCTTATGTGAGATCTTGGTACTATTAATGAAAAATGATTGTAACTAGGATAAATGAATAAATAAAAGTATTGCTCGATGTCTTTGATGTCCAAATACCGGTCCAGGTTGAGTTATTTTATCCTCCAAATTCAGGTACAGATTTTACCCATACCTTGCTACTAGGTCAGCCTAATATCTAACGTAACTCCGACAGTGAAATGTGATGGATCTACATTAAAGCATAAGCTACTTATGAGGAAACCCAGGTCAGTTTTGTTAAACCAAAATGATCTACACGTAAATTCAAATGTAACCCAAACCTCTGTTTTTTATTTTTCCCCCTTATGTCCACCCAGACTCGGCCCTACCTAGAAAATGCAGTACTCGAGCGGATGAGGAATTTCAAACTGCTGAAAATCTAATTGCATAAGATGACTAGCATCAAGGAAATCCATGCTACGGCCAACCCCTAACAAGAATTACAACTTCCTCCAATGGAGAAGCGGAGGCATGTTGTCTGTCAGTCAGAGAAAATGTCTCAACAAACTTGCACGTGTTACCGTTTCAAATAGATCATTTTACACACAATAAAGACAGGCTATTAGCTCAGTGTGCTTATATATTTCAATTATAATTCTAACCGCCATTTCATTAATTTTCAACTAAAGAATAGAGGGTAGTGATTCACACCAATACGTACCTTCTGCATGGCCGTAATTATTCTTTGTCCTATTTCCGATTCCTCAGCTTTGCCATCACTAATGTAACTTAAAAAATGTTGCTGAAGAAGAGGATGGCTTTTCAAATTAGAACTCGCAACTTGTCGCAAGAAGGATGGAAGATACAGCTTCTCCACGTCCTTATCGGGATGCTCGCAGATTGGCGGATACCAAGGTAATTTGTGTTCCGTACCTGTCGGTAACCCTATATAGCTTGTTAGCATTTTTGTTACTCTAAAAGTTTCGCAATTCGTGACACTTCAAGATTATGGGCACTTACTGAAATCCTTTGTTTTCGGGCGGCAGAAACACGGGAATATCCAAGTCGTCGCTTTCACCTAGCGGTAAGTTCCAATTCATACATTCGTCTCTGCTAGGCCATCCGGTTTCGTCAAAGTATAAATCTGAAGAGGTAAAATGAGTGGTCGGATATGTAGGATGTAAAAGTGGAGGCGTTCCCAAGTTGTTTTGAACATTTGGTGCACCTTTTTGAGATTCGTCCTTAACTGGATTTAAAAACGGTCGCCTTTTATTACGGGCCATTTGTTCGTTAATTTTCTGCGTCTCACTTTCGACATTGCGTAATAGTCTCTGCAAATTTAAAGTGACGTCGACTTGTAAATTTGTAACCGCTTGATGGTCGGTAAAGTCGCATGTGATGGTTGGTTTTGAATTCTCCGATGTGCGTTGTATGCAACGCTGCCCTCTATTAGCCAATATGGCACTTAATTTTTCTGAGCTGTAACCGATCAATTGCGCTTCAAATGGAGCTTGCTCCCACATTAGCCGTTCCTGCAACCTTAACCATTGCTGCTGTTGGCTATGATAATTGTGCAAATCCGATAGAATTCCTTGCAACGATCTAAAAAATGTCTTTCATTTGCTAAACTTACCCTTGGAGTAAAAAGTGTGTAGACCCCACTTTGACAATAAAAAAATTACCATTCGTCACATTTCCATGGGTTTGTAACAAATGAAAGAGTTACCGAGCACAAACAATACAAAATTGTGGAAATAACATTAGGAAAGGCGACACTTTACTAAAATAGTAAAATTTGATGCAGGTGAGGGTATAGTTAACTGTGTTACCTACTGTTCATATTTAGAAATATGTTTTTTACATCTACATATCTTACACAAGCAGTCCAACGGTAATCTAGTGAGTCTCAAACTGGTGTCTACTTACTTTTTTAGTCAAAACAAAATTCGTCAACTTACTCATGCAGCTGCAGTAAGCCACTATCTAATCTTTTATGGCACAGGGTGGCATACTTTGTGGTGGCAACATCTTCGAGATCAGGTTGTAACTTCAGAACGTTGTCATAACAAGCTACTGATCGATTATAATCCGACAAAACTGCGTACACATTACCTAAGGCAATGTAGTTAGTAGCTTGAAACGGCGCATGCTCGACGGCTGCGTGCAATAAAATTGCAGCATCCTTTGGATACCGAGCTTGATGAAAGATCCCTGCTAGGTTCAGTAATGGAATGTCCTTGTATTCCCTGAGAACAAGGGAAAATGTGCTGAATTATATTATTTAAAACCACAGATATTAAAAATTTAAATCGTCATTTATTAAAGACGACACATCAAAAATTCCGATTATTTAATTTGTGGTCAGTGCAATTATACAATGAATAGTCAGGCCGTTTTAAAGCATAATCGACGTAAAGTTACCACCTATACACCCTATTTGTAAATTACACCAGCGCCTCTAGTGTTCATCTGAATTGCGAATAGCCTCCAGTCACTACTAAAATGTGTGGTAACATATGTGAGAGAGATAGCCAACATTAGAATACCGATCATGCGCACTGAGTTGACATTTCCGGCATTTCACTGCCGTGTGGCGTGTTATTTCCTTAGAACACGGTGCTGTAGTTCACACCTTACTGGTCTTGTGTATTAACAAATGTGTTTTAAAATTGGATGTGTACTTGGTGATAAAATCACACCGGTCACACTTTAAATCTTTGGTAATCTTGTATGTAAATACATTTGTTTTATTATTAGATTTATCATTCGTTGCATAATCACACAGGACACATTTTAAATTCTTGGTAACCTCATGTGTTAAAATGCTATTGGGCATGTGCAGTCGTCTATTTCTCTGTCTGCGTTAGGTCTGTTGACACAGATGCTCCTTATTGAAAGTAAATAGAAGGCTATATCTATGTACCTATTATGATCTAAAAATTTGGAAAGATAATGACAGTAGGTAATAGCGTTGATAAAAGCTGTTTTCGGTAATAGAATAATTACTATGAAATTACGCACAAACAACTGAGAAAACTTAATTTGAAGGCGACCAACAGAAACGAGATAGAGAGAGCTTGCTTCTTAGTTTTCCCTTCTCTCTCGCCTGCAGTATCTGCGCTTAGCATTGACACGCGCAGTCCATCTCTAAACGTGGATGGTTCCAATTTAAAAAAAATTGCAATAGTTTAGCCATAGCCATGGAAAAACGTCACAAATTAACAGTTTTTTTGTGCCTTTGACGCACTGACGCATGCGCGATAAGCTTGAAAAATTAGAAAACCCAACTAACATCAACAACAAACTAACACTAATAATAATATTGTCTCTAATTATCCCCAAAAAAAGAAACATTTTACACACTTCTACACGGCCAATTATTCTAGGCGCGAATTTTCCGGGAGCGAATTTTCGGGAGAGCGAATTGCCCGCTTCACTCTTTCAATGATCAAAAAGAGTTTCAAATGTGAGAAATACCTAGCTACTACAGGGTGTCCCAAATTCAATTTCTACAAGTTCAAGGACTATTGAATATAAACTGGATTAAAAGTTGTGTTTTCGAATGCGAATTGAAAGTCAAAAAATTCCCCTAATGAAAATCGTATGCAATTCTTCATAATGTTGTGTGAGATATTCGCACTTTGACATCACCAATGGATGACGTTCCAATTGTCCTTTGGGAGTACCCCTCACTGACATGAGGAATTATAACCGATCTCAATAAGGGGTCCAGGAGGTGAGATTTGATTAGTAGAAATTAATTCCTTTCGTTGAGACTTTTCATTATAGTGCCATGAAGGAAAACCTCCTTCTCCCCCAAGTTCGATAAGTAGCGAGGAAAGAGGGCGGTAGTTGATAGAAAACAGTTAATTTTTTTTAATATTCAAAAAAATGCGCCAAAAAATTAGCTAATTTATTTTTTATTTTTTGGGACTATGTAAAGAAAATGTAAAAACAAATCACATATTGTCACTGCAACTTTTTCTACACTAAAAGTAATATGATTATATTTTAATCCGGGCACTTAGGTTTTTTGTTGCAGTATTAAATTTTAGGTGAGCAAGAAATGTAAAATGGCCGTTTAGTACTCTCGGGATGTGTTAAGCTGTTTATATTTAAAAAATGGCATTGTATTATGAATGCAATGTATATTTCATCTTTTCCTATGAGCCACAACATTACAATAACCCTTCATAATGCAAAAAGTCATTAAAGAAATAGAGATCTAATAAAAATATATGTCCCCATATTGCGGTGGGCACTCCCTGATATTGAATTCAATCAGTTACTACATTTTTGTGTTGCCAATATTAATGAAAATAAACGTGGATCAAAATATAGTGAGGATCCCTGTACATCTCACTGTACAGTTAACTTTCTAATTAGGAAAGTTTTTATGGGAAAAATGAACTAAATAAGATTATTTTAAAGAAATGGTACAGATCCAAGTTTCAAGACAATTGAGCACAATGACAATTTGACACAGTGTTACCACAAGTTTTGGTAGGAAAACAAAACCTGCTATAGAGGAAAAAAACTTGTAGTCTTATTTGCCCATAGAACCGGTAATCACTGTATGGGTAGAAAATAGGAAGAATTTTTTTATGACTGAATAAAATACTTACTAATTGACGTTCTCTTGTTACATTTTATACAAGATAAATCCAATATTTTCTTCTTCATAATATCTTGTTATTTGGATTGGACCATGACATTACACTATATGTGTGGTCAGAAAGTGCCCACAATAACAAAGATACTGGTACTGGCACATAAGAAGGCAACAGATGATGCATTCTCAGTATTCATGTTCTATTAATTACACATCCACCACTCCTGCAGATACTAAATTTGTCATCTGTGCATCACCCCCTCTCGCCTTCTTATGTGCCAGTACCAGTAACATATATGTTCGATGTTAGTCTAATTCTACTTAACTTGCAACTGACACTTTTGAAATTGCAATGTGCATGTCAATAGATTTGAATCACAAATCCAATAATTATAACAATTAATGAAATACCATACATCCAGCAATTCCACAAAACTTACCTGGGGGAGTAATGAAGAGCTCTTCTACCGCACTCAATTGCTCTTGGTGCATCCCCAAGTATTCTCCAGTACAGCACCCCTAAATTATAATGAAACCAAGATGAACTGTTCTTGGACAAACTTAAACCAATATAATGTCCAAATGTATCAATCGATGAAACAGGTAATAAATACTCCAAATCAGTCTCGGGTACAATGCTAATAGCATTTCTATTAACCATTGCATGCAAATGCTCAAATGCAAACATGCTATAATCGAGCTCGGCATAATTTGTACAGTCAGGTGCAGAATAATCGGTAGATTCGTTTTCGTACAGAATACCCAAAGTCACATCTGTTCTGCTACTACCGTTAGAGCCGATGCTGGAGTACAAGTCGATCTCGCTCAATAGTTTACCTGCCCTAGAGCAGTCCGGGTCTTGGGAGTAGACACGGGTCTCCAAATCCGAAGCACCCTCTAGACCCGACCATTTTTGGTCTATTACATTTTTTCTGTCAACTAAATCTTTATATAGAGTCGTTATATCAATTCTACGGGTTTCTTGGTCCAATAAAGCGATGAGATCGTAGGGACGTCGAAGATGGAATGGAGAATCCAACTAGAAATAGCATAGATAAATCGCAAATGTTGAATGTTTGAAAGAACTCAGCTGATTGTTATTTAACCAAACTTTTATTCACAAAGTGTATACTTGAAAGACTTACATGTGATTGTATACGTCCATTTTCGGTTACAACCCAGTGAGTGGAAGCGTAGGTTTTTAAATAAATTTCAAATAAAATAAAAAATATTTTCCATATTTTCCCCATTTTCCAAATTCTTCTTAAAAATACGCATTGCGCAGGTTTCGATACCATGCGACACCGTCGCTTTTTTTTGCAATCGTCATTTTCACGTCTCGTCTCTGTCTTGCCAACTGGAATTCCATATGATTGTCGATTACGTAATTCAAAATAAACTAACACGCGCTTCTTTGCCTTTTTCTGATTGGATGCGGATTTTTTGAATTCTTCGCGCCACAGTAGCGATACTTTCAAGCGAACTGATCGAAAACATTAATTATAGCTTTAAATACGGCTCGCCACAATCGTTTGGGTGACTAAATGAATTTCGGTCCGGGCCATTTATTTACGAACACGTCATTTACGCCAATCGACCTTTATTTTAGTTGACCTGCGTAACACACGTGTATCAGATGGTTGCAGCGGCGACGCATTCGTTAAACCGTCTTCCCAATATTACGACCGTTCCTCGCAATGGCAAAGTCGCAAGTTGCGCAAAATTTCCATAAGGATTGCGAAAATGCCATCAATAAACAAATTCAAATTGAACTTAATGCCAGTTATGTTTATTTATCAATGGTGAGTAGGTACCATTTAATTTTATTACAATAATAGGGACACGGTGCGCAGATGTGAATAGCGTGTATTTTTGTTCAATATTTATTTTATTTCTATTGCACCTAACCCATTGGATCTGCTTTTTCAACAAGGTTAAACGATTATTTTTTTAGTGTGTTGTTTGCTTATTATTTATTCAGATATAGTCATTGATAGCTAGAATTAAGTTTATTTTTAGTGCGTTTTTTCCATTGCTATTTTTGAATGGCCCTCTTATTATTGCGCAATTTTAAGTAATTTAGATTCAACCGAAATGGGTTGAGCTTTACAATGAATAGGATACTTAATTAAAAATATTTGTGGACATTAGCGCGATTTTCCTACAGGTACCTATAGCTCGATACTCGAACTTATCCATACGTCACATATAAAACGTACAACATATCGATTTGTTTTTTAACAACACAAATATTTGATATATATGAGGAAATCTTATTTAAACTTAAAACGGTATGGCCTTCTCAACACTGACGCTGACGTACATTTATTAATCATTAAGTCATTTACTAATGAATCCATTTGCAGCACGCAAGAATTTATTACAATTTTATAGAAGAGTATGTATGTACACAATTAACAAATTTAGTTAAGAAAACAAAGTTACAGGATAACGTCAATTTAAAAATCCCCTGATGGAAGTAGGGTGACATGAATAACGAGTATTTTTTGGTAATTATTCGTCACTAAAACGACGACACTATGATTCCATGCTCAAAACGCAAAGGGATTATTATAATGTCAAATTTCTTCTCTGGGGCAAAGGAAGTTCTCACCAAAATTGTGTAGCTTATTCCCTGGCGAATATCGCATTGTAATTGTATTCTGTTATTATTACTAAAGATAGGAAATGTTTCTAATATTTAGAAGTGTGCTTACGATTATTTGTGTTTAAAGGAGACAAACCATAATATAGTCATAGGTAACAGAGAGATGTGGTACTTTAATTTCAATATAAATTAGGTATTGCATGTTTTATAGTATCTTTTTTCTACTACTCAGGCTTAATGCACCTAGATGGGAGGTTACTCCGGCACGATCGATGAAAACCCTTACTCACATGTATATATGTAATCCCAAGCGAAGCTTTTTGTCTAATAAGCTCCGTATTACGTGTGAAATTGGGTCTTCGCCTGGTGATTAATCGACGGTCTTCTGGGTAATTAAAATCTTCTATACTTTTTTCTACCACCGAAAATACTTTCTCTTGTGGATTTGGTGTCAAGCGTAGTAGGTCTGCTCGTCCCTTTCTGGAGACAATGTAAACCCTGATTGTCGTTCTTATATAGCGTAATTGTATTTAAGAACTCGCGCGCATTAAGGGTATCATGACGATGCTTGTGCTACTCCAGTAACTTCATTTTAACAGCGAGACTAAAAGAAACGTAATTTTCCACTCGCTTTTAAATGAATTTATGGCTTTACCTATACTTTTACTTAAACTTTTTACTGAAAATGCGAATGGTTAGTGTAAAGTGACTCATGTGTGCATACATTCTTAAAAAAAACAAGATAGGTACAATAATAACGCGACTTTTTCACGAAACCTGTCAAACTTGTTATTTATGCATCGCAGTGGTTCGAAAAGTCGACTATCTTGTACCACAATACCCACCACAAGACTTTGGTTACCAATTCCGTTATTGAAGCATCAAATTGTAGTGAAGAATTAATGTAATAGGACCTAGTGTTGAAAAATTAGGCCTCGAAAATTCATCTCCATAAAAACTCACGATCCTGAATACTCGCTTTCATAAAATTCGCCTCTAGAATAGTTTTCATCGGGAACTCTACCTGTGGTATATACTGTGTCCAAGATAACGATGTCTATTATGGGGATCTTGGAAACTATAGAAGATACGACGATAGTCAAATTAGAGAGAAGATGCGCAATTATTATGAAGACACCTGAAAATTTCGATTGGTTTCGAAGATATGCCAGAAAAACTGAATTTTGCAGATTCTGTTTTTATTTTTTTCTGATGTTATGCGTATATTTAAAAAAACGCTGTTGCTATTGGCACTGAACTTTCATCTTTTCATTATATATATTTGCACGCTCCTGATAACGCGGTTCTCCTATCCCTTTTGCAGTTTCTGCAATCCTCAAAGAGTTGGAGGAGCCCAAAATACGTGCCTACGTTAATAATTCAAATTTATGGTTTCATATTGTAGCGAATATTTTAGAAATCCTGATAGACATCGAGGCGCCATGAAATATTAGTCATCGGTGATGGCGGATGTGACGCATTATGTCTGAGAAATATGACGTGCTTGTTCTAGAACATGCGTGAAGCGTTCGGTAGCACTCGAATATTCTGGATAGATTGTTGTTTGGTATAGGTAATAAGTATAAATACCAGAGTTGTAGGAAATTTCATGTTCTATCAAATTTGTGAACGCTACTTTAAGAGCATGTGTTACGTCGCGGAAACATTAAAAACCGGCGTTGAAATCGTCAAATGCCCGTCGCTGTAGACAGGGTATTTTTCAAAATACGTAGCTCAAATTTGGAATAGAGTACCTTCAAATCTTGAGGTACAATATGTCTGAATTAGAATATTAAAAATCGCGAGCGTTTTTGCAAAAACTACCCTTGAAGTATGACGTTAATGCGAAATATAGTCAATGTTTGACATATTTTTTAGAGGGTTAGAATAATAAAAGTGGAAAAACAATTCAGTCATAATGGAGTTTAAACTGTTATTTACCTTTAAAAAAAAATTACGAGTCATTACAGTTGATAATAAAATAGTTCTGGGATCGGGTAAAAAGTATGTTTTCGTCATAGTTTTTCCGTGATCCAGAATTTATTAGTTTCTCCCACCTTACATTCGTAAAAGATTGGGTCATTCGGTTATACCCGCGATCGTACGGTTATTATGGGCGTTTATAATATTAAAAGCGACAATCCAAAAAGGTAGGAAATATCACGAAGAATTAGAAGTGAAACTGTACTGTAATTATTCTTCTTCTTTATTATAATATTATTACATTTTTGCGTTACAAGGTACGTACGGGGCGGTGACTTTCCGAACGCACCATAGGAATTTCAATAGTAATTTTTTCATTTCCGAATTGGCTTCCCTAATTATTTTAGAAGTAGTCTATTTAGGTTTTTTGTAGAGAAAAAAATTACGAATCCGTACATACTATTGTTTCCTATTTATAATCCGGTAATGCTATAATGGAATTATGAAATCAAACAAAAGCGCCTGCACTTGCCATTAGTTATTGTGTTTACGGAAAAATATAAACAAAGGAATCCCGAAAATTAACAATCTGTTTTTAGTAGCAAAATTCCTCCGATCATTTGAAAATCCGTATTTGGTCACTTCTTTTGATGACAAAACAATAAGACAAACCCGATCACCGTAGGTACCATAGTCACGGATTAATTATTAGCGAGGTCCTAGTGAGTTTATAATTTTTCGGTGTCTGTCCGTCCGTTAGCACGATTTCTCGATAGCGAATGGACCGATTACAATGAAATTTTGTAGGTAGATTCTTTATCAAATTTGTAGACCGGAGTTCGTGAATTGGTAATGTAGGTAAAAAAATAAGGAAGGCCCTTTTGACATCTCTATTAGTTATGAACCAAATTGCATGAAATTTAATATGGACATGGCTCTAACATACAATACGCACTTCCAAAAGTTGAGTCTCTTCGATTCAACATTCAAAGTGCCCTTTTTAGCGCATTTCCACAAAAATAAAAAAAAAATGCGCTATTGTGGCCACTTTGTCCGTCCGCCCGTCCGTCCGTCCGTCCGTCCGTCCGTCCGTCCGTCCGCTAACTTTGCGACGCTACTAGTTTTTTATCTTAAGAGCTATTGTTCTACTTTTTTCGCTATTTGGTTCGTTATGGTGTCGAGTCTTGTACCAAGGAAGGAATTTTTTTCTGTACCGCTTACAAAAAAAGTTATTGTAAAAAAAACAAAAAACCGTTTTTTACATGTTCCATAATTTTACACTTTTGCCGTTTATTAACGATCCTAGAGATCGTTTATAACTTTGCATTGCTATCTGTCTCCTGTCGGTTGGTCTCTCCGTCTGTTCCTTTGTCTGTCTGTCCATCTATCTGTCCGTGTGAACGATAACTTTGTTTAGAAATGTTCGATCGCTTTTACATCTTCGTTAGTTATGAACTGAATTGCATGAAATTCAATATGGGCATAGCTTTAGCCATATAATACGCAATGCCAAAAGTTGGATCGAATCGATTCAAAATTCACAGTGCCCTTTTCGCATCTCGACCATTTATAAACCGAATTGCAAACTTTTTTACTTATAAAAGTATTTGAATGAATTTTGATACATAGGCACTTGGAATAAAGGAAAATCAAACGCCAATTTCAAAATTTGGTTTTGCGCATGCGCAGTGCCAACTTTTTTATTTATGGAAGAATTTAAACGAAAATTGATACATAGGCACTTGGGATAAAGGAAAATCAAACGCCAATTTCAAAATTTGGTTTTGCGCATGCGCAGTGCCAACTTTTTTATTTATGGAAGAATTTAAACGAAATTTGATACACAAGCACTTCGAATAAAGGAAAATCAAACGCCAATTTCAAAATTTGGTTTTGCGCATGCGCAGTGCCAACTTTTTTATTTATGGAAGAATTTAAACGAAATTTGATACAGAGGCACTTGGGATAAAGGAAAATCAAACGCCAATTTCAAAATTTGGTTTTGCGCATGCGCAGTGCCAACTTTTTTATTTATGGAAGAATTTAAACGAAATTTGATACATAGGCACTTGGGATAAAGGAAAATCAAACGCCAGTTTCAAAATTTGGCTTTGCGCATGCGCAGTGCCAACTTTTTTATTTATGGAAGAATTTAAATGAAATGTGATACATAGGCACTTGGGATAAAGGAAAATCTAGCGCTAGTTTCAAAATTTTATTTTGCGAATGCGCAGTGCCAACTTTTTTATCTATGGAACTATTTAAGTGAAATTTGATACTTAGGCGCTTGGAACAAAGGAAAATCTAACATTAGTTTTAAAATTTAGGTTTGCGCATGCGCAGTTCCAACTTTCTTATTTAGAAAAGCATTGAAATGAAATTCTTCGCATAAACTGAAATTGAAGTAGCACGTCAACAATGGATTGCCCATGTGCAACGCTATCTTTCATATTTGTGGGCGGATTTTTACGATTTTAACAGAAGTTGCATCTTACAAATGGGAAATGAATGCAAGTGGAAATGCGCTTTATGTAAATCGTTTACGATTACTTTTTAACTTGTTTAAATTGTATTTAATTGTATTTTTTTGTGTCTGACGTATCCTATACAATTCAAAATTTGTCTTGGGAAATAATATATATTATTATTATTATTTTTGTGATGCACCGCAGAGCTCCCCCCCCCCCCCCCAATATTCATTACACTAATACTTTAATGCTCCGTAACCTATGCATTTCTACCTGGCCCGTAAGTACAAAGTCCGCCCCTACTTACACTCGTCCGAAAATCGTATAAAACATAAACATAAATTACATGAAACATATAGAACAATATTACACAAATAACATGAAAATTCATTTAGAAAACAAATAATTAAAAAATACAAACAACAAAAAATAACTTAAAGCGTTAAAGTCTTGAGGTCGTTATCTAAACACTCTTGGATGTTATACATTGGATTTTCGCGTAAAAAAATTTAAGTTTCTTGGAAAAAAAGTTGCCAATGTCAATTAAGCGCGCTTCATTTGACACTAGACACAACTTAATCAGACGAGCTTTCTGCAACTTCATCTGATTAGCTACCGGTATTTATGCTCACTCAATTGACTGTGCTAAGTGTTCCAAATTCGGTTGTTCAGTAATGCTCATTGTTAATCGGAATTTTTTGGGCCAAGCGACAGGTTAACTATCTGGTTTTTACCCTATTATTACTATTGTGCAACTAAAATCGAGCATTCATTAATTAACGGAGCTTATACAATCTTAATTTTCCCTCCTCTTTCGATCGAACTTCGTATGATTGCGCCATAGAAAACAGGAGTTATTGCTGTATGGATGGAAAATAGAAATCTATGTATGCTGTTGATCGCTATGTAATTTTAATATCGGTGCCCGGAAATCATGTTTGATCTGAAATTCACATTTTCCGATGTAAGTTTATCTTAAATCCGAAAATCATACACTTTTACCAATATGGAAGCGTACGGGTTAACAGATGAGGATGGGGTCATCGAAACTGTCAAAATATATTCGATCATAACCGATGGTTACAGAAAAGAAAAGTCAATATATCTTAAAAAAGAAGTAGCTAGTTCGATTTTGAATTTTCAGGTACAGATCTGATTAATTTGTGAGCTAAATCCTGTTTTTGTTCGAAAATTCGCGCTAATTACCGAAATAAATTTCTTCGATTCTTCGAATTTGCTTTGCACAAATTATTTCAAAAATATGCGTATAACAATTCATTCATTCGTACATGTATTCAATTGCGGGGTAAATTGTCAGTTATTGCAATGGAAAATCTCCAAAGCGCAATCATCAACGTGCTGAAATTGTTTTCCGCATTTTCCTACTCATTTCGCGTTTATTTAATAACTACTCCGTTACATGCATATGTAGCTTTACATTATTACCGCTATTTGTGCCGTTGACAGTGAGTACATCTGTGTGGAACGCTTAGGTGGTCGTTTTGCTATATGGCATTTTCAAGAGGGTGCGCGACGAACAATAACCGCATATAAACGTATTTGAACATGACATAAAACGGCGGAAAACAATAGGATTGGAAAATGTCCGGGTTTATTAAATAACGGAAACGCAAAAAAGTAGTAAATTTAGGATTATAAACTGTGAAGGTTAATTAAAATGGGGTTGCAATATGTAAAATTATCAGTTCGCATCGTATTTTCTAAAATTCGACGTTCGGAAATGAAAACAACAATCAGTAATAAATGAAGAAAATAAATGTTGACAATTTTGAATGTGTGTTTGCGTCGACAGTTAAATGCTTCTAAAAAATATCTAAAAAATTTCAGAAGAGCTTTCGATTCTATATCGTTTGCCTGTTTTCCAGGGGAGTGGCAAGAGTCTTTATTTGCCACTAAGAAATTTTGGAAGTTCTTTATCTATTCACTTATCTTATGCGCTGTGTATCTGTCCATCTGTCTTTGTCGTATTGGCGGTGTTCAACTGCACTAAAATACTAAAAAATATTACTATTACAAATTTTGATTTAGAGGTACAATTTGCTTCAGAAGAGTGGTAGCGTGTGAACTAGCAAAACAAGTGTCACTCTTTGCTATTTATAGACATATTACTTTGAAGAAAGGGGTAGGACGTGCACGGTAGTAAAGTTGGAAAAATATGAAACCGACAATTCAAGAGGCTGATCCAGAAAAGAAAATGAAGATACCGTGGAGGATTCTTTATCAGTACACGTCATAAGTAAGAAGGATAAAAGCAAAAGAACACCTCAATATCGTCTTCCTCATCTGCATCCAATTCAGATATTCATTTTCGATACTATGGACACGGCTAGACACGGGGAAGAAGAATGGAGTAGAGATTGCGGAGAAGTACTCTAAAGATTCCATCGGCTTAATTGATGTTATGCTTAAATGTAGGAGGGTGGTTACCACATCTGGGCTGAAAGCTAGAATTAAAAGGTTAATCATCGCCATTAAAAAGCAATTACGTTTAAGCAATAGTGATATTTTGGATTGCATTCTTGGATCTGGACCCTTATCTTATCTTATCCCTATTTGATTCTCCCTATATTATAAGAGGAGTTATCGACAATGTTATACCTCAGCGCTAACAAGAAGTAACAGGCGACCATTCTGGATACTGATGGAAAACACCAACATTACAAGAAAGCAGATAAGGGAAGAGGATTACCAGGAGACTAAAGATGAGGCAGATGAGATATTGGGGACATAAACAGGAGGAACAAAGACCATATCCTACGGGCTGCCAAGAATCTACGTGCCTCGGAATGGAAGGTAGGCCGATCCTGCTTCACATGGAACACCACCATAGACCAAGCGGTAGAAGGGTCGCGGAGTCCCATGGGAAGATGGGAAGAGAGGAGCAGAGACAAACATCAAATGAAGAAAGAAAGCAGATGAATACTGGAGGTAGAGGAAGAATCACATATAAGCACAAGTAGCCAGGAGGAGGAGGAAGAGGGGACAGAAAGTAAGGGAGGATCACGGGGGAAAGAGGGAAGAGAACGAGACCAAAAGATAGGGACATCGCAAACTATTGAACGCGCTTACAAATAAAATTCTTGCATTCTGTTACTCGTCATATAAGCAATTTTCAATTTTCTGTATCAACATTTTAACTGCTGGTTGATACCAAAGTCGAGAAGCAATACATAGAAATTTGAACTGAAAGCGGTCGTTATAAACTAGATGAGTTCTTTTTAATTAACTCAATATCTCCGTTGCTGTGCTTTAATGTATGGTTCTATAGTTATCGCTGAACAAAGGAAGAAATTCCATTCCGGCAAAATTCCTAATTCGTCTAAAATGAAATCCAATTTTGTAGAAATTAGCAATATTTGAGAATGAACGCGTCACAGCAAATAGTATTATAGTAATTCCTCCAAATTGTGGAACGAGGGCTAACTGTAATTTCTTTTTGCCTACTATTGTTATGGCCTCAAAGGACTCTTTGTACAAACTTTTATTAAATGATGGATGCGTGTAAGATCTAATTTAAACTCATTCTTTAAGCCTGATAATATCCTCCGCAGACCGGAGTTTGTTACAATTTAATAATATTAATGCAGTCAAGTCTTCGGGTTTATTTTAGCAGGATTACCTAAGTTCGCGAAAAAAAATACTTTGAGGCAATGTAATTTGCATCGAGTTTACCATTTTAATAAAATTTCACGTATAGGTCAACGATCGTCAGATGGCTCATTTCAAACCTCTTTTTGAAGTAATTCATAACTACGCCATTAGCACTGCTCTATTAAATGAGAGTCTTTAAGGGCGCCATATTTTTACATTAAATATGAACTCTTGTAAGCTGCAAAACGTACTTTTATGTATTTTTTAACGAGTGTCTAAAATAGGGGAGTTTTATAAATATGAAAGGCGTCTTTTTTGTATTTGTGTAATTCGTTTCACTTACGTGATTCCTTTGGAAGCAAATTCAGGTTGATTTGTGGGGAATCGCATATTAAAACGTGCAGAAGGAAGCCCGAAATTCTTTCATCAAAATTAAATTAAACCTCCGCACGCTTGTGTATACAAATAGATCGATTACTCAGGAAGCAAATGGGTAAAAGATTGATAAATGTTGGCTCAACTTAAATTTACGATAAAGCTCCAAACTTCAAATTATCTTCTTAGTTTACTTTGATAGCAGTTTCTCTGTCAAAATTAAATACTTAATGGTTGAGCGTCCTGGTAGTTTACGTTTCCGTCGTTAACCGTGCATTCATTAATTATCGGCAAATTTGTTATATTTTTGCTTCAACGTTTTGTTTGAAAACACGATGTTCTTAATTAATTACCCGGAATTTATAACATTACTCTCGGATTAAATCGACGCTTCTGCGAATTTAAAATTTATGTAAATGTTAAGGGTTGTACTTGATTAAGGAATGTGAAAGCCATAAACATATCAGAAATTTCGCACTATAACTTTGAATAGCCGTATGTGCGTGACAGCTTAGTAAAAATTAAATTTAATTAATCGTTCGAAAACTTTTAGAAATCTGCGAAAACCACTTTTGTCTCTGGCGAAGTTTGCAGTCGCATTATACTTGTGAAGTTAGCAATAACTACTTTTATTGACCACTAAACGAACCATTTGTAACTTATTGAAGTACACAATTTAGATTAAAACGAATTACAATTCCGTGCTCTCGGTATCGATTATTAAAATCAATCCGCCCCGTTCCCCTAATGGGGTAACTTTTGTCTGTTATATAAAACTTTTTCTTTGCAGTTTCTAATCCAAATCGAACTTTAATTAGACACAATTTAGATTAATATCCAAAGAAACGATCATATCAGATGGTTATTGATAACTAATTTGGGGTAGGCTTAGATTATGAAATTGGGTGTAAATCAAGTCTCTCTGTTTATTAGGAACAAGGTAAATGTTGACAAATACAAGGCAAAGTTTTATTAGGGTTATGGATGGTTTATCTTTTATGGTTGTTAGATTTTGCATGTTTCTTACTAAGTTAACAGTTAAAGATTACTTAAACAAATTTTGAAGACACCTGAAATAAACCTTGGGTAGGGAACAACAAAGTTTATCATAATTAAGCATGAGGCATTTATCCTCGCATTTATATCTGAATCGTGAAAAGGGTTCGAATAGATGCACAATTTACATGAATCAACTTAGACAAAACTTATTCTAAACAATAATGATCGTAAAGTGAAGCAAATTTTAACTCTGTTCGCCACCAATACACCAAAATGCCCTCTTCTTAGGGATATCAAAAAATTCACAAAACCGTCTCGTTATAGATGGGGAAACGATCAGAACGTTTAAGTAGTTCTACGGCTCGCTCCCCCCACTACCTACACCTACATAATTTCAAATATTAACACACCATTGGAAATCTAAAAGCATGAGTAAACCAATGAACCACAACAAAACGAACAAGTCTTATTGCGATTTTTTCGCGAACTAGAGATGCCTCAAATGTTTCAGGTTTTTTAAAATCTTTTTCGATGCATGGCAGTGGCAGAATTTGTTTTCAAATTGGTAGAGTTACTAGCGCTAATACTCCTATTCGAATTTTTCATTTTACGTTATATAAAAATACAAAAATTATGCTACTTATCAATATCCTATACTAGAAACACTCCAAGTTTCCATCATTGGAATCATGTAGTTCTTGTCTACCTAAATGATGAACTTCCACATCGTTGGATCAGGGGTGTTCTTATGTATCAAATGCAATATTTTAAAACCCGATGAATCATTTATAGTTACCCTATATAATGGGTGGAGGAAATTTAAACGCGCACGTTATGACAACGGTCTTTGAGTTTGCGTTTTGTCCCGTGGTAATTTCCCATGTACAGCATTAGGTACAATTCCTGCGAGACCGTCCCTTTCCAAGCAGCGTATTATATCGCTGTAAAATTTATTTAAATAGTTTGTTAGTAAATATAGGGGCTTACGAATGAAATCGAAGCCATTACAGAAACTGACTGCTTATGTACTGCATTTACATTTAAAAAATTCATATTCTCCCAGGAAAATTGAAACGATTTTGTGTAATTTATCTGCGCAAGCAGTGGATGCCGGTTTTAATTATAATAAAAAACTCCTATCCTATTCTTATAAACATATTTTGTCGTGACTCGCTTGCAGAAGAAAATTGAATAATAATAACGTAACCAGTTTTTTATTTGTAACTGCAGCAACCATATAGCCTTAAATTATCATTTCAAGGAGAAAAGCGTCTATCTAGGGTTCAACGAAATAACGAGCATGTAAATTTATAAATTGTTCATTTAACAGTATTTTTACAAATGAGGTATGCAAGACGAGAGCAATTGGCACATCAGCGTGTACAGCACAATTCTTCATTGTGGTAAAAGAAACCGAAAGAAAAATCACGATATCGTACTTTTCCATTTTCTCACCGACATCGATTGAGAACCACCAGGACACGAATAGAAATAAGTCTTCGGGGTAAACCATTTTATTAAATCCTTTTCCCTTGTCAAGCTAATTTTGCGATGCGACCCAAAAATTCAATTTGTACTGAGTGACATTTGCAATAACAAAGAACGTAATAGATTTGTTAATAAAACTTTTGACTGTAAATCTGCGTCACTGTGAGTGGTGCTTGTATAAACATCGACTAGGGACTTTAATTAACTCGGGTGTAATTTAACTTCAGTGGGGAGGGCGTGCATGTGTTCAACTCCATTTAAATGCTGAAATTCGACCCACTTTTTCGTATGAATTTGTTGAATTAAAGTTACCGTCACAAATTCCATTTGACAAGTCTCGCACTAGAAAAATTGGAACGTTGTTTGCTCCCATAACAAAAGATAGGTCAGCCATTGCAAATTCACCAAAATCGATTTAAAAATAAAGCCCAGAAATGGTACGGAGATTAGAATGATACATTTATTGTATCAGCGTAAATTTATAATGCCAGAGAAGCATTTTCCGTCCGAAACTTTTTCGAGCACTATCGATTCTTATAATCCTAGATTCTCGCATTTGAATGTTGAGTTAATATAGCACTTGTTTAGAAAAAAGCTTCGCGCGAACGAGCAACAAAGGAGATAAATATTTTTCGCGAAGGAGTTTTGTAAAGCTGAAGAATATTAGGTGGTTCATAAATTCGGGCGCGTTAAATTTTGAAGAAATCCCTAAATTTTTCAGCTTGATTTATTTATAGCACTAACACACCATTGTGTTCGCTAATTTATTGCCTTCGCCTAATTTTTGTACTTATTGTTGCTGTTTAAAGCAAGCAATATTTTCTCACACAAATATAAAGGGAATGAGAAAAAAATTCCTGTTTTAGTTCAAACTTGTTTACTATGCAATTAAAACTTCAATTATACATATTACCTTTATGACATGATTTTTAATTAGTCACTGGCGTAGGTTTTCTTATTGTACACATATTGCTTATAAAAGGCCTTAATGCAAATGCGAAATACATTCTCGCATTGAATACATACTTATGATGTTGTTTATAATAAAATTGTAGTTAATAGTAACGTAAGAATATTCATATATAATACCATAAGTAGTCGAAGTATTGTCGAATATTTTTGAGGTGCTGTCACGAATGCTAGTTACGCTGATTAATACCACGAGCGCTTGCGCGAGTGGTATTAAAAAGCGTAACTAGCATGAGTGGAGCAGCAGCTCAAAAATAATCTACAAATACTTCGACTACGAATGGTATTCGGAGGACTATTCAATGAATCAAAAGAAAAATTAAGCATAATTACCCACGCGAATTATCTCCATGACAACAATAAACGTCAAAATAAATTATGGAAGTTGCTTTTCATTTGCTATTGATTCTATTCGAACTTTTGTGCTCCAAGCTAATTCGTTATGAGTGATTAAATTAAAAGATGTGGTGATAAGTCGGTTGTCGAAATTGATTAACAAACTAAGAAGAATGTTCCGGTTAATACGACAAAATTTCGCGACATTTCACTGGTGGAAGTTTGACAAATGTCATTGAATAATCGCATTGAATTGTCGCTGAAATACCACACGTGAAATTATCGCTGAAATACCACACGTGCAATTATCACTATAATTCGTTCCCATTGGCGCAGCAATTTGAAATCGAGACATTTCACTGGTTGAAATGTGACAAATGTTAGATGAATTGAATAGTCAATAGTATTTTTCCAGTTTAAATGCCTGCAGTTTTTGGTATAATCATAATCGATTCCTCTACCCTGTCGCAATATTTGCTCAATATTTCTTAAGTAAATGATAAATAAGGTTGGACTAAGTGGATATCCCTGTCCTAATCCTTTTATTGGATTCGGTCGTACCTAATTACTTTGATTTGGAAATTCGAAAGTTATGGTTAGCAGAATTCTTGGAGATGAAAAATACACAAAGGTAACTAACTAATTGATCAAAATCAAATATAATTTTTGATACACACCGCCGAACCTCGTAAGGACTAGATTTTTGGTAAAATATTGTAATTAAGCTGTCGGAACCAATTTGAACTTTTCTGCTCGTTAAATAAAACACCACCCAATTATACCGTCTAAATGTACTGATTTATATTTCATGGTTTATTACATTACTAATCTTTTATTCATCATTATGTTCATATTAATCAAAGAAAATGATTTCCAGTGCTTTGTACTGTCACTTATACAACAAAAATGAGCACTCTGACGGTTGCAAATTAAAAATCGATATCGAAGACACGCACAAATCTCCATCTAAAGCGATTTATGTAACAGAGGTGTAATTAAGCAAGCAACTGTATGGTGCTGTGTTAGTTTATACTGAAATTTTCATTCGCCTTCGGTTAGCATTTAAAAGTGAATAAATTACGGTGCAGCTCCCTTAAATAAACACCATTAAATATCCACTAACGAGGGATTCTGTGTGGATTTGACCTCACGCCAAGGTTTTTCCTTTTAACTCTGAACGCAGATTAGCACTGCAAGTGTGCAAAAATGCATCAGTGCCATTCTGGTCGC
This sequence comes from Photinus pyralis, assembly GCF_008802855.1. Classification (NCBI taxonomy): domain Eukaryota; kingdom Metazoa; phylum Arthropoda; class Insecta; order Coleoptera; family Lampyridae; genus Photinus; species Photinus pyralis. Next base: position 27,837,770 of record NW_022170511.1, read on the forward strand.
TTACCTAAAGCTTTATCGAGCGAAAATAATAAGTGAGCCCATTAAGTTTTTATTTTTTAGACGTTGAAGACTCCGGTGGCTTATGAAAGTGTTATTATTTCAATACACGCGATTTGTAATGAGAAAAAAAAGATGGATGATAAATGTATAGGGCTGGTTTTCTCGAATGGAATTTTGATGGCGTCGTTAGTCCTAATTGGAAAATTATCTACAGCTATACGGAACTTTATTGTGGGTATTACGGTACCTCGTATTATCCGTGGTCGCACGACAATCATGAATATATGTATATAAAATCAGTCGTAAAGTGCCGTCTTTCCCCATTTTCTGTTTCAGCCCAAGAATAATTCCGAGTTAATCTACGCATATAACAATACCCACAAGAAACATTTTTGTTCTACGCATAAAATATTTAGCGCCAATAAAGAGAGATAACGATAAGAGCGCCATTATAGTTTGCAACAACTTCCCCTCAATTAAGCTAATTAACGTACAATAGGGGGTGGACTTTTCTGTTATAAAAATATAAAAAATTAGATTTTTCACACAATTTTGGAACTGAACGATTATTTTTTTGTTACAGGCCCTTCAAGATGGAGGCTCGGCAAGTAGTGCAGTATCTCATTTCGAACCTCAGGTGGCGCTTCTGTGTGATACCGGAGTTCACGGCCAAGAAGCTTACCACCCCCAATACATGACAGAGCAGGGAAGGTGGCAGACTGATTTATCTTCAAAAGCCACGTGTATTAAAGACAAAATGGATATATTAGATTATTGTAAGAAGGTAAGTTACAATTTGAAAAAAGCCACCGCTTTCACGCACCCCTAATTAAATGCGAAATCTCCCATAGACTTCCCAATTAATTTAGCTTCCTTAACTTCGGTATTAAGGACTTTAATGAATTCAACTAATTGCATACGCCAAAATGCAAAACGATTTTTAATATCCCCATTTCAAAGGCAATATAAAGAGAGACTGTAATTTATGTTCCAAACTTCTCCTGACTTACAACATAATTCCCCTTTCAAATAAACAAACGTACAGCACCGCAGCTTATTTTGCTTTATTGTAAAAAAAAACTGTCCGGTATTTCGAGCTTTCGTATATTCAGTTGCAGAATTTCCGTGCTTTAACGGTGCTCAGAGATTAAATACTTGATTCAAGTTTGACTAGAAGCGCATTCCATTTTCGCCCTTATGTTTTAGCATATTTTAGGATTTTTTAATTTCGGCCAATATTAAAATCTCGTAAGGGTATATTATAAGCCCTCGTTGATTTTTCTTTGAACGATATTACTTCCGATGTTTAAATTTATATGATCAATGTGTTTTTTCCCGTTAAAGTTATTCATCATATTGAAATTAATGATCGTTATACGCTAAATCCCTGGAAATTGTATACAAATAGATTGTTGGCATGGCGATCGAGAAATGATCTTTGCTTTTAGAAGAAAATCGATACGAATTTCAATTAAAATGCGTCCTCTGCATTCAAATTTTGTTTTTTATTCTGTGAGCCTAGGCACAAAATTTTAATGTCTAATAGAAACTACTCGTGAACTTTCATAATTTAAATGCAAAACTAAAATCATCCTTTGCTGCAATACCTACTAGACTAGACAAAAATGACCAGGGGTGTCATTATGGTCAATGCCTAAAGGACAAAGAGGTCTTGAATTTAAACTAGCTGCTAATTTGATCACCAACGACACGGACGAAATGTTTTTTAACCGACTTGCCTCCACTCTCCCACGGGCCACCGAAATGTGAAGCAGAAGGGGGGATTAAACGACCACGTCATTTTCTGAGATTCCACTGAGGTTTTCATTGACCGGTTAAATTCTCACATGGCACCGACAAAATTTATGCCCCACAATCACTAAAGATTTGAACACGCCAACCACGAGGAGCAATAAAAGGTATCAGCGCGCCCATAAATGCTTCAGTAGATAACGAAGTAGTGTTTTCTAAATGGACACTCTTCCTAGCGAAACAAACGAATAAACATAATAAGCTTTCAGAAGCTTTGCCTCGCGGATCTTCGCACAAGTAATGCTAAATGGACCAGCAGTCACAACCGACCATACTTAATGGCTTTATTTAACTCTTAAGAGAGGGCAGATTTCCAGAGGAGGGGGGGCAATAAGGAATGGGATTAATGCGAAAGCAATGATAACATTTGGAGTAGTAATGCCTTTATGAACAATAACGCATTATGACACTCCTTAGAGGACAAGGTACCTATGTACTTATCTGATGGATGTCCAAGGTTGTGGCAAAATCTTAAAATGTAAGCTACAATGACTTGTATCGTGTTCAACGACGAAACTCGAGTTAAAAGATCATGAACAAAATATTCTTTGAAAGTGATCTACAAAGGGTTTAGTTTCTTCAGCGATTTGAATCGAATTACGGAACTTGATGGCTCAATTTCCACAAATTTGTTAAGAAAATCGATACCAATTTCATTTTCGATCACCCTGTATATGCGGCAATTCTATAATATCCATACACTTCTTCATTTGTTCTTCTTTCTTTTTTCACCTGTGATTAAAGTTGCGTTGCTTAAATTTGGAGAAAAGAAGTAAGAAGATTCTCCAGACTTTATACACTGCCTTTTTTGGAGCACCGAAAAAAAAATTGTCTCAGATCGACCCGGAAAAAAACTGTTCTTATAGAATGTGGCCTGTAGAATCCATAATCTCAAACAGTTCCAAGACATGGCTTCTAGTTCAAAAGTTACAGTCCTTTGAATTTTTTTTCGAAATTGGTTTCTAGTCTATAACTTTTGATTGAGAAGTCAGATCGAAAAAGTACGAATTGATTTGGATTCTACGCACCAAAATTAATAAGAAAAAGTGTTTTCCCGAGAAATTTTGGTGTAGTCGATTTTTGGTAAAAAAGGAAGGTTGTTATACACTGCCTTTTTTTGAGCCCAGAAGAGAAAATTGTTTCACATCGACCCGGAAAAAAAATGTTCTTATAGAATGTGGCCTGTAGAATCCATAATCTCAAAACAGTTCCAAGATTGGGCTACTAGTTCAAAAGTTACAGCCCTTTGAATTTTTTTTCGAAATTGGTTTCTAGTCTATAACTTTTGATTGAGAAGTCTGATCGAAAAAGTACGAATTGTTTTGGATTCTACGCACCAAAATTAATAAGAAAAAGTGTTTTCCCGAGAAATTTTGGTGTAGTCGATTTTTGGTAAAAAAGGAAGGTTATACACTGCCTTTTTTTGAGGCCCCAAAAAAAATTGTCTCAGATCGACCCGGAAAAAAAATTTTCTTATAGAATGTGGCCTGTTGAATCAATAATTTCAAACAGTTCCAAGATAGGGCTTCTAGTTCAAAAGTTACAGCCCTTTGAATTTTTTTTCGAAATTGGTTTCTAGTCTATAACTTTTGATTGAGAAGTCTGATCGAAAAAGTACGAATTGATTTGGATTCTACTCACCCAAATTAATAAGAAAAAGTGCTTTCCCGAGAAATTTTGGTGTAGTCGAATTTTGGTAAAAAAGGAAGGTACAGTCCAGAAAGTGACGACCTACCATACCAGGCAGCAGCTACTGTGCAACTTTTTAGTATTGGAAAGATGCCAATTCTTGTTATCCGGCACGTTTGCAAGTAGGCAAAGATACGGGCAAGATTGTATCACAAAATTACACGAAAAACCACTTGCTACCTTCAGCCATGAATATCTATAGGAGGCCGGGACATTTCACCGAATGCCCACAACGCCGACACGATTTTTTGAAGGTCCATATCGCCGACTAGGGACACTACGCCGACGGACACTACGCCGACCGTGCCCACATCGCCGACAAGTGTGCAAGGGACACAACGCCGACCATGCCCACTTCGGCGACGGACACTACGCCGACCGTGCCCACATCGCCGACAAGTGAACAAGGGACAAGCCGAACGTGACCATAACGTCGACTCATACAACACTTCTTAATCAAGCTGGACGGTGTGCAACACCAAGTAGCTTTTGACGTTAGGTTATTGTAGGTTCAGAATATTTTTTTAAACTTTTTTCGAACTACAGACTCATACGAAAATTCTTAATCAAACTGGACGGAGTGTGAAGCAAAGCAGCTTTGGATATTAGGTTATTTGTAGGTTTAGGACATGTTTTTTAAACTTTTTAAAATGCAAACTCATACACTGGACAGAGTATGAGGGGCCTGGATTTTCGAACAGTCGGCGTTGTGGTCACGTTCGGCTTAGTGTCCCTTGCACACGTTTCGGCAATGTGGGCACGATCGGCGTAGTGTCCGTCGGCGAAGTGGGCATGGTCGGCGTTGTGTCCCTTGCACACTTGTCGACGATGTGGGCACGGTCGGCGTAGTGTCCGTCGGCGTAGTGTCCCTAGTCGGCGATATGGACCTTCAAAAAATCGTGTCGGCGTTGTGGGCATTCGGCGAAGTGTCCTAGACCCATCTATAGTATGCGTAAACACATTCCTTTTCATTCATATTCGTATATCGTTTGTAAAAGATTATGGATAAAAGATTAAATCTAAAAACTTTTTCGCTCGCACGAAATAGAGTTTAGATGAAAGTCATGTGATAGGTAAAAGCAAGTTTAAACAAATAGAGCGAACGAAAATTTTATGTTATTTATACTTAACATCATCTTGCAAATTTCCTTTAAATTATCGATCCAGTTTCCTACACTTTGCCTAAAAGCTATGAAAAGCTCGAGGGTGGATTTGTCTACCTAACGTTAACATTTTCTATTAATTGGATCGTCAGTTTACTGTAAAATATTAAATTAGGTTTGAATCGATAATGCCTTAGAAGCTATCTCGGGAAACTCAATATATAAAGGATTACTGTGCACTCAATTGTAATTACCGATTAAGAAGCTTCATTAGGTTTCTTATTAAGATCAAGCTCTCTTGAAATTTTAGGTCAATCAAAATACTAATCTGGGTCTTTGACATTTGATTAATGTTGTGTTAGTTAAATTCCGAAAAAGACGTAATAAATAAATGGGCGACCACGCATATTTGACGACGTTTTTAATAAACAGGATAAAGGGCTGTTTAGGCGATCCGATTAGTGAGGAAAATTAATTAAAAGAATCGACAGTATTGAGACTTTAATTAAAAATTTTGTCTTAAACTTACGCTCTTATAACTCAAAGGGAGATGGATCGCCCTAGTTTCCCCCTGTAGCAATTTTGTTACCCTCGCCATTATTGACGAAAGAACACTCAATGTATTATTGAGGTGCATTAATATTATGTAGCTGCTGACATCAATCTGAAACGTGAGTTTGATACATTGACTTTATTTAAAAGAGTGAGTTACAAACAGAAAAAACGTGTTTCTTATTACATTCCGTCCTAAATTTGTGCAAACTGAGAGTTTAATCGCATTGCCTGGTCAATTACGACCCCTTCATCCATCTAATTGTTTCACAGGTCAGAACAATTAGTTGTGCTACCCTAATGAACGTGTGTGCTCAAGCACTTTATTTTAAAATAGCGATACAAATTGACTATTTTTGTATGTTAGAAATGCCAATAAGTAATTTTTTGTGCGAAAGTCATCGAAGCGTGAACTGGGGTACAATCGAGCTTTCCCTTTCATACACTTGACGGTATCAGAAATGAAATTAGTCGCACTTCAATGCATTCATTAGGAGTGCGTGTAGGATCAAAGAAAATCGACGTGAACGTCATCTACCTATTAAACAAAATATACCTACTGGGCAAATGTGCAGAACACATTTTCTTTTACCAAGAATTTTTATAGTCCGTTGAAAGTTAATTGTGAAAGACCGAAGGAAAAGTGTTTTTTTCGACCGTAACACATTTCGGATTCTATAGGTACCTCATTTATAATTGATTCACATTTTTTGGTCGATTTTGGAGACAAGGCTATATAACTTATGACAGAGATGCTCGATTGGGAAAAATTCAGACTTTCGATTCTACCGTTCAATATGTACCAGGAAAATCTGGTGGTTGTGTAGGCATGACGACAAATTTAACCCATTGGGATTTTATAGGTCAAAATCTATCAGTGCAAATCGTTTCCAGGTCAAAATGATAGTCTCTTATTTGGCCTAAGTGCTCTTGAATATCAGAGGTACGATGAGGGCATTACCATAACCAATAGTGGAATAAGCGCACTCCAGAACGCTTTAATAATAATAGAGTTTATTGTCCTACAGACTACAATCCAATTATAGGATTATGGAGACCCATCTTTCTGAAACAACATGTCAAAATTTATGTCTTCGTCCAATAATTGATGAATTTCTTATCAAATCTGTGACCATTTCTCCATTTAAATGTTTTTCAAATAATGCGGACCGATATCTCTCACCCAATAATGCCACAGTAGACGTTAATTGACCAGGGACGTTGATTTTCCAGAGTTCTCATCCAGTGTGGATTTTGCTGCGCCCGGTATTGCGCCTGTTTACCTTTAGGAACACAACTTTTGGTATCCAGCCTTTTGAATGCCATGTGTGACTTTTGCTTGTTTGGAAACCTCTCTGCCCATACTACTGCAGCATCTCTGTAATTTTTTTGCACTCCCCCAAAATTAACAACACGTCTACTTGTACAGTAAGGTCGCTTGTAAACTTGCAAATTTTGCTCCACCGAAGTTTCCCCTTTAAATAGTTCACCGGCTCTATCTTTACGAATTTCACGCCATTTTATGATTGTCGCAAGGCCCCTTGGTCCACACTCAAACGTATTCCCGCCAGCGCACTTCACATAATCACACAATAGACACTTTTTCCATGGCGGTAAGCACAACGAAAAAGAATTCTCGGGAAAATCCATTGCGCACTACTTGTCAATCCTGGAATCCTGAAACTGAAAATATTAAACGTTAACATATGAAGAACAGCATCTAAGGGTACGGCTCCGCGGGTTTGCGGAGGATTCCGAATTGAGCACCCTCCACCCACCGTGAGTCACCAATCTGCGGATACTAAGCCCCCCCCCCCCCCCCCCCCAAGCCACGACAAGGTGATAACCCGTTCGAGATGGAACTATACAAGAATATGTAGGTTCTCCAATTTAAAAAAAGGTTGACATTCACACGACTTTTATTGAACACCCTGTATGACGTACGATTTTTCAGGTTATAAGGCTTCTCGCGCCACTGATGTGTAATGCACTTGCCTCTATTCCATTTCAGCGATATTGGACCCGTATAGAAGGTTGACTCGTCTTGTATATTAATAAGATTCTATAATATAGGATCCTTTTGGCAGCATTACCTCTTATTAATAAGCAGCTAACGGTCCCCAGTTGACCTTGGTTTGGAAGGGGAGGGGGTAGGGGAGTGTGTATTTTTACTTGATAAAGTTAGGACCATTATATTCCATAAAATTCACGGCTCTCAGTGGCCTAGCTAGCAGGCCTAAAACCTCGCAATCGCCAGAACAATTAGAAACGCGGTTTTTACATCTCTATGAAGGAAAAAATCTGCACCGTAATCCTCACATGTAAACGCATGTGATTAACTGCCAGATAAATCAAATGGTAAGATAAAAGACCGATCCTTAGGGTTTTGTTAAATTATTTAATTGAAAAACAGGATCTTTCTCTCTGTTTTGCATCTACTGTTGTGAATGAAAGTCGTGAAAATTTACGCTACAATTGTAGGTATCCAATGCAGAATTTGCATTTCTAAATTCAGTCTTTGAAATTGGAAAAGTTCTTTCCAATTTCATTAACACTTTAATCGCATTTCATTACTCTTCGCGATCTATATTCGGTGACAATCGAGAGAAGTAGTGTCGGTTTTTATAGGTAATGATTTTTAGATCGTAACATGCAGTTTTCCGACCAAATTATTAAATTGCCTTCCGCTTCCCATTTATTAAGTAGCAGGTTGTGAAGGGCACGCGAAACATTTTCATTTGAGTAGACGTCTGTACCAATGTGGGTAAAAGCAATTTAGGGTGGATAAATAGACAACTGCAGATTCGTTTGTGAGTTTACGCTTTGACAATTTCGCTAGTTAGGGGGAAGTAATTTAATTTCTGTTCTATATTTAGTTATTCCAATTCGGTTGGGTATTGAAATTTAAAAAACGTTTCGTCGTGTTGCTTTTAGTTATTTTTGATAGAAAACGGGGGGAAAAATGCTTTTTTTCCGTGCACCTTACACCGGTTACCATACAAATTGATAATGCCTAAAATCAGTTCGATGCCGAATTTAAAATAAAGCTGTTTTTGATGCATAGGATAACAAAGTTCGAAAAGTTGTATTAAGTTGGCGTATCTCCAAAGAACTTGAATATGCACGTTGATTCCCCAGGGAAGAGTATACCAATTTAACAAATGTTCCAACAGTTTTGCGCTACAATTACCATATGAAGGTATGGATGAAACTTCTCGAAACTCACCGCCGTGGTTTGTGATTTCGAAGCACGGCTACTTTTAATTGATTTGAAATAAATGTCGTACGGAAATTGTATTTTGAGATCGGAAAATTTATGCAAACAACCTCATTTGTGCGTGGATACCCAAAAAATAATATAACTAATAGATAGCTAATAGATGGATCGAGCTACTGACATGGGTTTAATCGATCGTTTTGCGTAAATGCTAATTAAGAAAAGCACAACTAAACTAAAAGCATAATTTATTCAAATTTATTCTGCCGACTAGAGAAACATTTATTACACGTACATAATATTTATTTTAGGTCGCTAAAGTCTCTTGCTTGCAGCTAGCAACGTTGAGGTAAACAGTAACAATATATTTTATTAGGCTCTTTTATTAAGCCAAGGCTCATCACTACCGATGCTCGTAGCGTTGTGGAAAGATTTTAAATCCCGGTACTGTCTGGGGGTGTCAGGTCAGGGCATATGTAGTTGCGCATAACACTACGAGGCGCATATCGGAGCAATACTCCCCCCTTGGCATCCTAACTCGATTCCTTCCGGTCCATTCCCTAACTTTACCACTCCTGAAATCCTGTATTCTCGCTGAAGAGGCTCTGAGAAGTCTGAGATCTGGTATCCCTGTAGTCCAACCTTTCTTCAACTCTGGATTTGAACCAGGAGTCTTTTTGGTCGTGATATATACTTATGGATATCCAAAACACTCCTTAAATAGGTACTCTTTAATAATAATTAAGGAATGAAATTAATGAGAATGATGAGTGTTTTAATTACACTATCGTATGTGGAAGATATTTAGATGTATTGTTGATACATGTTTCTGGCAAAAATAAACAAACATATTTTTATCATGTGACGTTAACGTACCTATTACCTGTTTAAAAATTGACTATTAAGATTAACCAGTTTCTGAATCATTGTGATTTATGGTCAATTTTATATAATGAATGAAGGATATGTTTCTGAACGTAAAACTGCTTACTTATTTAGTGAAAAGAATAAAAATTATATCTAAGCATCTGTTGTAAAAAATATTTTCAACTTAGTAAATGAAAATAAAAAATTAAAACTCCAAATTGCCAAGAAATAATATTTTGTAAGGTACTTAGTATGAAGTTTCAAGTGTAATATTGTAAACGAGGGGGTAACCACTCTAGTGAAAACGTACACGTATTTCTAGAAATCTGGAAATCACGTGCGATTTTTAAGCGATTTCGTTGATTTCTCGAAAACCACTTGCGATTTCTGGTTGATTTCCACGATTTCCTGGAAATCACTTGCGATTTCTCATTGATTTCCCGGAAATCATTTGCGATTTCCCTATATTATGCAATGATTTCTATAATTTCTTTAAAGTTACATAGGATTTGTGGCGTGTGGTGGTGTTGTAAGGTAAAAAATGCAAGGCAAATACGAACCTATAGTGGTATCATATTTGTAGATACGGATTGCGTCGTCACTATGTACCTTTTTGGTCTGCAAATGAAATCACACCTAGATTGCGTTGCATTTTAAAGTTCAGTTTGCAGATAATGAATAGCTAATAACTAATAATAAAAGTATTTAGTTAACCAGCCTTTTCTTAAGTGCTCACAAAATAATAAGAATAATATTAATATTATATTTAGTAAATTTGCACAATAATACCATTTGCTAAAATATTTGAAAGCATAGTATAAATATCTACCATCATCTGTTTTGGAATCGAATGTTAATGTATCGCAATATTAGATCTGATAAGCACTCTATCGTGATCTTGACTTCACATCGACAAAACAAGTAAAGAAGCCCTTTCTAGTGATGTTGGTTGTTCTCTATCCAATAATATTATTAAAACACAACAAGAGAAGATACAAAGATATAAAGATTCCGCTATAGAAATTAAACGAGTATCTTAACCAAGTTTTGATAATACCAATAGTAATATTAGCAACTGGTATAATATTTCTAAAAACCTCTATGGCTACCTGAACATCTCAATTTACCTGACGGACTAATTGCAAAAAGCAGTTTACTTGAAACTTAATCTAGCCAGGAAATTCCTATCCTTGGGATAGAATGAAGTTTAATTTCATGAATAGAAATACCGCTAAAAATGCACGATAAATAAAATAAAAGTAAAATAATCATATCTTGTTAGGGTAAATGGACCACTACCCTTTAAGTCCACAGGTCCATAGAATATGTAGGATCTTTCTACATTTTGGATGTCCTCATCTTTGGGCCATATGTATGAGTCAAGATCGTGTTTTAGAAATTTCATCTTGTAGACCTGTTCACATGCGGTGTTTAATTTCCTGATTTCGATTACTCGACCTATGTACCATGTATCATGTATCAAGGACAATTTCTCAGTTTCAGTTTTGGTGTGGTAAGAACATGATACTAAGCAGACTGATTTGATAATTTTTTTGAATTTGTGAGGAATATTTTTGTTTATGGAAACATCACCTTTTTTAAATGTCTATTCAACTTGTTGAATCTAGATCTGCACATAATTCTACATAAGATTTTTTAGTTTTGATAACACTTTTTGGTTTTGAGGAGACATTCGCTCGCCTCACTCTGTTTCGTAACAGTTCGTAGCTCGGCTTCGCCTCGCACTGTTCACTGTTCAGCAAATATAATTTCTCAGTTTCAGTTTTGGTGTGGTAAGAAAATGCTATTAAGCAGACTGAAGTGATATTTTTTTGAATTTGTGAAGAATATTGTTTACGAAAACATCACCTATACAAAGTGATTTTTTTTTAAATGTCTATTCAATTTGTTGAATCCAGATCTGCACATAATTGCACATAAGATTTAAATTTCGTTATCACTTTTTGGTTTTGATGAGACATACGCTCGGCTGTCATGATAATAAATTTATAACTGTCTTAAGACGAATTAATTTATAACGATAATTATTATTTATCACTTACAATTTATAACAATAACTCAAAAATATCAAAGTTGGAAATGTCGTATAATGCAATCCAATTTGCTTATATAATAAAGTCGAGTATTCGCGAGCGGTTACGAACATTCCAGAACAAAATACGTCATATTTCCGGGATTGCGTCACATCCTCCGTTCTGTATCGCCGATTACTAATCTTTCATGGCGCTTCGATATCTATAGAAATTTTTGGAATGTTCGCTGCAATATGAATACATTTATTTCCATGGAAATTATCTGTCAAATAAGTTTAACTGAAATCTGAAAGAAAGTTCCTAACTAATATTTGACCGCCAATTAACCAACTTCTAGACCTAGAGGAATGTGAAAAAGTCTTCATTTTTCTGCACTACCTCTAACTTGAGAGTAACACATAGAAAAACCACAGGATCAAATCGCATCAAACATGTTGTCAAATAACTATTTCATGGAACGCATTCGGAATTTTATGTTTCCATAATGTCACTTCTGTTGCCGCTAAGGCCGATAGGAAGCTTCAATCTAGATCAAAGTAACTGGAGAGTCTTGAATTTGCGCGCGTTTTTCTCAGCTAACACAGACCTAAAAAATGGTTCAACACCAAATGAATTACGATTTACGACTGACGATTCCAGTAACTCGCAGTAACTCCATGAGTAATTCGAGCCACGACGAAAGTTGGCGAAGATTTCCGGCAGAGTATTTTTGAACTGATTTCCGATGATTTCCACGAGATTTCTTAGCTGATTTCTGCGATTTCTTAACTGATTTCCACGATTTCTTAACTGATTTCCACGATTTCGAAATGATTTCTGCGATTTCTTAAGCGATTTCCGCGATTTCGAAGTGATTTCCGCGATTTCAGAAGTGATTTCTGCGATTTCCACAGTAAAACGTACATGTATTTCCAGAGTGGTTACCCCCTCGATTGTAAACAATTTCTTCAAGTGATTGTGATGAGGTTGCGAATTCCATAGGAATTCTACAGTTTTAAATGCAATTTAAATTGCTGAATCAAAAGTCTTTTTTTTTCGAATCAGATCCAAACCGTCATAAACTCATTAATAAAACATTGATAGTGGAAAAATTGAGGTGACAATTTTCTTAATCAATTCCAAGAAATACTCTTATCTTTTACAATGAAAGTAAACAAACAAGACCTTGACTACAGGTTCGATTCGCAAAATTGTTTTATGTTACTTCGTAAATAAGTAATCCAAACGAAATTGAATAGCAAACATTATAATAAAACATTTAATCAATAACTATTAACGCCCGGATCCATTTCAAATGTTTTGTTCCAAAGGTTAAATATTCTCTTAGAGAAAAAAAATCATCTTGGTAGTATCAATCCTCAGGAAACTTTTTCGAAGCCATCATAAAAGTTCTTATACTGTAAATATCATTCTCTAGAAATCTGGGAAAATAAATTCAATTTAGGAATTTTAAAAATATTTTCAAAGTACCGCTTTCGAAATGACTTCTAAAAATATTCTAAAAATCATCTTGGAAAAATATCATCAGAATCTTCTTCTGGGAAATTATACAAACAATTTTCCGGTAGGGGCTTTCTTAAACAAATGCCTTCTTTCAAATTATCGTATAGATAGATACAATAAAACTTATTAGATCTTAGAAAGAAGAATCTCAAAAGCTCTAGGAATCGTACAAAATACTCTTTTTTAACAATTTCCTTCGAAAATGTTCGTCAAATTTTGAAAGCGTTTCCATAGAAATAGATATTCTTATGCACATTCCCCCCTAATTCGGAGTAGTATAGAACAACTTAAGACTTTCGGGAAATATTCTTTAGGACTTTATTAAAAATTATCTTGGAAGTCTCTTTGGAAAATGTAAAAATTTAAGTTGGAAGTCTTTTAAAAACGATAAATGTGTCTTCTTGAAACACTTTTTGAATTATTTTTTCGGGGTTATCTGTTTCGAAATATTCCAGGAGATCTTACTTTCTTACTGTCTAAGAAATCTAAGTATCATTTTCAAAACTTGACAACGATTGAAGATTTTCCGAAGTTTCGTAGAGACGTTTCTGAAAATAACAGAATCTTAGTAACCCTATTCACAAAACATAACAATAATCTTCTTAGAATTCGTACCAATCTTGACGGAAATGTTCCAGCAATTACCTCGTCAAAAAATTTTCTTGGAAACGTTTGCATTAAACTTCTTTGAATAGAAGAGGTTAGAAAAATTAAATATTTATGGGACAAAGTGCACAGAAATAATGGAGCAAATGCACAAATAAAAGAACTAAGTAAAAAAGGGGTGGTATCGATGGGGCAGGTGTGGGGAATAGGAGATGTGGGGCTGGAAGAAATGGGATGAACTGGAAGGAATACAAAGAAGGTATTATAAATGGGTATTAATGCTAAACGGAAGGACACAAATTGCATTTAATTACGTGGTTTTATTTGTTTACAATTAACTAACAATAAACTTATAACAGTTTTAAAATGGATTAATTTATAACAGTAATTATTATTTATCACTTAAAATTTTTAACATAACACCAGCGCATAAGTCTACTTCTCTTCTAGGATAGCTGAGCACCGGAGCAGTAACCAAAGCTTGTTTGAGATCTTCAAAAGTCCGCTTACGTTCATAATCCATTCATAATTGGAGTTCTACTAATAAATATGACAAAACGTATACATGATCACCTGTATTAATTAATTATTGAATCCTTCTACTTTGAAGAGCCATCCCGAAGCGATGATATTTATACAACCTAAAAGCACTTTGAAATCTCAAAGGATATAAGATAATTTCTCTCGTAATTTCTCAAAGTAGATAATGTACGTGTACCCTTTTATCACAAATTACGTTTTCTTTCAAATTACAAACAAGAAAATTTTGTTCTCCACTATCTATAGCTATTCATTCACGGGGGTAAAGAGTTTCATTTATGCAAACACAGTTTCTCTAATATCAGTTTCATTACATCACTTTGTTCCTATTTAGGGAAATTTGATTGGTATATTAAATAACTGACGTTATTTCTTTTAATTTAATGATCGTTGCTTTCAGCCGTTGTCTCTTCAGATTTTAATCTGTACACGCGGCAAATTAAGCGAACGTGGTGTAGTATTCAACCCCAAGACACTTCACAAATTCAACACACTTCTTCGGTATGTAATTAGAAACTGCCAGGTTGACATGACAATGACGAATCTTCAGCGAATGGCACACTCTATATGTAATTATATTTCCAGTGTCGTATTATTCTCTTAAGGCGCATACACTCGCTAACAGTAGGTAAGCTATTAAATGGAAGCGCGTATGTTCCGATGTTATTGCTTAAAATACTACACGTCTCTTCAAAACTACAGTCTAGTTGAACATGTAATTAAATTTACATGTATACCTACACGTTTATGAATAATCTCGTGAAGCAGCGACAGGCAAATTTGGAGATGTTGCGAAAATCGCGAATCATTAGCATTTCAAAGATAAGACCACGGATTCAAGAAACTTTTAAACAGAAACAACCCTTTTACAGAAGCGTGTATTCATCGTTGTCTCTCCATTGCAAGTTTTGCCAAAAAAAACTGCATTGCAGTTACTGTATATATTTTCAACACGCCTCGCAGCAATAACTTGACATATATTATGTAAAACAATTGCCCGATTCACAAGAGAAAATACCATATGAATATGCACAAAGGTATTGATCGAGGAGATGAGATTACATAAAAGCTGCGAGGTTATGATTTGCAATCTCCCTGAAATTCGCACGCTGTACGCTTCTCACGTTGAGGATATTTAGTGTTTTTCTTGAATTTTGTATAAAGTGTCTTTTATAATACGGGTCGATACCATAAATGCTAAATTAATATACGAACAAAATTCGTAGTGCATATTTCCATGAAGTTTGCACTAACAACTCAACAATTAAGATTTGCACATTTAATGTGAAGTTAGCAAGCAAATATTTCAAAATATTGCAAACTACGTACTAACGCATTGAAAGACACAATTTCGACATTTCCGTAAACTATAACCCTACTTTAGCCCCAACAACGATCATAAAAGGCTCTCCATATAAAATTTTTTTATTAGAAACCGTGCATCGCAAACATGATACATTTTAGGTCACTGTGTGCCAGAAAGTATACCTAAGGGTGCATTCTATTTTATGATCGTGGGGGTTACGGATGGGTAGATTAGGGAATTTTAATTGCTTTAGCCCAATTATCAGTTGTAGGAATTCATGCAAAACTTTATAAATTGTTTTTGGTAAAAATCGTGCAATGTTATAGGAGAATGTATACCAAAAGAGAGCTCTCTTTTATGATAATTGCATAAGGTAGGGTAATTTTCGAAATTTTAATTTGTTTGTATCTAAATTGTACATTCTACTTTCAAAAATAGATTTTTATAAAAAATCGCATAATGCAAGAGGCAAACTTGTGCCAGAAGGGATTGGAGTAAATTTCATTTTATGATAATTTGTGGGAGAGATGAGTAGATTGCAAAATTTTGCCAAAACATCCATGGACTTATGCACTAAAGGGCTATTTGTGTATTTTTTTAGTAATTTGGATACAATTTTATTAAAATACTACAATATGTGGTAATAAGTCATGGTAATTTTTAAATATGACATAATTAACTGTATGTATTAAGGGCATAATAGTGCTGTTTATATTCTCGAGGGCCGATAGGTATAGGTAGTATAAACATCAGTTTATGCCCGTGGTACATACAAAATTTTATGTCTTACAAATAGTTTTCTTCGTCAAAGTAAATATTCGTTTACAAAATAATTCATTACCTATGTTTGATTAAGTATGCGTGGTTCGAATTTGTTAATGTGATTGAAACCATCCAAACGTCAAACGTAATTTTAAATAATTCAATTCATCGTGAATGAGGAAGAAGTTCCAGACTGACTATATGAAATCTTGTGATTTAGTAGGTATTGACAATTAATAATTGATGTTCCTAATTTTCAATGACCTGCAAATATTTGTT
Organism: Photinus pyralis; assembly: GCF_008802855.1. Taxonomy (NCBI): domain Eukaryota; kingdom Metazoa; phylum Arthropoda; class Insecta; order Coleoptera; family Lampyridae; genus Photinus; species Photinus pyralis. The sequence goes on from NW_022170511.1 coordinate 27,854,060, forward strand.
TTGTCATTAAGTATAAATGAGTTACTATGGTGATACTTAATGTCCTAGGGCATAAAGTACCGATATAAAATCTGCTATGATAGGTTAGTAAGACATAAATAACTATATATTTCAGACACAAATGTATAAGTTAACGCCTACATTATATAAATATAATATAAGAATAAAAAAATAGTTTCTTCAAAACTGAACTTCTCCGCACGAAAGCATTTTGTTGCGACCCACCACCTTCCCTAGCGCAGAAGGATATGCCCCACCAGTCTGAAAATTAATAGGTGTCTTCTCCAACCAGCAAGTAATACTCCTGCAACAATTTACGCAATTTGTGCCCAGGAGATTTTGAGTTATCGTGGTAACAAGTTTTTCTGAGATGAAAACAATACTTTACCTACCCATATATGGGTGCGGAAAAGTAAAAATAACCCTGTGGGTGTTTACCTGTGTTCCACAGTATTATCCAACACGTGTCGTTCGTTGAATGACTTCTTGTTACAAGAAACACGTGAGGGGGGAATTCTTGCCCAATTTGAATCGCAATGCAATTATTTTCCTCGACTATCGAATGAAATATTAACACATATTCCCTTTCAATTTGCCGATGTTGGAATTCGCTGATTAACAGAATTTCACATAAAGCCAAAGAATAAAGGAAGATAAGGAAACAAATATTCCAATCGTAACATTTCAGAGAATTCAATGAGGACTTGTTAATTTCAGTTCGATTTTGGCCTAACACGTAAGTTTTGGAAAATATGCACACATTTATTATTTGGGGTTTGGTAAATACCCATATGTTATGTAGAAGTAGCGTATAAATGCATATCATACTCCACAGTTTCTACATCTGTCCTTATCCTTTTTAATTTTATGTAAAAAAACTGTATTTTCTCCGTGGCCTGTTAGAAACGGTGTGAAATTGTCTTCTACTTTCCCATGCTTCCTTGCGATCCACTTGTTTATATTTTCTACTAGTATCTTTCTCCAGGACTCTCTTTCTTCCCATTCGGCCTGCCATATTTTTATTGTTTCTTTGTCTATGGCGCCCTGAGGTTCTTTCGTCTACCAGGAAGCGGCACTGTTAAATGCCCAAACAGAGTGTCGTTATTGCAGGTACCGAAGGAAAATAAAACGTCCGCATCTCCTTGTGCACCTCCGGAAACTGCCACATAGAAAAATCCCAATTTTGACTTAAATTTATAATTTGGGAGGCTCAGTAGCACGAACTTATAAATTAAGATGGACTGCTAATGCTGAATTAACAAATGACACCTACATGGGGGCCGCCATGATTTACACTCACTTGGCGCGAAGTTCAAATCAACTAATAAACAAGCATTAACCCAATTAAGTTATAAGTGCGAGCTCAGTAGCCTCGATCAACTTCTGACAATTCCAAGGGATTAACTACACAATTTTCATTAACACCTGACAATTCTTGGACACGAGAAGAAAACTCTGACGTGAAAACTATCCAGGTCGCACAACGGGTTCGAGTAAACACACAATTAATTAAGTGACAATAACAGCATTTTATTCGTTATTCCGAAACATGAAAAGAACGTTAAACAAAATTCTTGAAAGAAAGAGGACCTTACAAAGTTAGTTTGGACCAATTACCCCGCACGCATGCGTTTGACAAAATGAATAAGAAAATCTGAAAGTGAAGTGAAAGTGATTTTTTCTCGCTGAATCGTCCTAATAATCTGGTCGTTCAACGGTTTGTGATAAACAAGGCGCAGTTATTACTTTCTTCATCTTATCGTGCAAAAACTCAAATTTCACAATTTTTCATTTTCCAATCAGACTGAATAAACAAATAAAACGTAATCTTCACCGATGATATATTTTTCTCTAATGAGTTTGCATAACTTAAAAATTCTGCTTATTTTATACACAAAGTGGAAGCTTACGGATACTGCAAAGCGAATTCTTTGTATTTAAGTATATAAAATGGGATTACGCAAGAATCGAGATTGATAAATTCTAGGAGCCTTGATATGTGCAGCCTTATTGAATTAACGTCACATTTACGAAGTCGCTCAGTTAATAGAAAGGGGAAATGCCTGAGGTGTAAACGTTTTCAAGAAAAAACGAGTAAATATAACCCCTGAGCGATCTTTTTTTTTAACAATAAATAGATCTGTTTTACTACGTTCATGAAACGCGTTCTTCGAAATTAGTCGTTGATTATAATCATGTAAGAAATGTCAAAAAACCGGAACAAAGTTCTACAAAAGGCGAACAGACCGAAATGAACTTGGAAGACTTACAAAATTAAATTTATTTATCATCGCCGTATATCATTGCCTTTTAACTCCTTAATTTTCCATGAGATGAAAGTTTTAATGGGACCTTTTTCGCTTACCTCTAAAATTAGATTCCACTACTATATAACTTTACTCAATTTTGTAGATGTTTATAAATGAGTGTGATGTTCTTAGCCTCGGCTCTTTTTTTAAACCGATCTTAATCTTAATTTTCTTTACAGGTTTACCCGAAAAGGGATATTACAAATATAGTAGAAAGCAGTCACTATTTGAAAATTGGCAGCTGGTGTAGGTCGGGTTCAACGACGGGGTCCCAAGTTAGAGGAAAATGTAAAACGGCGAGATGGGTTAAGCCCTTCAGATGTTTAGGTGAGTTCGATTTCATTTTTTTTTAAAGCTGGTTAAAATAAATATAAATACCTAATTGCTAGGATGCGTGCCAGTAAAATCTTGTAAAACTAAGTTGTTTGACATATAACTTAACAATTTTACAACATATTTGTTTTGGCTCAGCTTGTGCAATCAATTTTCAATATTTTACTGTCTCATTTATAAGAAGTGGATTACGTCGTTACAGTTTATTTTTTCACATGTTTTAAAACACTAGAATTATTTTTCAAGGGTATTTTACTGAAGTTAATGTATAAACTTCAGAATACAGTTATTGTATTTTCGCCAGTCCAATCCATGCAAAATCGTGTGCATACCGAGGTATATAAAACCCATTACAGCATCATACTTTTGTGCTTATAAGAGCTTTAATACTGGTAATTCCTGGACCTTTAAAAAATAATTAATGCGGGGATTCAAAAGTTCCTTTGCGCGAATTAATTTTCTCCAGTAGTATAAAAAAACCTTTACAACACTGCAATAACAAATTACATTTATAATAATAAGAGAGTCTCAAAAGTGCCCTTTTCGCATGTAATTAGGAATGTGCTATTCCTCCGCGCTTGTTGGATTTACGTTCTCAATTTAATTATATTTACACATTGATTTATGTGTAATAATAATTTAGATTAGTATTGCTGTTCATCATCGTTGTATTAACGAGTAACAAGAAGTGGGTGTATTATTAACAAATATCGCTTACAACGAGGTCCACTATTTCATTAATTTAAAAGCAACGTCTAGCGTTCATGATCTGTCAATTTTTGTTGCATTGTCTTATTGTATTGCAATCCTAGTCATGCTCCCCTGGAATAGATAAAAGAATAGTACATCTACGTTGAATTATGAGGTTTCCGTAATCTCAAAGTTATTTGTTAAACCGCTAGTTTGATATAATATGCTACAGAAACAAATTGATAAAACTTCTTTTATGGTGGTTCGTTAGCTTTGCTTGATCGATGTTATTTAAAGGGTTTTGAGTGATACCTTTTGGAGAGTCCACTCGTCCTGTGATCAAAGTACTTTTACTTGCGGTATAAATTTTGTCCTACCGTACTTTTGTTCAAAAATCAAATGGCATCTAACCCTGACCTTTCATAAGGATTATAAACCGTAATTCGGTCTTATCCTTCACACCCTCAATTTTGCTTGCACTGTGTCTAATAAAAAAATCACGCATGTTGAAATTCAGTAAATTTTGTTCTATCCGCTTAGTCGTAACTACTTTCTTCAGTTTTACTCTTGATACCCAGCTGACCAGGTTATAAATAATAATTTAAGTTTTGAAGTTGTCTGGAATTCAATGTTTATTTATCAATGACAACACATCTTACTTGATGCATCTGCCTTTATTCTACAAGTAAAGAAGTTCAAATGCAAAAAAAGCATTTCTGGTAAGTTTTAGTCAATAACATTGCTAAAATGGAGAAAATGAGAGTTATCAGTTGGGGAAAGAGGCCTTATAAAAAGAAACAATTAGTTGGGGCTCGACAATACCACCATTGGACAATGACAATGGAAAAATGTCCTTTGGGACGAATATAAAACACCGTTAATTTAGTATAGCAATAAAAAAAATTTAAAAATGTTAGTGGCTGAATACTTTTGAGCGGTAGTGTACATGTAGCTATTCAAAGTGCTAGATTACCTGAAGCTTTATTCGTTATTAGGAATCTTAAGAGAGTTGGTTCAATCGAAACTGTAATTACAGCCGATTATTTATTTATTTATTAATTTATTATCCCTCTCTTGTTCTGGGCCCTCAACAGACTTGCGCCCAATTACAGAGTGACCCGCATAATGCTTTTTAGATTATGGTATTTTCCATTCAATTCTACCATTGCAATTCGAAATATATAAATACTTTATTTGCCTTACAACGGAAGTGTATCCGAATCATGAAAAATCTTAAGTACAGAGAGTGCTGTAGGACAGGTTTCGTTGGGCACCTTGTACATACAGTAATAGTTATTAAGAAGTAGACACTCTTCTGAAGGGCGCCTAATTTTATGCAACCAGAATAACTTTTAAACAAATAAAGTCTGTCATATTAATTAATTTGAATTTTGTTGCTTTGGCTTCACAGAAAATAAATTTCTTACGCTCGTTTCACTGAGGCCGGCACTATCCCAATTGACAATGTGAACTTTTTCTGCAGTTGAATACTTCGCACATGAACGAAAATAAAAATACGGAAGCCAAAGCAACAGTATTCAAATTAATTAATATGACAGCCAGATCTTATTTTGTTTTAGGAAGTTATTTTGGATGCATCACATCTACAAATGGGTCTACGATTTTACAATGCTCTCCCTAGAAATATCAAATCTATATCGGCATTCGTCCCATTTAAAAATAAAATTCGGAAAATACTTAACACAATGGCACCATATTCACTGGAAGACTTCTTCACAAATATCGCAATTTATTAACTGTACTTTTTTATCGAAATTTTTATATACATTTAATATTGTTATGTTGTTGTTTGTTTAATTTATATCATAGTCTATTTAAATTTTATCTTTACATTTAATATTGTTATGTTGTTGTTTGTTTGATCTATATTATAGTCTATTTACATTTTATCTTTATACATTTATATGAAGTTGTAATTGTTCCAATGGTATACCACAAAAGTGGTTCAATAAACGATCTCTCTCTCTCTCTCTCTCATAAAATTAGAGGACTTTCAGAAGAGGTTTTGTCATTCAAAAGTAGACATAGGGAAAAACAATACACGTAAACCCCTACTACCTACGTACATATTGCCTTTAGTAGGAACTATTAATTTATCATTCAGTCAATTTTCATTAACACTTCGTAAATTTGCCAATAATCTGATTAAATACTCCCTCACCCTTCTACCAATTCCAGTGAGCGCTGACGACTCCCTTTGGTAGAATCAAGTTATTTGCTACTCCGCCAATTTTCATGAACACTAACATTATTTATTACAAAGAACAATATCGCGAGCAATCACTTATTAATTACTCTCACTTTCCTTGTATATTTGTTTTGATCAGTAGCTCAATTAAATATGTACTTTTTAAAATTGTTTTTTTTTCTGTTTCTTCTCTTTGTCAGAGTTGAAGTTGAACTTCTTCCAAATCTATTTCACATTTAGTAAACGTAAATATTATTACCTTTTCGATTTTTTTCCCATTACGTTATGAGATCAGATATTACTGCATCCTACCAACATTTTAAATTTAATGTAAATTCATCCTTAAATTTTGTCTTAAGGCAATGTTCCATTGAAAAATCTTTCGAAAGATTTACCGATTTATTTTAGTTGTTTGAAGTCGCAACGTGGTAGCACTGGCAACCAACACAGAGGTTTATAATTTTTCAAGCACATTTTCAATGTGCGGTTTTGTTTTCAAATGTTCAGTCTAACGTTGCCCGGAAGATAGTTATGCTAATTATACGATCACCGTAAAGTTCTTTTCAGTTGCCCATGAGCGATAGTTCTGACTGTAAAACTCTTCTCATAACAACCTATGCTTCCTCATTACAACCTTATATGAAAACATTCCGAAATGGAAATTTGAATGATTATGTTTAACAAGGTGCATAGGGAACCCTGTAGTTGAAAAAAGTGGAACAGGGAACTGAATTAAAACGCTAAAGGTTTACGGAAGTTGCCTCAGATGAGTGTCGATCCTCGCGGTTAACTTTCGTGACCCGGTGTCGACAGAGGTTGAAATAAACCAAGAGCATCGGCACTCGCAGGTAACGGTGAATTTGTTAATGAAAATTAGAGCCGAAAACTAAACAAAGTACACGATAAGAAGGTGTACTCAAAATGGCGGTAGGTACTTACGTGAAAAATGAGCAAAACGCACATGTATGACCTCCACTAGGAGCACAGGCGAACCCCGTCCAAACTATCACTTCGGAATTTCCAAAATATGAATTCACTCGCCAGAGATCAATAAATTCAGAAGATGGCAATTAGAATCTCGTCGCCGGACGCTTAGGCCGTATATTTGAGCTGATTACCAGCTTTCCGATTTCTTTAATCAGCTTACAGATGATCTGAACATAGTTGGGTTGCATCGCTGTTATATTGTCCATTACGAATATTTTGACCTTTGAATTTGTGGGAACAAAATTTTTTCTCAAAACGCAATAATTGGAAATTTAAATTTATATTAAAAGTAACGCAAAGGATTATTTCTGTATTTGTAAAAGTCAAAAGCTCCTTAGAAATAAATTATTGTGTTTGCAGTGCGTTGGCGGAGTTTAATTGAATTTTCCAACAGCCGTTCAAATCAAGGTTTACTTATATATTATTTTTTAAATTAGATTTTGAAGAATAACCAATGACAAGAGAATAATCTCGTATTTTTCGTACCTACGTTTTAAAATTAAAAAATAATTTTTACAATAAGCGTACATGAGACTTTTTCCGTTGTAGCCCGTGCCGGTAAATAACATTTACTTCGACAATGAAATTGTGGAAAGAAGCGATAAAAATCCTCTCTGAATTGCACTTTTAATAAGGTTTCAATCCTTCCAATCACGTTGCAAGTTCAAATCGCAATAGAAACGGAAAATGGTATTGTTCACTTTTCCCAGTTGATTCAATTTCATTTGCAGTGTTTCATCGGAAATATCATAAATGGTCCAATTAGACAAATACTTCTAACGGGTTTTGTAATGTAATTGATTTGAAGAAAAGTGCGTGACTTCAGCAATGAAATTTAATATTCAGACTTTCATTTCGTTTCCTTCTCGGTTGGAGACATGAACAGTTTTCAGAAAAGATTATTTTAAAATTCCTTTGTTGATGCTTTGTTCCTGATCGATTTTCCTATTTTATGCCAAGCCTCGAAAAAAAGCGTTGTAGGGTTTGAGTTTATGTGTTATCTACCTTTTTCAGACAGATTTCTCACTCTCTATCATCTCCAAAAGTGCAGGACGAGAAATATGTTGGCGCTTACGAAAAACGCTAGATTTCGCAAGATTACGAAACTTTCTAATATCGTGATGTAGAAACAGAGCGTACCTACCCATAACAGCATTAAACCCATTACAACTTATAATGTAAGTTGGCCCGGTAGTTCTGCCATTTGGTAAAACTTCGAACAATGTAACTATAAAATCAGGGAATTTAAGATATCCTGTTCTTTATTGCGAAATAACGTAATAGTATTGATTTTCTGCCACGGCCGACGCCGTTTTCCTAGGAACGATACATTGATAAGTCTTAAAAAAGTGGGCCCAATATTGGGTTTATTATTTAAAATTAAATTTTTCCTCCCTTAATTGGGTATTGCTTTCCATCAATTTCTGCGACGAAATAGCCATCAAATTTGCATTGTGTCTGTAGGTAACCCTCGTCGTATATTTTGTGTATTCGTTACATAAACTTTGGTACACGCTTTACATATTCATAAATTCTTTATGTATCACCGCCACATCGTGCAATATCGAAGTCTCCTTTGAGTTTGAGTTACATCTATACTTGTATTGAACAAAAATTGACATATTTTCCGACTTCACGAAGACAATTTGATATGAAAAATAGAGACCCTTTGACGTTTTGTAAAACCTTCTAAACGGTTTCTCCATATACATTTCTTTTAAAAGAAGACTTATTGCTACTCATCGTAAAAACTGATGCGAGCTAAAGCTCCCTTGTTACGATTTCCTTTTTAGGTCTCCGATAGTTTTATGTGGTGTTACTTATGTGAGGGATTTCCAAATATGTATTAGTACCGTTTTTCCACAGATTGTGCGTTAATGATTAATTTCGTACACACCGAGTATAAAAATATATTAACTATAGCTAATCTCATTATACTCGAACTCCTTAAATTAATCGAACTTTTAGCTTCACATCATACTGCATTAGGGTAAAAAATGACCCCCCCCCCCCACTTTATTTACGGAAATACCCGTTTTGAAGCCGAATCAATCAAAATCTCGATGATATCGGTCCGTCAGTACTCTCATTTCCGCCTAAACGGCTGAACCGATTGGAACTAAATTTGGTATACATATTCCTCGATATAAAATGAAGAGCTGAAAAGCTTTTGGGCAGAATCGCGCATGCGCAAGTATGTCAAACTCTCATTTCCGGTTAAACGACAGAACCGATTGGAACCAAATTTGGTACACATGTTCTTAGACATAAAAGGATAAAATCCTTCATACATAGGTTTGCGGGTGGTTGGTATCTGTGCTAGCCACAGCAAATTTGTTGACTCACACTGGGTCCCCTCACCAAGCTTCGTCTTATTTTGCGCCTAGCCTTAAAGAATTTTTTTCAGTTCTTGGAACATGAAACAGTTTTCAAAGTGTTTTGTTGGTCCTTAAAATTTTGTTATTTCCTATTTTGAAAAACACATGCTATAGCATATGAGGAGCTTTTGTCTACCTTTGAGATATTTTAAGTGTATTAAATGTTCATTAAAAGACCCTTCGAACTTTTTAAAGAATCTTTTAACAGATTTTCTTTTTCTTAATGGTCTTTAAAAGTTTCCAGCAGTTTTCATAATTATCCTAGATGCTTATTAAATTTTTAATATACTAATTAAATTTCACCTTACGCGACTCGGTAACAAATTTTACTTTCACAATTAAATAAACATTCAACAATTCTTATACAAAACCACGTTGAACTTTAAATTTAAATAAAAAGAAGAGCTTTTGAGAATTAAGAACTTCTTGGTTTCTTTCACAGCTTTAAAACTCTGTATGATCTTTAAGTATCATCTTTAAGAGTGTTAACAGTCTTTAATAGTTTTTATGGGTTCTTTTGGACTATTCAAAACTATTAGGTTTTCAAGGGCCTCCAAAGGTTTTCAAAACCTTCAAAAGAAGGCTTTTTAAATTTATTCGGACCTGGTGCTTGATTGTTTTTGATGTTTTTGGAGCCTTTTTGGACCTATAGCGTCCTGAAGGGTCTGCCATGCAAAAACATCTGGAGTCTATTACTGAACACTGATTCTATGATACTCCAGTATCAAGATCTTTATCGATTTAGGTATAGGAGGCGCAGGAACGCACAAACGACCTAGATAATGCCGTTAGTTTGATTCTATGCGTTACGCTTTTTGTGAAAACCAAACGAAAAACAAAGAAGAAACTCAAGAGACTCAACCCGCCAGGTTTATTTGGAAATTTTTTTTTGTCAGCCAAACAGCTGCGACCTAGATGTGATGTCGGCGGAACGGACGGACGGACAGACACCACCAGAAGAAAAAACCCCTGCTTCTGGCCAAGGTTGCAGGTTTGGCACAATCGGTCAGACGAAGAAACGCCTTAGTCCAAAGTACGGGTGGCGGACACGGTCACGTTTGCCCTAACGGAACTGCAAGCAACAAAGCATACATTAGTTGCTGTTTTTTACATAATTTATTTTTTATGTTTTAGTGTCTGCATTTATTATTATATTATTTATATACAGGGTGATTCCTATAGTACCTGCCACCGTTTGGGAGCGTGTAGGTGGTGCGTAGGGGAGTATTTTGATATAGGACACTTGGGGTCGGAAATCTAAAATAAGGGTGCCAGAGCCAAATTTACCTTCTGGAATTTCGCGCCTGTAGGTAGGCAACCCAACCGGCCGGCGGTGCACACGGAGCGATCTCAGGCGGCGATGTGTGGCTGACACTTGATCAGAATTTTGTTTAAACCCACGAAATCCCGTCTGCAACGACGCGTATCAAGTGAATAAACACTATGGCAATAGTATAATAATAGTTGGCTAGATGTAGGAAGTGCATTGAGAACAACGGTGGCCACGTTGAACACTTGTAAACGTTATTGCTTTTGACTGTCGTTTTCCCTCCTTCCCTCCCATGTCGCTTCCTCGCGCTAACTCGCTCTGCATCGCTCCGCGCGAAACGTCGGTCGGTTGGGTTGCCTACATACAGGCGTGAAATTCCAGAAGATAAATTTGGTTCTGGCGCCCTTATTTTAGATTTCCGACCCCAAGTGTCCTATATCAAAATACTCCCCTAGGCACCCCCTATACGCTCCCAAACGGTGGCAGGTACTATAGGAATCACCCTGTATATTGTGTATATTTCGACGTGTCGAAACACTCTTGTGAAATCCGACGAATAAATATTATTATTATTATTATTATTGTAGCTACGGGAAATCAAATACAGGAAACGCAGAGCTGTAACGCCTAATAATTAGCGGAAGAAAGATAGCAAACGTTCACCTTTAAAATTTATCGGTAGCGTGCCGGATAAAAATCTCAAAATGTACGCGAAAATTGCCAAAAAATGAACTTACTATTAAACGCCAAAACGGCAAAAAATTCCCTCTAAGCAAAATGGCTTTACCTTTTATAAAATTCGTCCATTTCATGGAGGGATCGACGGTCCCAGCCGACACACCGTATTCGATTGTTTTGTTTTAAAGTTCGGTACTGGAAATCAAGTGTAAAAGGAAATTACAATAAATTACCTAATTATTAAAGCGTTGTCAGTAACATTTATAATCAAAAATTATCAAGTGGAGAAAGAGACATATTTTTGAGGCAGCAAAACCACCTTCAACATTGATAGTCAGTCTTTCGTTAGCGCTCTGTTTACTTTTGGGCAGAGTTTATATAAAAATATAATTCGTAGTTGTTTAGTTTGTTTTGTAAATGGAAGAAAGTTGATGAGGATATACTTTTTTAGTTAAGTGTTTCTGTAATAAAAACCATTTCACTAATTCGAAAATACAACGCCGAACCTTCTTATGCCATTTACAGTAGATAAACGATATGCGACAATCCTAATGGCTTATCAAAAGTCATAATGTCATTTGCACTGCAAACGTTGCAATTTCTATGACCGCCAATAAGTATGCAAATCCAGAGCTTTTGTGTTTTACGCTATGATAACATCCTTTTTGTATGAGTGTTTCAAATATCTAATGCATATTAAATATTTCAATAACCCACTTGCATATGTGTAGTCAATTTAAAAGCGAAGTGTTAATTAAGGCGTATATCTATTTATTCAAGTGGATCCTGAAAGGCGTTGAAGTACAGTGCATGATAGAATGAAGTTAGTGTGGGTGGAGATCGGAGGATGAAGAGGTTCAATTAATATTTAGAGGAGAATGTGCCATACTGAAAAGTTCTACATTCTAAATGTTATACTTGAAAATTAGTTTGTGTTGTGTTTATTCAAGTGCTCAGAAGTTCGTTCTGTTATTTGAGAAAATACACAAAAAGTTTACTATTTTCTGTTGCTCGCTTCCAAGTTGCCTGTAACGGCATGCCTTGGAGATACTTGAGTGCTCGTAAAATTTTTCATAAGCCCTGATACACGACCCTTTTACTGTTTCACTTTGCCTCTCAAACATTCGCCTACAGCACGATTCTGAGAGCAGGCAAGTTTAGTAATTAATTCGGCAATAATGACAGATCTGACGATGGGATTTTGCCTGCTTTAACCGAGATTCTCAGCAACTTTCTCTCAAGTATGAGGTACGTGACATAATCGCTGTAATATCACCAGGTTAGCAGTTATTCTGAAAGATGACAGTCGATTTATTTCTGTCAAAATTACATTCGGGGAACGTGTCCTACATAAATTATCCAGTTTTATTTGAACATCGCCGACTTGAGCTTGAATATGATTTTTTCGCTTTTAAAAGCGTTGAATGGATTGACGATTTCCAGTTATTAACCGGGTGCGTAATGCGTTGTGAACTAGTAAAAAATTGCTGAAAAGTGACAATCTAAAATTAAAATCTCCATTATCGCATACAGTATGAAGATAATAAGAGCATTAATCCTGGTAAAACGTCATGAAGTACACTCTCTTCCGTTTGATGATTTTTTTGCGCCCTAACAGATTGTGTCCTACTGCTAGGAATAAGGAAAAAAGTAGTAGCAATAGTAATAATGTTCCGAACCGTGTGCAGGTCAAATTGTTCATTTTGACATCCACGAGGAATATTTTAGCCCAGTATTTCCCGTTTGCACCGTAATTCGTTAGTGCACTGCTTGAAATTTCCTGTTTAGTTTATGAATTATGTAAGCAAAGAAATAGCGAGAAAATGCAAAGAAATACTCTTGTGGTACGTCTTTATGGAAATGTTCCAGAATTTATTAAATAAAGCTAAAATAGTCTTGGTACGGATTTATGATTAAAAATGGGGCACATTACTTGAATATATTCTGCAGTATATAAATCGCACAGTTGGCAACCTTTCAGGGGATGTCAAACGTAGTGCACTTTAAAGATTTAGGATCTTTCTCACAGTTTTATAATAAAATTGTAAAACAAAGTGACGTGTATTCCATAGAATAAGGCAGACGTTATATAGTTTTTGCATGTCAGCACAGCGAAACGTGACAGTTAAATGTTCTTCCCTTATAATTTAAATCTTCCAGCAGCGTGAACGCAACGAAAGACGAGACATTCATTATTCCATAAGTAAAATCCACGTCAATAAGTCGCGATGCAGTTGAAAGGATTCTTAAACATTGTACGAGCGCGCGTACCTAAATCATAATTGAGTTTTAATCCACGTTTGTACAATAATTCCATTAGAACTCCGCTGAAGCGCGAATGCTCGGCTATTTGAGCGAACTGAAGGGTTAATGAAAATTTTAAACTGAAATGGGAATATTTTCCCTATTGAAGTATGTGTAACCATGCGGAAGTAAAGGTTTTAATGATTGTCAACCTATTTTATACGAAGTTCAATTTCGAAAGTTTACACATCCATAATCCGAATGGAAGGCTTAATCGTTGCCGGACTCATAAATGCCGACCACTCGAGAAACAATCCAGAGCGAAATTGCCTCATCAAATTCAAATCGTTGAACTAATCTTACATTTACGGAGATTTTGCACACAAAGTGTAATGTTCACCCGGATAAATTCCCACTTATTGAAGATTACTAGGACTTTTAAAAGGGCTCTGTGTACTTAATTAGCTGGAACGATGAGTGTATACTTTTAGCCTATTTTCTGCTCTTATGCAGGGTGGCATCTATGTATTAGTTATCCAAAGAAAGGCCTCAATTTATTCTTCGTCACCGACACACTGAAGAATGGAAGACTTAATACGTAGACGTGGACTTGTTGATATTCTCTTTCCTAATCTTGTGAACATTTTTCTAAAATTTATATATCAACGCGAGTAAATTTTGATTTCCGCAAAACTTGCTAGCGCAGTAATTAATCCAAACAAGAATTTTTAATTCCAGTTCTTGGACAAGAAATAAGAAGAAAAAAATTCTTTTGGGATGAAAGGCCCCTAGCCCTACCGAATCATTTTCTCAAAAATATTCCGGTGGATCGCGTTACGAAAATGTATAGTTTTTTATGTGTTGCAAAATACCAATTCTCAATGTTCTTAACATACAGGGAAAAAAACGATACGTGTTGCGCTCAAGTTAGGTTTCAAGAACTCGTTCCCCGAAATAGAAGAGATCAAGAAAATGTGATTTATTACAAAATTAGAGACAATGAAACAACAGCAAAATTTTGGCCATTACTATTGAAATTTTAGATTCTTATTTGACTGAAAAGTCTTCTGTATGACTGCTCCCAATGTAAATTTCCATAAGAGTGCCCGCCATAAAAATTCAAGTTGTTTTTCTAAAAAAGAGGACTCTTACTGAAAATATTTAGGTAACCTAATAAGCAAATTTATGCGCTTAGGCTTAGAATTATTTAAGTGGTATACATATATTTTAGTTATAGAGGGAGTGAGATGGGATCATTTATCAAACCTGGCGTATGCGGAATCCGGAGGCCTCCGCGCAAACAATAGTCGGGACTACCTACCCATTAAGGGTAGATTCAATTTTGTTTGTAATTAAATAATTTGATATTTGGCACCATTGATACATTAATACGAGTTAAACTGTAACAATGCGTTACTATTATTACACAGAAACAAAACGCGGCGGTATTAGAGCAGAATAATTCTGAAAAGTATCGAAATACTATAGCTATACCGTGTGTCACAGGTTGAACGCACCATAGGCAAACATAATTAATGGATTGTTAGCGAAGGATCTACAATGCCTCTCATATGTATTTGAAGTTATAGCGTCCAACGTACATACGTTATTGCTTTTGCCTGATTCTAGAAAGCGATTGGAGTAGTACGCTGAACGCTAATTTCAAAGGCCTGGGTCCTTCACGAAAAAATACAGTACTGTTTCCCTATGGTGCGTTCTACCTGGGACACACTGTATAAAAAAATGAAAATCACATACTTTCTTTCCCATTTCGTAACACCAACAAATTCTAAACATAAATACACAATATTATATATTATAAGCATAAAAAGTGCCTCATCAATTTAGAAATTGTTGGAAATTCTACGAGTATATTATATTAATTATTAAGCGTATTTTATTTTCTAGGAGAAGCATTGGTATAATGATAATCGTATCAAACTCATCCTCTGAACATAAACGGATTTTGCTTATTGTAAATCTTTCGATGTCTGTTTTAGTGCTTTCGCAAGAACCGCACTAAAATACTAATAAATATTATTATAATGTCGTTGATCAATTCATTCTTGTACAGTTGGGAAAAAAATATTAGACGTTTTAAAAAGTTTATAATCTATCTAGTTTTCTTAACATTTCAAGAAAATAAAACTTTCAACATTACTTGGGTAATTTAACATGGTATAAAAAATAGAAAATAGATAAATTATAGTATACAAAAATTTCGTCCAATCTGTTACCAGGAGGAAAGTTTCCCATGACGGAGCATGCGTTTGCTCTTCGTATGGCGATGCTAAGTTTTTGATAAAGAAAGGGTGTGAATCTTAGATCACGGGTCTTAAAAGAAAGCAATTTGGCAAGTTGCAAAACTTCACCACAGAAGGTTGCAAGTGTCTCCCCAGAAAAAGGAACGAAAAAATAATTTCGTTTGATATTAGAATACTTCCGAATTTTCTGTTTTGCCGAAGTATTAGCCACTGAACGAGATTCTTTTGTAAAGTTGGTAGATGAGAAGGAGACAATGTATCCGAGCAAGTGGCATCCCATACGAAAGGACGTCCATTCTTCCAAGGGATAAGTGGCATCCCATCTACTCGTTTGTTTTATCTGTAGACAGTCCGGGGGGCTCTAGGCGATTAGGGAAATTGACTGAGTTCAGAGTTTTTAAAATGATGTTGTTAAGTTCACGATGTTTTGAGTATCTACCATGAATCCCATCTTCGAAAACTTGTTCACCACATATACACTTGTAAGGAACACAGATCTTTGTATCAAGTCTTAAGGCAGTACAAATGCGAAAATAATTGTTATCAAGAAGTAAACTAATTGACTTTGCTGGAAGGGCGTGGAGCCATTTGCTTCTAGACAACGGAAAGAATTAAAGTGTGCGTGACTTGAATCAGAGTTAGAGGAAAGGAATGCGGGAAATCTAATATCAACCGCAGAACGGATTTCGATACCACCAGATTTAATTGGTAAAGATGCTAAGATCCAGTCTTTTCGTCTAACTCTATGTTCAATATTTTCTCCAACAAGATTTTATGGCGTACATGTACGGAGAATATATTATGTTCATTTGGGAGTTGCGACACAGATCCAAAGGAGGAAATAGGCAATATGGTGGCTATTCAAATCATCTAGGCGACTTGTCAGTCGTAAATGTTGTTAAAGTATTTAGTTTCTTCTCAAAAACTTTTTTATCTACGTCGAGGGTGATGGAGAATCTAACAATTTTCAAATCGGTTACAGTTTGAATTCCTTGGCATAGTTTTTAAAAACGTTGAGCTTTGCGTTCATCATAGGCAAAGGTGAAACACAGTTGACATTTAAATGTGTTTCTTGTAAGACGAATCTTTTCGCGTTCTGAAATCTTCCAATATTACGTTTGGATCACCACCCAATGTGCCGTCGTCCATAAAAAATAAACAGCTCAGAAAGGAGATTCTCAAGTATTGGTTGCAAGGTCAAACAGAATAGATAAGGGCCTATAGGATCACCTTGGTGGCATCCGTTTTGTGACCCATCAATGCAAAATCCTTCAGCAGCCCCACCCTCGATATCCCCTCCACCCCCTTCTTCAGCCTGCACACGAGGCTGTGTAGAGACAGTTACTTTATAGAGCCAGTGTTGCCTACTTCATATTTGAATTTTCGATGCAACATGTCCGCTAGCCTGCTATTGTCGCCACTGTCATTGAAATTACAGTGACTTTATAGAGACGTTAACGTAAATTGAATTATTGTTTCTTATTAAGTGTTAATTACGGTTTTAGTATTCGAGGTACCTGATTACTGATTAGTGTCAAACGTTAGACATTGCTATCGCAATATTTATGTAGGTACCGCGCTATTCACTATCCCTCTTGTTTTTTGTTTGTGTTTTTATCTGTTACAGATAAGGCAGAAAAGCATCCTTAAGAGCACAGACGGCCGTTACGACCTGAGTTCAAAATAATATTATAATTTTCGACGACGCCTTGATATAACGTTTGTAAGATTGTAAGATGTACTTGGTTCTGCCTCCGGGTAATGCTAGCCGGCTGGCCAGAGTTCAAAAACTGACTATTTAATTATACCAAAATTATAATAAACTCTAAAAACACATTTGCCTAATTTAACAGATATTCTTACTCTGAGATCCATATGAAATTTGTGAGAGTGCTCTTTAACAAAAAAGTTACACACTAAACCTAATCCTATAAAGAAAAATTTATAGATTTAGCAAACCATGCAACCATCAGAGAGATTGGAGATGATAACCGTATAACGCCATATGTAAACTCAAATAACCCTCGCTTCCAAGCTCGCTCGTGTCGCAAACTTATACTTTCTCAATAATAAAGACGATATAATAAAGATTGTTTATTGCATAACTTTCTTTTGCTACTAATGACAACAGATATGAAATCAATGTAATTATAAGAACACTTTTTCTAATCCTTTTAATGTTTTCTTGCGTTTCAGTTTGTAAAAACGGTGTTTATTAAGGAAAGAATAATTTGTGCTCTTGCTCTATCGTGCTACAAACAATATTTCATGTGGTTTGGCGCTATGATTAACACATTTCTTATTTTAATTAAATGTAGGGAATTATTTAGTACATAAACGCGGCGAGTCTAGCAGGATGAGTGATTAGTTATTATTTGTTATAGTCGATAAAATCGAAAACATAGCCGGCAACGCGCATTTAAAACTCTATTTGGCAACAGCACAATGAACACACCCTTAGCACAACATCTAATTTGAATATGTAGAAGAGGGGCTAACTTGATTGACCTCTCAAAAGGAGGAACGGAAATATCGCTTCCGTTATTGATCACCACTCTGCAGTCTGCTCGGAAACATGCTAACCATTCTGCTCAAGCGGAATAAATTGAGCAAAAATATTACTCGAATTAAATTCGATTTAGTCTCATATGGCGCCCATATGTTCAGATCGTCCCAATTACATCCATGTAAGTATGAAAAAGTGTGCAGGAATACGCGTACGCAGTTTCTAATCTGCGGATTATTTATGATCCTTTCCGGGCTTCAAATGTATCGATACGTCTTCGTGCTACGAGGGTAATAAATTAACTAAGTCAGGGATCTAAATATTTATTACTCGCAAAACCAAACTAACATGAAGGGTAGCATGTTTTACTTCCAAATTACTTCTAATTTGACATCGGTACCTATATGTTGTTGATTCGCTAAAATTAATAACGCATTGAACTGTATAGCCAGCGTTGGACTTCTTTTTCTGCCGTGAAAGTGAATTTGTTGTATGAGATAGAATCCATTTTTTTGTTAGTCGTTTGCGTCATGTTACGTTCTCGCCTAGTACTGAGAACGCTTAAGTATATCAGAATGTTTTGAGGGAATGCACTGAACGGTTAATCAAATCGCCCCGTAGATTTTATTGAATACTTTTTTTCTTTGTTACAAGGAAGCAAATTTTATCCTGGATATGTTCTCAAAGTGTAGATCGTGTAACTTCAGGTTATGACATTAGCACCTATGCTTATAAACTGTTGGACCTCCATCTTGTAAACTGACAAGTGGCGTTGGTACGGTATTATTTTATTTATGCATTTAAGGAAACTGTTATTTTAGCATGACGTTGGAACTGCTCATGGGAGATTATTACCGAAAACACATCTCTGACTTTGAAATTTGTAGCGTTTTCATGTCATTATTCTTTGATATCGGACGTACCAATGCCATGACTATTGGGACTTACGTTTTAGTTAGACAACAAACAATGCCCGAGTTTCTCTTATATGTACGTACATCATGACATAGAGTAATTATTTACTCTATGATCATGATTACGTCAAACATAATCTCCAGGGAGTTGAAAGCTTATTAGTAAATTGGATAGTAAGTCGAGATTCTTAACGTTTTTAAAAAACAAAGTTTTCGTCCTGAGATCTCCTTTTACTTGAAGTTTATCTTTAAGGAAAAGATAATGATCTACGCATAAAAAACAAACAACCTTGCTTTTAAAAATTTTACATTTTCACTTAGTTAAATTTGTCTTTATCTTTTGTTGATTATATTGTATGCTTGTTAAACAACGTTTTATACAATGTTGGCTATGGGTATATGCTATATGCGAACTGTTAGTAGTGTTAGTTATACTTATCACACCAATCAAGTGGAACCAGGAACTGAATTTATTACACATCTCACTTCCGACGTTTCTGTTATATGTATCGCATAATGCGGTAGTTTATATGTTAGCGTCAGAGTTATGATTGTTAAACGCCAACGATTATGATCATTATTTTATATTTGCACGGCGCAATTTAGTATTATCGTCCTGTAGCTGTCGGCTACAAATACATTTTATAAATTATCTTAACGTCCACAAAAACACCATTGGCGCATCCTATACATAATTCATACATCATGCCTGGTGACGTGTGTTGAATTTACGTATCCCATCCAGGTATACATTATTAAGGCGTTTTGTAGTGGGTGCCATTTCGAAAATATCTAAGGAGACCTTCTCGGCTACGTCTTCTGTATATTTACTTAACTTTGGTAGGATTTCATCCCTATTTGTTTAGGTCTTATTTTAACCACTTGAGAATTTAATCGAAGGAAGTGGTTTCAGTTCTTCGTGGTCGCACTCATTTAAATTCTAGTATTACTTACGAGTACCTTTATTTTATACGCACTGACATCAAGCAAATTGATCCGTGAAGAAATTATGCGGACAACAACAAAATGCCCTCTGTCTACAAAATAATTCCTTAAGGTGACATCTTTCATTAATATCGATCGCAAAAACTTTTCTAATTAACTTCCTCTCTTTCCTTGTTCTCTTCTATATTTACGCACGGAAACTTATTTATCTTCCTTTCTAACTGACCCTCTCATTTTTCACCCCGTGCGTGATTTAATTAGTTATATGAGTATGAAATATATTTAACTACTTGCTTTAGATGCGTGGATTGCAGAAACTTAGCTAGTTAAAATATCACTGAAGAAGCATGCTGGCAACCCGGAGGGAAATTGAATTCGTAATATTATAATACATAGGTAATTATTTTCAAGAACATAAATTCCGTGTTTCTGGTTACAAGAAACGTTTTTCGATGCGAATAGATCTTGCTCTCTTCCGAAGAGTCCCCCCTGGAACATTTGTCCCAATACCATTTTCTCCCGGAATATTCACCTCTAAATAAGTATAAGTAGGACCACTTACTACGTTCTTTTATAAAGAGTCGCTGCAAGATGTGTTGCTTGTCGGGATGAGGATCAAGTAAGGTAAGTACACAAGTAAAACGACTACATGCTTTAAATGCGGAAATTTAATCAAAATAAATTACATTGCAAGAGTAAATTTTGAAAATAGTAGTGTACCCAATAAAAATGGAAATATTTTGAGGAAAAAAAGAACATACCAAGAAAAAAACCAGCCAACAAATTAATATTAGACTGTAGAGCCAAGTTAATGTTTATAATAACATGAAGTCAAGTAAATTTATGAAATGTCGAATCATCATAACATAAACCAAATATACAGTGCGCTCGAGATAAGAGGGTTATCTTAATATCTCTTTTATTTGGCGAGATACGCAAAATTTGTTGAATATAGTATATGACATTAGTTATTACGATCTATCTGATAGCAAATTCAAAGTATCACTTCCGCTGTAACGCAGGAAATCGATCCAACTTTTGTTTTTCAAAGCAGAAAGAGCAATAAATTTGCTGTACGAGAACATAAAATATGCATATGGTTGATATACAAAAAAAAATAGAGAAATTCATTATTCAATATTTGGAAATTTTATGAAATCTAGCATTCCGTGTGCTGTCACGAGGCACGGTGCCTGTTGCATTACACGAGGAAATCGTAGAGTGCAAAAGTGAATCTATGCTAGATTTCATAAATTTTCTAAATATTGAATCACGAATTTCTCCATTTTTGTTTATATCAACCGTATGCATATTTTATGTGATCGTAAAGAAAACTGATTGCTCTGTTAAATATCGTAAAAAAACATAGTCATTGCATTTGAAAAACAAAAGCTACATGGATTTCCGGTTAAACCGGAAGTGATACTGGAAGTTTAAATATGCGATGAGATAGATCGTAATGTCACGTATAAAATTATATTTGAAAAATTTTTCGTATCTTGCCAAATAAAAGAGATTGAGGCGATCCTCTTCTCTCGAACGCACTGTATAGCATCGCTAGGCTCAAAGAAATGACATATTTGCACCGGCTTAGCAAAATATTGACACAAAAACCGGTCACATATCAGCAAGGTGTCCCTTTTCTAACATACGTAAGATAGTGCAAGGGGTATTACGTTAATTAACATTAATTAATTAATTAACATTATAAAGGAACGTGTCTGGCAAATTAGTATAGCTATAGATTAATTAATTCAATCCAATATCAGTATTAATATATTTTTTTTATATTCTCTATGTACATGAACATTGTTATTGGTGTAACCTGTTATGTTCATAAATAAAATAAATAAATAAAAGTGCAATATGTAATAATGTTCTTTACCCGTTTACCTAACGCAACTTGCCCCCAGATGAAACATAATATTCAATCTGCAAAAGAAATGAAAGCTGTAAGCAATTCCATAATAAATTAACGATTCCAAACTACAGTAGCCAGGTAACGTACACCTATCAAGTTAATTATACGGCTTAATTCTGCACACCCTTGTTGAATATCTTCCATAATCGAACTTAATGTATCTAAATATAAATAAAAATACGTAAAATCTGCAAATGGAAGCGAGTTTGTGTACGATCGTAAAACTAGGTGATCGAACTCGTTTACCTACAGTGATACCCACATAGCAGAACTATATACATTGCATATAACATGCACATTCTACGTGGGATTTTATAGAATGCGGAAAAGAATGTCGCAAATGTCCGATGTATGTGGAAGGGATATACGTTTGACAGACTTCACATAATACGTACATACGTGTTGGACGTCTTATGTATGTTCATGTATATGCATCAGACATGCTTTGTGTATTGGTATACAGACAAGTGGATATACCATGAATATTTCTGGAATATGTAGATATTCCATGCATGTTGTATACATTGAGGATGGACGTTCTATGGAGATTCCTCTAATATTCATGAAATATCTGTTTTCACAAAGTCCTTAAATTTTATTAGCAAAGAAACATCGAATGAATAACAAAGTAATATGCATGCTATTAATAAACAACGAGTTTGTAACAAGAATAATATTTTCATTAATCTTACTTTAACGACTAACTGAATCACTTCCAAAATTTAAAGCAATAAAGATGTGCTTAACAAATTTTTATTGTTTTATTCAACACTGTACTCTTGAATCATCTTAATGGTGTTCTTGTTCAACACTATAATACCGTGAGTTAATAACAGATTATGAATTAACTCGCAATTCTTGCCCTTAGTCATTCAAATGCAATCTTTACATCTCACTAACACACATCTGTAACTTTAGGTCATGCACAAACCAAATTCAAACAATAAAATTCATTACTTTCACTATTCAAGTTAGAAGAGCAAACTCATTAATAACTCGCGGAATAATCACGACTGATTTTAGAAAAATGAATTGTATTTGCAATACCATCTTACCATCTTCATCGCCGTAATTCACAGAAAATGAGACGCTGACTATTGTAACGTCGGTAATACAGAAAACGCATGTATCTAATCCAAAATGTGTATTAATATCATACAGGGTGGCCATTTGAAAACGAAACAGAGCCTATTTTGGGAACCTCAAAACATTTACGAAAAAATCCTCGGACCCGTCAATTTTTGATCCAAGGGGGAACCATTTTTTTGCTAGTTTCGCCCCCCTGGGGGCAAAGCCATAGCGGGGGTGACAAGTGCCCCCAAAATTTTAAATCGAATGGAGGGTCGAGTGATACCTTATTTTGAAGGTATTTTTATGTAGATTATAACTCTTTAAGATTTAAATCAATTTTATGTTAAGTGCTTAAAGCTAAAATCAATCAAGTAAATGTTGGAAATGTTGGCCTTTGACTTCCATACAATAATACAGGTTCTGTTCAAACCTTTCCCGTACATTTTGCAAAACTTCTGGAGTGATTTGACG
This sequence comes from Photinus pyralis, assembly GCF_008802855.1. NCBI lineage: Eukaryota > Metazoa > Arthropoda > Insecta > Coleoptera > Lampyridae > Photinus > Photinus pyralis. The sequence continues at coordinate 27,877,250 of NW_022170511.1, forward strand.
ACATTCATCAATTATTCTTTGTCGCAAGTTCTCTAGCGACGTCGGCTGACTAGCATAAATTTTAGTTTTTAAATGTCCCCATAAAATAAATCTAACACACTTAAGTCCGGGAAACGAATTCAATAGCTCCTCTTTTTCCAATCCAATGTTCTGGAAACGTTTGGTCCAAATATTGACGAACCCTTGCAGCATAGTGGGGTGGCACACCATCTTGTTGAAATACTATACGATTTTCCAAGTACTCGTTGTTATTTTCTAGTATCAGCTACCACTAATGCTCGATGAATCGTATTTTCTAATAACTTCAAGTACATCTCTCCTGTTAGATTGCCAGGTAAAAAGAAGGGGCCTACGATATGGTTACCAAAAATGCCAGCCCAAACATTCAATTTTTCGGGACGTTGTGTATGTGTATGCACCTCACGAAATATTCTGGGATTTGAATCAGCCCAATAGCGACAGGTGTGTATTTGTCACTACTATTATTTGACAACAATTGACAAGCACTATTAAACTTCAAAATGTTGCTATAGTAACGCTCTCAACAATAACCAAGATTTCTGTTGCAGAATTGGCATAGCCACCTACAGGTATTAAAAAGAAAAAAAAACAACAACAAAAAGTACGGTTCAGAATGTAGGAGAACAACATTTTTTGTATTTACTGATGTATTAATTTTTGTTATTTAACTAATTCATTTACAAGCATTTTTTTCATAAGAAAATGTTGACACGTTTTTAACTTTTATTAGCCCCTGTATCGGCTAGGCAAATTAGTAGCGATTTCAAATTTAAGGGTTATAATCCACATAAAAATACCTTCAAAATAAGGTATCACTCGACCCCCCATTCGATTTAAAAGTTTGGGAGCACTTGTCACCCCCGCTAGGGCTTTGCCCTTAGGGGGGCGAAACTAGCAAAAAAATGGTTCCCCCTTGAATCAAAAATTGACGGGTCCCAGGACTTGTTCGTAAATGTTTTGAGGTTTCCATTTTTCCAAAATAGGCTCTGTTTCGTTTTCAAATGGCCACCCTGTATAATCCCATTTATACATAGAATATCATGACGAGAGATATAAGGTGATCAGGTGTATAAAAGATACAAATAATGGGCGTGATACACCAGGAATAATTTAGATTTAAGATGCATATATTTTATACTTTGTGTGCCTAAACATCCATATCACATTCCAATTGTATATATCTACAGAATATCCATACTAGACATAAAATACGTATGTCCATAATGAATGTACAAGCACAGGATATTCCATGTGCATTTTGGATTTAAAAGGTATATGCATAAGATATCTAATGCTACGTGGGTATAATCTTCCCCCGACCATAATGACCATTAGGATCTTATTAGAATATTCTTACTATTTTCAGAACCATTTTATATTGTTGGAAAAATGAGATAAATGGGTTTAAGTGCGGAAGAGGACTGCATAAAAAAGTTCTAAACTGAATAGCGAACCAACGAATGTTGATTAAAACGGGTTGACGAGGATGGTAAATGACAAAACTAAGGCAGATTTGGCATTGTCCTGTCTTATCGCTTTTGTTCGAGTTGTTCCTTTAAATTGTCAGTAAACCCAACATCATCGTCTAAACTTTGTCCAGTTATCACGACGTTCGTTTAATATTTTATTTTTAATTATTCTCTAACGATCGGTAACAGTCTTGTTCTTATCATACTAAGCAATACATGCCGTTTCCTCGGAAGCACTCAGAGGCACTCGCATAATACATTATGAAGTTAGTGCGTTCAGCACTAGTTGACAAGTCAGCAGGAAATGTAGTCTCTTAATCTCGTTAATTCGTGATGAGTTATAGAGCCACCGGTCTTCTTTAAAATTGCTGCATGGAAACCTTTACTTGAGTATTGACGTTGAGACATAAAACGGAAAATAAAAACTAAATTGTTCAGTCTAGAGTTCTGCCATACAAAGTTTCTCATATAATTGACGTAAATTTTAATTAATTAATTAACTCTTTATACCCCTTATTACCTTTCGAAATTGAATCATATTCTATTGAACGCGTTTCTTCCAATATCGCCAATCGATACCAATCTATTTTTTATAATAAGGGAAACGCCGACATGTTTATAAAGCGGGAGTATGTAATAAAAAGGAAATATAGCGTGAAAATAAATTTAATATAACGGTGCTAGAACGGTAGTGTCATAAATTTCCTTCTTAGAAATACCCCAAAAGATGACAGAATGCATAATTGTTTACACTTTATCATCGCTTATCTTTTGACGTTCTCTCACGATCGTGTCACTTTTTTGATAAATTGTATATTTAGTTTTGTAAGCGAATAACTGTGCCTCCTTACAACCGATAGTTTTATGCTACGGGAAAAAAATTGATTTGACAAATGACAGTGTAAGGAAACGGTTTTGGCGAGAACGCAGGAACAAGAGGCTTGCATTGTGATGAATTATTATCTTGCGTGCCTATTTTACTTTTGATTACAAATTAATTACTTAATACATTACAACTCAATTTTTCAGTTTGTAAGCATTTCGTTTCCAAGAGAAACGAATCGATTTCTTACGTTTTTGCGCGATCGGTCATTTCTGACTATTTACCATGGGTGTTTCCATGACAGTACGTAGAATTTACCAGTTGCTATGATTACGACGACGCCAAAATTACTTACCGATCTAAAAACAGAACAGCAAAAATACTTACCGACGCCTTTTTAAAAATCAACAGTCTTACATTACATTTAATCTTTAATTATTGTTAGGTACATTAAACGTACAATTTGTGCTGTTGTTTCCTATAGCAAGACGCTCATAAAGTCATAAAGGAAGTGCAAAGCTAGTAAACTACATCAGACACATGCACATTTTTATGAAATTATTAATTTCAATTTTGACATTTAAACTGGTTACCTAGTGATGTACCCCATACCACTTCAATCATTTCGATTTATTCTGCTCGTTAATTTCTTAGTGCATATTTATATTGGTTGCATAATTTTAATTTCGATCGCGCAAAAAATGTTATAAGCACGTCGAACGTTAAGGGTTACCGTTCTCAGACAATAATTGGAGTCGTCGCTCCGCTCCTCCTCCAAACAATTGTCTTCGAACGGTAAAAATCCCTTACCGTTCTCCATACTTAATATACTATTGTATTCAACTGCAGGAACACGTGTTTGAACTCTTGAATCAAGTAGGAAATAGTGCTGTAGAACTAAATTACGAAATTATGGGTTCAATATCAACGGATTTGATTGCAATGAACAAGCCAAGGAACTGCACAAACGCATTTTGTGTCTTGAATTTTACAAAGGTACACAGAAAGAGCATAAACAGCCCGACTCAACTGATATGTTTAGCAGATTTAGTTTGTAACCCAAACTTGTAAAGAGTTTTTTTCACTACTAGCGTCTGATGACATGATTATTAACCTTTTTTCCACTTGTAAAGTAGGCTTTCTCGGCATTTGTTCAAAGTGGTTAATAGTTTTTTATTATTAACTAGTAGTCAATAATGAGAACTGTCACGCTGTCACTTTTAGAAAACACAACCCGAAATTTCGCTCAATGAACGTTTAGACAAGTTCTCTAAAACGAATAATTGCCACCATTCGCAATTTCCAGAGAAATTACATACCTAAAATTATCACATTTGAAAAAATTCGAACGAAATTACTCTTTGAAAAATCTCAATGACAGAACAAAATACGGCCTGTTTGACTTGTACTTCCACGTACTTGATTGACATGTTAAACTAAGAAACAAACAATTCTGTCCAACCGTTAACTCTCTTATCAATATAATATGTTAATTTAGAGGATTTCAAGTGCTAGTAGTGAAAAAAATAGTATATATACCACGGTAGAGAAGTCTATTATTGCCTTTGCACCTTACACCCCTCGGCGCAAGCGCCTCGAGATGTAATCTTGGTGCTCAGGCAATAATAGTGGACTTCTCTACCTTGATATATAATGTACTATTTCCATAAGGACTTTATTTCCTTAACTTAATGAATGTTCTGAAATTTTTATTTAAATGTATCACAATTACTGAAAAATAATGCTGTCTTATCGATCGATTGCTTCCAAAAGTATAGCGCCTTGCTCAATCATAGAATGAATCAGCAAACTGTCGACGATCAGATGGTTTCCGTTTTTGGACCAATGGCACTTCATAAGACCTAGGCCTAGCTATCATTGTGAGCGTCGTGGAATCGAGAATTTTGGATCTTGGATCTTTTTGTGGCAAGAAAGAAAGTAATTGAGCAATTAAAGTAATACAAATTAGTTGTATAAATTGAATTGTAAGTTTTACTTGATAGAAAGTCATCAGAAATTACAGGTATCGCCATCACATTTCAAATACTTTCAGTCTATGAATATATTTAAAGTCACAAAATCTCTACGAGAGATCGTCAGAATTTGAATAAAATACATGAAAAATCAGCGAAATCATATTGAGGCTTTTCTTTTGTGCACGGTAGTCAAATACCGTATACGTTCTTTGACTTATTTGTATCTTCCTCCTTTGTTAAAGATCAAACCGTAGCATATATATTGTGCGTATTTCAATTTGAGGAAACGCGATTATGTAATTATTAATTGTTATATTTACCTACCCAATTGAGTTATACATAAATTTCTTAATTGAAATTTGTTGAAAGTGTTCGCTTCACTAATTTTGATACAGGCAAATTGAGAGACCCTCGGAAACAACTTCATCATATATAGGTACGATTATTAATTTCGAGCTCGGAATGAAAAGGAAATTGTGAACAGTTTAATGTCCCTGCATTCGAAAATCGAATGAGTTGGATATTTCAATTTCATGCGTTATCAGTTACTTGATTATTAAGCCACTGAAGAGTCAAGAGTTGAGTGAATTCAATTTGTTGGTGCTCAATGACGCATTACGCATAATTAATGTACAATATTTTTTTAATGTTAGCGAAAATCAAATTTTTTTCTTTTATTTGATAATAAAATATCGTTGCCAGCATGGAGATCTTATTATCAACTGATATAATACTAGTGAAAACTTGCATTAGAATTACATCTACAAAATACCTCTGAGCCGCAAATTTCCCTCAAGATGCCTTTGAGAGCGCAGTAACGTCGTTTTTTAAGGCTGCAAATGAATGGAATGAAAAGCAGGCAGTTTCAGAAGGATGCGAAGAGAATAGTACTTTCTGGGTTTGACTTCTCCTTCATACATATGGGAAATAATGACCACGAGAGGTTGACCACATTCACGGGGGAAATTGTTGTCCATTCCATCGGAAATTACGAGCTGAGAAAGAAGCCTGTAAGAAATATGAGGAAATTGATGACGCTAGAACAAATGTTAGGCAATGTAAACAAAGAAATGTTGATGGAAATAAGAGAAAATATTGCGGGGGGTCATGAGCTGCAAAGCCCTGGTTGCTATTCTCGAAGGCGCTTTTGATTTACCATCCCTAAATGCTTAAATAACAATCTCCTTTATTTAAATCATTCCCTTACGAATGACGGTACGTAAATAAGACAAAGGTCCGGTAACATTAACTTCTAATGATTTGATTATGAATTACCACCAAATTCTTACTGATTTTCTCATTATTACTTCTGAATTCTCTTTCAGTTCCTTTTCATGTGAGTATATTTTTAAATTTTTCGCGCCATTGGAAATCCTCTTGAACCCTTTCTAAACTTTTCTTACTTTCTTTATGCGTTTGACTTCAATTGTTCCACTTTCAGGTCTGTTTCTTGATGTGTCTTGAATTTTTAATGAATTCATATTAATTGCTTCGTAAATTTCTCGTACTCCGTTCAAGATTATTTTTTCCGGATTCCTCTTACAGCCCATATCGCTTTGAATTTGTTTCAAGGAGGTTTCATTTACTTAATTCTTATTAATTACTCATTCTTATTACTTATTATTTGTGAGCATAAAAATGCATTTAAATTTCTCTTGAAATCGTTTCTTGAATTACTCCGGATTTGCTTCTTAAAATCCTTTTAAATTCTTCGTAAGCTTCTTGAATGCCACCATTTAACTTTTATGCCTTCTAAGCACTTACTGAATTAGTAATAAATAACTCCATGACATTTTAAATTGCCCCTGCATTGAGTGTTTCGCATAGTAAAATTTTTTGTCCTGCGCGACGATTTCTTGTCGTCTCCTATAGGGATGCAATTCAAGCAACTTCTCATCTTCCAAATTCTCAAAGTATCCTGTGCTTTTCTTGGTCTTATTTTAAGAGGTGGTGATGATCCCCTCTTCTGAAGATTTCCTCCTTACATACAATTTCAGAAGACATGATAAGTTAACTAATTCAGTGCGTTCCTTCCGTGAATTTGGGGCTAAATATTTCGTATGTGATATTTGGTAGCCAACACAATGCATGCTACCGCTTGAAATCTCAGCCATCCCAATAAACATTTTTCAGAAATCTCGGATTTTGTGTTTTGCAGTACCTACACGTTTCGCCTCGCTTTCTCTAAAATTTTCCTAGGTAATTTCCCAGCTTTTCTCAGGTGCCTTTCAAGTTCTCGTCTCAAGTTACTTTCATACTCCAAGTTTTTCTCAACTTCTTTTCAAGTTCTCTTCAGGAAGCGACTCTCACTTTAGTCCTAAGTTCTTCCTTGTTGCCACTTTAGCTTCTATCAAATTTTTTTCATATCATTATTCCTCTCAAATTTTGCTCAATTTAATCTAAAGCGTCTTGTAAGCCCCTCTAAAATGATTTTTTCACGTTCCTCTGAGGTTTTCAATTCGCCCTCGATGCCCTTCGCCTGCTTATAAGAATAAGTGTGGATTTCTGCGCGTTTCAGCACAAGAAATCTTGCTCTTATTTCATTCGATCCTTATTTTGTTTGTTTTTTTCCAAGGGTACTCTTTTATTGTTGCTACAAAAACAAATGAAGTAATGACATTAACAAGAAATTTGTGAAATCTACTTATGTCCAAATTTCCTCTTAAGCTTTTACAGAATTTCTTTCGCATTAATTCCCAATTTGTCCAAATTTATCCTGAAGAATTTTCGCTGGTATCAAAATTGAAGTCCCGCTCAATAGTCCAGGAAACGAAACTTAAAATAGTATAAAACCTGGCATTTTTTTCAAAATGCATCGATTTGCATGAAAATTTGGGCGAAGTTGAACTTACCCTCCACTTCAAAATCTATATTATGCCGATGCACTCTTCACTTTTTAGGGTGGAAACTACCATTTTTTGCCAAAACCCACAAAACTGCATATTAAAGCTTAAGGTGAGAAAAATGTGGTTCAGATAAGTGGAGTACTGATTGTTAGAGGCTTTGGAACATACAGAAAATTGGCGTTGAGGAAAATGTTTGGAATTAAAAAAGCTCCAATTGGATGCTGTAGTATTTTTTACGTATCTCCAGTTGTTTTGTACTTATTTTGAAGAGAAGGACGTTCTTCACAAAATTACAGAAATTCGTTTTTCACTTTAAAGTTCAAATTATTTCAAAATTAAGTGGTCTAAACTGGTTTCACTTCTAGAATGTATTAATAATACGTAATTAAAGAAAACTGGAAAAGGGGAAGGACTAATTTTAATTATGGTGGTAATTAGGAGGTTACTTGCGATGATTTTTTCGCTGAGACAAGTACGGATCTACCGAGGGATCTACCTTATTTTCATCGTAACTGAGTAACTCACTTAACTGCATTTAGAATTTTCAAATTAATATTAATAAAAATGTATTTATGATCCACCAAGTCAAAAGCTTGGTCCAAAAACATTCCCAATACATTTATTTCGCTTATCCAAATTGTTATTTAATAATGTATCTAAAACTCTGTGTATTGCTGAAAAGGTTGTTTTCTCTTTAAAAAGCCACATTGAACGTTTCTTATGGTTCCATATTTGGTTGCAAAATTTATCATTTTTTGCAATTACATACTTTACTTTATTCAGATCTAATTTTTTTAATTATTTTCTTTCAACTAGGTACCTTTAATGCATTAAATAAAGTACGTGTAGGTATAATATGCACAGATATTACATTTATCCAGCACATAAGATAAGAGTGTCTTAACTAAGAATAAAATCCACGCACGAATTAACCACATAACGATTCTACCAGCGTATCTCTATTAAAAAAATTCTTGCGAATAAGTAAAGTTTTAATTGAATGTCTGTTACAGCTACGAACTAACGTGTAAGGCAATGTATTGCACACAATAGTTTTAAGCTCGACGTAGGTAGGTAATTATAACTTGACAATAGCGAGATGATGCCTGTCAAAATAATTTCAAACTATCCATAAAGTATATTAATAGTTTCTCTTTTTCTATTATCATCAGCAAGATTGCACCTAATACTTTTGCACGATACGTATGGAAGTGCTATTGTACTAAAACATAATTGTGAAATCTATCTTGATGCTATAATTACATCCTTGCAATGGGGATTAGAAATTACCCCTTGTAACTTCAGCTACCGGTTAAAGTTCTGTACACGAATCGAGCGACGATTTAAGAATATTAATGCGTTATTACTGGTATCATACGGCCGTTACATTTTCCGTTGTTTGATTAAAAAATTCATATAATGTTTCTTTGCAGAGGGCCCATTCCAATCGGACGCTCTTTTAGTGCCGGAGAATTGCCTTTTCGATCACATCCATAATCAAAGCAACTGTTGGACGTTTGGACGCTGGAATTCGACGGCTGCCAATGCTTGTCAAGAAAGGGGGTTGCAATTGCGATCGTTTGCGATGTTACTGCCCTGTGGAATTTCGCTCTTCAGTGGAGTTGAATTCGTTTGTTGTCCAAAACATCTGAAAGGTAAAGGTTCTATTGTACTTTCGTAATTTGCGTGAAGGAAAGAGCGTGTTTTATCAACAAATAGATCAAAAAATAAATTGGCATGTTTATCGTTTTTATTCGTGACCGTGCTCTTATTTTAATAACGTATCCATCAACTACCCTCACAAGTCTGCCACCAAATAAATTGCTTCATGCTAGTCGGGTACCGAATTATAGGTCGCGTTCAAATGAAACTTTTATTCTACGAATGGAGATTATACCTTTGAGATTTATCGTTAAATATGTAAGTGAAATAACCACGCGTGCTGTCAGTTCGTTAACATTAAAAATGTATTACCCTGATATTACCGAATGAAGAAGAAGGCGTGTGTTTGTATAAAACAGTTAATGTAGTTTCCAAAATGTTTACGATGCTCCTGTGTCTAATTCAACGGCGTTTCTTTTATGTAACTTTATTTTACTTTCTTTGGTCAAAGTACATAAACAAGAAAATAAACATAGAAAGATCTATGGAAATGGAAAACATTATAACGTTTCAAAAATGCTTTTCGACAGGTGATGCAATGCAAATTTCTAACTCAAAATAGTGCATATGAGCGGACCAAACATAAATTGTGTGGTAAATTCTACCACACGTGAACGTTTAGTAGGTAATGCCTTTTTATACGAACTTGAATGAGCAACGTACTCAACTAATGCTTTTCTTTCGGCGTGCCATAATCATTCGTTTTATTTTCGTGTTATAGGGGGCAAGTTTTCAATGGGGTTCTTGCACAGATTTTGTTGTAAAAGTACAGCTTTGTTTTGTTAAAAGAAAACCCTGATGATCAGTTAATTGATTGAATTTAATTAAAACTGTAACAGATGAAATCATTAATAGCGAAAATAAGGATTTAATTATACACGTAATTGAATAAAATTGCGTCATTATTAATGCTGCTTCTAACGTAGAATTCACAGCTACGTAGTTACCAATAATAGAAATTAAGTGAAATTTTGTGTTTAGGTAAATATTTACTATAAGGAGCCCTGTATCATTGAAAAAGGCTTAGGTAGTGGTGCTGATGCTAAAAATAGTCATATGACCTTTTTATTATTTTTTATTTCCATAATTTCAAATGCAGTTTTGAGCAAGGGGTGGAATGCGATAACAATATAATATTGAATTTTTGGCCATCTCAACTAAAATGTACCTACAGCATAAGTACGATTTTGATATGATTTGTTGAAATTCACGGTGCCATTTTACATCAAATTGACGACTTTGGCATCCAGGCTTACATTGTCTAAATAATTATATTGAGATTTTACAATTGTACAAAACAGTAATTTTATAGTCAATCCGATTTTGTTAATTTACAAACCTATTGGAGCGGCTGACTTAAGCGATGTATTAACGAAAATTTAGCAAATCAGTTACTCTGTTAACAGTCACGGACAGGCAGACAGACAGAAGTATGATTTCCTAAAGAAACTGTTCAGCCTAAGCGCGTTCGGATCTTCATAAAAATTTATCCGCGTGTTATTACTGTGGTTGCAAAGCATAAAACTGAAAAGTTCTTCAATTGGAAACTTACCACCTTATGCTAATATAATTTTCCCCCTTCTATCTTTTTCTTAATTACCGTAATCGATTTGGTATATTAAATTAACAACGCTAACATTTTCATTTCACGTTATATTCTTTTCGTTTTTACAGAAAATGGTCAAAGTGTGTGCCTAATTCAATTAAAATTTTAATTGCATTTTATTTGTGTGAGGGTTTCAAACTAGGTAAGTTATAATTTGCGCTGTATAGGGTAGAGAATACCGCAAATGCAGTGTCCCGAATAATGACTACGTCATGGAAAATTAATGTGGCTATTTGTATTGGGTTTGGGGCTTCATCAAGTGTAATTTAGCCCATTTAAAATTTCATGTAGGAATTGTACCCCCCTAATGACTAATTTTCATTATTCCAATTGTTTTTAAATTCAAAGCTTTTGCGGCGGCGGTTGCCATTTGTAGTGTAAAAATAACGTTCCGGTATAGACACTTGAATTAAAGATCCTTGTCTTACCCCAAGAATAATTTCGAATAATAGCTTCTTTTCCAATATTTATATTTTTGCATGAAGGCGAAGGGGGGTTTAGTACTCTGACTTTAGTGTTCGAATTCACACTCTAGATTTTACTAAAAGAGCGTGTTAGTCGTCATTTCTAAGCTCTTTAGAAACTTTCATGCGCGTTTTAGTTCCTTTCCCGATCTTTCCACTTCCTACCAGCGCTTTTTATACTTACTTACTTATAGAGTTTCTAAGATAGTCTAGAATGTGGGCATGCAAGTGTCTCAAAAGGTCTAAATAGTTTAATGGAAGGTATTTAAGAGACCCGAAAACGATATAAAGATTTCCTTGACTTTAGGATTTTATTGTTCTACCAGAACATTGTACTCAACATTGTATATGACGGACGGACGGATGAACAAAAATTAAAACCTTTAGAAAGTATCTAGCAGGGCCGGATTGACGGGGGGGTATGGGGGTGTCACACCCCCCCTAACGCGTGACCATAGTCGGCAAAACTTCAGTTAGTCGGCACTCGGCAAATCGCTATTCAAATTAAATTAATTTAATTAATATTGGAAAAAAATTGCGTAAAATACGCCGGTAAGCCGGAAAACCGTTTCGTAGCCGCCCCTTCCACGCAAAATGAAGAAACATTGGTTATTACTCTCATTGATATTACGAGGATGTAGATCCATTACCTTTCATGGTTAAAGGTCGCTTAAAAATGTTCCGCAAATTTTTCTAGCCGTTATGTTTGCATGGGTTTAAAAGTTGCGATAGGAATAGATGGTAGATAAGTATACAGGGTGGTCATTTTTAGCGCCTGACGATGGGATCTCTTATGTTGAAAACTAATAGTCAAATTGGGGTAAAGTTAAATTTAAAATGTGAATCAATCATTGAAACCACTTGTGGGATATCTCTTTTAGTTTCAATAATTAAAAAAACTGAATTCTGCGTTTTAATAATTCTGTATTTAAAAAAAAACGAGTATACCTATTTATTTATTTATTTATTATACTTCAGAAATGGGCGGTTTAGACTATGGCATTATTTTTTGAATTTGTTTTGAACGTAGGGGTCACATTGAATTTTTAGATTTTTTTAATAAAGAATTTACTATGGATTTCTATATTACATTTTAAATATAACACTTAATTATTCAATTGTCACGAGAGTGTCTTTTAGACAAAAATCGGTTTTGGATAGATTACTACTTTTAACTTAAAATTTTTATTAATTATCTTGATTATAAATGTAAACTACAAAAGCAAATCCGCAAATGAGTTTGGCTGCAATTTCTAAAGCACTGTCGTGAAAATTGAATAATAAGGTATTTTGGTAAAATCAAAGTAGTAAATTAAAAGCTATGGTACGTCAGAGAAAAATAACTCTGATGAAAGTTCATAAGATGAAATTTAGCGACTCTAACGCAAAAAAAATGTTCTATGCCATTCTGGCCATATTTATCAAATTCCTCTGTAAAAGTCTTCTAAACGTCCCACTTCGACTCGGTTTTCGTGCAAATAGAAATAAAATAGAATCCATATCCATGACAGCCGCGAAAAAAGAGCACTCTGTATAATGACAAATAATAAAATAATAATAATTATTATTACTTTGATATTTATTATATAGTTTAATTAAAAATCATTTGCGTTCCTCTATGGCGGATAATTGGCTAACTGCCTTATTGGTTCTATCTAAGTAATCAGAAAAAGATATAGCAGACAGTATACATTTGGAAAAAATAGTGTCACAATGGGCAGTGTTAAAATGCCGTCGTTTAATGTTGTACGATGTATTATTTTGAATTTTTATTGAAGTCGGCATTTTTTATTGCATACACCCCCCTCACTCGGAGCCTCTGACTACGGCCCTGGTATCTAGGGACATAAGGTAACAGTTATAGTGAACACAGACCAACGAGCGGACAGAAGGACGGACAACCATACAAAACTATAAAGAATCTGAGGATCCTTAATAAATGATAACATAACAATAAACATACAAAGTATATACATACCTATTTTGAGGGGTATTTAATCATTCCAAATAATGCGAAATACTTGAAGTCTATAAATATTATCCCTTTCTCTTTTGTAATAGACCAGAAACGGCGTATTTCAAGGTAATTTTTTTTTGATACTTTTAACGTAAGTAATGTACGTAAAAGAAAACGTAGCCGCAATAACTTTCTTTAACTTACAATCAGCCTGTAGGGACAAACTTTATGTAAACTACTTCTCTAACTCTTAGGTTACCAAAAGATCAGTTTGGGCATCTCTTTGAATTATCCGGGGGTTGTTTATAGAAACTGTCAAAGTTGCTTCCAGTTTTAAACATGTATACGGCAGTCTCTTTTCGTATTCGCTAATTTGAACGTAGAATATGAAGGTGATTTTACCGGAAATTCGTTTGGAGTATGGATTCACATTTAACTATTTGTCGATTAAGTTATTAAAAGTATTGATTTGACAGTTTAAAATTGGATGCATCTGTTTACAGGTCGAGCTTTTTTGTACAAGCTTATTGTGAACGTTTTGGTTGTTTCTACATACAATTGTAATGTAATGGTGATTCTTCATCGTTTCAAACAAGTAAAGAATTTAATTTAGAATAGACGTCGTTCTATGTGAGGCGCGTCTTATTTCAGAGCACTATACAACTTATATCAGCAAAATTCGTGACTTAAATATATTGCGTATAACCCCTATCTAATTTAACGCTCAACTGAAATTTATATTCAGAGTAGTTTTATGGTCTAGTCTAGCCACTAGCTCGTTCTCTTTATAATTCAATAAAGCAAATTGTATATTCTAATACGAAAGTATGTGCCTTTTTATGGCTAATATGATTTATTTTTTCACAAATATAAGAATTATGCATATGGTTTGTTCTATGAAAGTATTCGAAACAGTCACGAAGGCAGATTAGGTATACGAAACTTTTCTTTTCTTTGTAGATAACATGAAACCCAAGAAACCCATTGATTTGGCAGTTTTGAAATATGACCAACAAGAACTGCTAGATACCGACGACGAATCGTTGGATTCAGAAGAAGACGATGACGATGAAGAGAAAGATGATTTGGAGGACCTTGGTGACGATACCGAATTAGCCGACGATCCCGGCGTAGAGGATGAAGAAGAGGACGATGACGATTACGATGAAAATGATCAAAATTGGGACACGACACCTTCCAGCACAACGTATGTGCCAAAATCTACAGCGCCGCCATCATCTACCGTATCCTCTACTCGAATTACACCGTTGCCAACACCCGATCCATACTTCACCCACTTCGATCCCAGAAATGAACATCAAAGTTATAAAGAAGCACAGGTACGCGTTGCAACTACTTGTTGAACTTCAATTTAACGTTCTATTATTACTTTAGGAACGTTTAGAGGAGGCTCATCGAGAAAAGGTAACGCGAGTTATGAAAGATTGGTCAGACTTAGAGGAACGTTACCAAGACATGAGATCTAGCGACCCACGAGGTGCTGATAGCTTCAAACAAAGAATGACTCAGAGATTCCAACAAACTGTTCAGGCATTAGAAGAAGAAGGCGACGCTGAGAAACACCAATTGGCCGCCATGCATCAACAGCGAGTACTTGCTCACATTAACCAAAGAAAAAAAGAGGCCATGACCTGTTACACGCAAGCTTTGAATGACCAGCCACCTAATGTATATGTATTTTCTTTTCCCTGAAACATTTCATCTTAATTGTTCATTTTCTTACAGACTCACCGCGTGCAAAAATGCTTACAAAAATTACTTCGCGCCCTTCACAAAGACCGTGCGCATGCCATTACGCACTACCGCCACTTATTGCAGAGTAGCTTGGAAGCGGCAAATCGGGAACAAGCGAGAACACTGGAACGTTTAACAGACATAGATCGCACAGTGAATCAGAGCATGCAAATGTTAAAACGTTACCCGGAGTTATCCTCGAAGATCGGTCAACTAATGGACGATTACATTCAAGCTCTAAGATCAAAAGACGAAACTCCCGGATCGCTTCTGGCGATGACCACAGACGCCGAAGCGGCCATTTTGGACAAATACAAATCCGAAGTGGTAAGCAAGCAAGCGGAACGAGAAAGACAACGATTGCAGGAAAAGGCTAGAAAAGAACAAAGAAAGAAAGAAAGGATGGAGTTGCGAGATGAAAAGAAACGAGTGGAAGAAGCGCTGGGTAAAAAAATTAGTAATTTTGATCCAGAAGATATGGAAAATGAATCATTACCAGAAGACAGAGTGAGTGTACCATGTTTTACTTACAATTTTATATTCATTTATTAACGGTTGCAGACTACACCATCTTCTACTTCTGGAAGCACAATGTCAGAGATGATCAGCAATCCTGTTACCACTGTTGAGCAGCGTCATGAAGTGGATGATGCTGCTGTTCAGCAGGCAGTTGAAGAAGTTGCTGCCGTAGCTCATCAACAGGATGTGATACGTGTTGCACATGCGATGACGCATGACATTAGTCATGGAGAAGCTGTAAGTAAATTCCGAATGCTTTTTTAGCTTAAGCACACTTCTCCTTCTTGCCTCGCTTGCACTTCATAATTTGTAAATTTACTATCGCGAAAGGTCATCCCTATTAATATTCTAGACATACTCAGTTCGGCGAGAGGTGTACGGCCATAGGGATGGTAAAAGTGTGTACTTCACTCTTGCCTTCGCCGGCATGGCCCTAATGGCAGCAATAGTCGTGGGAATCGCGGTGGCAAGGCGTAGGTCAGCCCGATCCCCACAAGGACAAGGCTTTGTAGAGGTAGATCAAGCAGCGACACCGGAAGAGCGGCATGTCGCCAATATGCAAATAAATGGATACGAAAATCCAACATACAAATATTTTGAAGTGAAAGAATAATTTATGTTCTTATAATTCAAATTTGGACATTTTAATTTAAATTATAATATGGTTGATATTATTTTGCTTGGCAGCCTTTTTGTACAATAGATGTTAATTATTGTTTAATATTTAAAATAAAGTTTATAGTGGCGGATACTGGTACAACTGGTAGATGACTAAAACAATTGCAGAAGTGAATTTTAAGACATAAGCTTAGAAACACTAAACGACTACTAGTACGATTGTTCTACCCGCATTATATTACCCGTCCAATAGTTAGTTACAAATAATTTTCTGATTGCTATACTTATTCGTGTCAGTATTACATGAAGTCTACATTGTATACTACAACCATTATTCGATTCCAAATTGCTCATTGGTTTTAAATAGATACAAGTTTTTTGAGGGACAGCACCTTTGCAGTGGTAGGTATTATGCAGTATTATGATACTTAAGCTGTTTCTTTTGTTTGCGAAGTAAATATGCTATAAGAGAATACACTGGTGCAGCATATCAATGACGATAGAGAAGAAACTTCGAGTATAGTTTAATATCATATAGCTTTAAAGTGTCCATCATATTTACAAATGAAAGCAATAGGTGAATTTTGTTTTAAATGTATGCAAAGGTGTATCTCAAGAACAAAGTGCTAAAAACAATTTTCAGTAATCATAGTATATTGGAAACTGTATATTATCCTATCAACTTGCAAGTCCGTATTGCAGAAAAATCTCTGGCCACGACATTATATCCGCAGTGCTCTCAGTGTGCATGCCCCGCCTTTAACATTGTTAAATAAATGAAATGAGTACCTACCTATAGCTAGAATATGTCTTTTCGAATATATTTTACTAATTTAATACGTAACTACTGAAATATATATATCCGCCACATGTTTTAATTGTTTTAATATTTTTTAAGATTTACTTAATTATATTGTAAAACTACCTAGAAGATCATTCCAATTAATATTTAATTGATGTGCGATATTTGTAAAATACTTGTTTAAATGTACTTAATCTGTTTAACGCAACTTGATAATAATTGAGATATAGTGTAATTTTACATACACATAAACTACAGTGTTATTTAAGTATATTTTTAAAATTTCAAAAAATAATTTTTTAGTCTATCATATGCATTAAATAATAAGAACTGAGAACAGTTTTTATATTACCTTCAGCTTTAAAAAAAATTATTGCATATGAGAGTCCATCTTTGCATAATTGTAATCATACTAATTCTAACATTAGTCGGATATTGTAATGATATGTTGTTACAAGATGTAAATCGTAATAGTAGTGTAGAAAAGTGCAAATATCATTGCGATATCTCAAGGCGTAGGTAAATGTACGGTACCTATATAATGTAGACCCTCCATAAAATAATTTTAGATTATGTAACGCATGTGTAATCTAAAAAAAGAATGCTTTTTGTACAAAGTCGTTTTTCATTTACTAAAAAATTAACTCAGCTTGTTACAAACACGGCATTTTTTTTAAAACTGTTTTCTTTAAATGCAAGCACAATGACTGTGGTGCAGTTTGAATACTTGTATATCTTTCTTTAAAACAATGGGTGTGTTTTATATGTAGCAAAGTGTTTGTGCATTGCATTGTCGATTATTATTTTAAATTTAAAATCATGGATTTCAAGACATATTGAATTGTTGCTAAGAATGAAATACAATGTATTCGTGGTGAATAATTTCAATTCAAATTTCATATCAACTTGCAATTTTGTATCATACTGGTTAAGAGAAATGAAGAATGAATTTTGTGGCTAAATTGCTAAAGTCAAAATTTCATTTAAAGTGTAACTTCGAAATGTGTGTAAAATTTTTATGTGCAGGAGAAATCCGAACATCATAATTTTAGAGTACTTTACGATCATGTCATCTACAGATAATATCTGTGCTTCATCAAATCATATACTATAGGTATGTTCATCGTATCATTTTTCTGTGCCCTAAAATGTGGTAATTTGTCATACATTTTAAAATCTATTAGATTAGCTAATTAGCATAGTATTATATGTTTTGTGGCCATGTAATTTTAAATTTAATGTAATAAAAAATACATTATTTTACGAAACGTCATTCAGAAAGCTGAGTTCGTCAAATTGAAACACTGGCGAATTGGAAAATTCCATTTCCCGTTTTTAGCAAAAAGATTCTAATAAAATATGTGTGATAAAGTTGTATCCAATACAGCTGATCGAAAATCTCTGCCATGCAGACAAGTAGATTTGGGCGGATAAGTCTTTATAGGTAAGTTTTAGAATACCTCTTGAATGAATTATTCATAATAAGCGTGAATATTTTATATTTTCATGTCAGTCCTTTGCGTAATAATTTTGTCAGCAGAAAACTTAAAACGATGTTCTACATAACATAAAAAATCCATTTATTTTTCTTTCTTTCTCGCAAGCAATGCCCGTCCGAAATAATCTAGGCGAAGCTCACGGGAAACTACACTACCGCCCTAACTCACTTAAGGTTCGAAGGTATTTGTTTACTTATGAGAGCATTACAAACTGCTCAGATGCAGAATTTCTGTAGTAGGGCACTCGTTTGATTTTGGTCGTTATCTAATCAACAAAAAGCGAGTAGCACTAGGAAGCTAATTATTCCAGCAAAGTAGGGATGTAACGGAAGTGTTTATATCGGAACCGAATTCGGAAGCGGAGTTTTTACATTTGGTTTATCGGAACCGTAATCGCGGGCAAAAGAAACATGTCACATCTGAAACAGTACTAATATGTAAATATAACAAATCAAGTTACTCGAAAAGAAGCAAATTTAATGGAAAAAAATAGTGAAAAGATAATCAACAGAAGGAAAGGGGTGAGGAGGTCCCCCGCGACAAGTGTAAACGTGTTTGTGCGCAAATGCACTGATTGTGGCCGCACCGCCGCTGTCCATCAACTTCCGATCTAACATTCGATTAAAATTTGTCGGAACCGAAATAGGAATCGAAAGTGCAATATAAATCGGAAGTTCCGCAGTTTCGGAATCGAACCTCCGTTACATCTCTCCAGCAAACTATCTTTCTTTCGTATGTATGGTACTATATCAAGAAGTGTGAGAATGGGCAATATGTACCTACATATTTCCCAATAGATATGTCTTATTTTTACTATCTATCCTTGTGACCAGTCTTTTGCTCTTTCCTGAACAGTATGACCCACAGTCATGGAAACAAGTATTATACATAAAAATGATTTATTTTAGGAACAAAACTGGATACAAAAGTACAAAAATATTCTCTCTTAAAGGTAATGATTTAGGCACAATTTCTTTAGGTATATTGAATTAGTATCAAATTATTTTTACTTATCAAATTGCCTAACTGTAAGTAACTAGTTTAGATGTTAAGAACCTTCATAACAACAATTTGACTAGATCAAACGATAAAACTAAATAACAACACATGAAGAATAATACGAAAAAATATTGCTTAAAATTATATAGTAACTACCCTTAATTATATTTGTTAAACGTAAGTAAATACTGTTTCTTTCTAATTTAAATTATTAGTTAGGTAAATAATAGTCAACCTTTCAAAAAAAATATGTAACTATGTACATCGAGATACACCTGAAATTCATCACAAATTGTCACTAAAATTGAACTAGTTATCATAACAAATTGAATTGTCTACAGTAGATTTCTAATTCTTTCATCGATATATCTTCGTGATCTCCGTTTACGGGACTCGACGGGGGTTGAATTAAATCGACATCGACAATTTCAGTAAGATGCTCACTTTTACGCTTGTGCCGTTGATGATCAGAGGAAGACTCTCCACGTTCGAAAATTTGTTTAGCCTTATAAATTGGTTCGTATTCGATCAGTTGAGCAAAAAATCCCTCATTTGGTTTAATACAAGCCCTCCTTTCCTTTACTAGCATGAACGCATCCCTGAAATATACGAAGTAATGTACACAACATTAAAATAAATTGGATTGCTACCTGCAGGTAAGTCCCAATTTTTCCATAATATAAGCAAGAACGAGAGTGGCACTTCGCGAAGTACCCGTATTGCCGTGAATCAGAACTTTAGCATTTTTAGAAAGAGCATCATCTACAAACTGTTTTACTTTAGGAAAAAATCGGATGATGTTTTCTGTGGCCATATCCACAATATCTAATATTAAATATGTAAAAATTGCATCATTAAAATGTGGTTTAACAAAGTGAGCTTCTATCGGTTGACGAACACATATAATGTGAGTAATTCCCTGATCTAATAGTTGGTTACGGCAGTTCTTTAAGGCAACCGAATAAGGTCCTAAGAATAATCCGGGAATAATTTCCTGCATTGTCCAACATATTGAGTAACTCCAAGGTATTATTGGTGAATGTATTGGAATATTTCTACATTCTATATCCATTCTCTTCTACCAACAAGAAGCATTAAAATCTAAAACAAAATTTGAGGTTAGAAATGACAGAACAAAGGCGCCAAATCGTTTTTGTTTATTTAATAGGGACGTACCCGAATTTAATAGTGAATTACTACATTTGCAGTCAGTGGGAAGTATAATCCTAAAATCTATCAAAAACGAAAACCCTCCAAGTGTCCCAGAATTGTTTTAGTTTATGGATATTTGGTAAATTACCTTAAGACGTTCTCAGCATTTTTTATATTCAACTCCTTGAGAAAATACAACGAAATCATCTATTTCATTTAAATCTTGATGGATTTATATTAGCAGTTTTTGAGATAAACTGAAATTTATGTAAAACATTCATGGAGGCGGAACACTTCAATTTAACTACTACGCCTAGAAAATCGCAAGATGGCAGCACAATAGACTGGGGGTTGTGGCTAGACATCCGCCGATTGGTACATGGCCTGCTATGGCGTTGACCATTGGCAAGTCGGATATTCAATATGGCAAATGCTAATGGGGAGAAGTAGGTTGCCTCGTAACTTTCAGCCAATAAACGTTTAGTATTAAAATACGCGAATGACGTCACCCAGAATCCCATTTTGTCCACATCATAAAATTTAATTATTGACGCAACAACAGAACAATTCAGAAAATGCAAAATGGATCGAAATGGTACGTTACATGGATGTGCTGAAAAGTTCCTGCATTGCATATAGAAAGAAACATGCTAGCGAAATATTAAACGCACTATATTCAAAATAGCTTACATTTCATCTTCATATTTCATTTCATTTCATTTTATTTATTGTGCTAAGTAATTACATAGTAATTTTTGCACTCGTCTTACAATTACTTGGTACTTACAATGTGTGTGTAGGTATGTGTATATATAAACATAACATGAAACAAACACTAGAACTATTAAAATATACATAAAAATTAAAGCCATTAATGATCACTATGGAACAATATTAAACACAAGAACACTAAGACTAAGGATGTGCAGTAAGAATGAGGAATTGAATAATGAATAGCAACGTTTTTAACTTCCGCTTAAATATACATTTATTTTGAATAGTTTTCAGATCACTTGGAAGCTTATTAAAGAAATTTACACCGGCGTGATTTGGTGATTTAGTACAATAACTATTCTTCACTTTAAAATTAGTTTTCGGTCGGGAAATGCAGACTGCACAGTCTATTGCATACGAGGTTCAGGTTCCCCTTTGCATTGCACTTTATAACCCATTCTGTTTGTAATACAGGAATTATCTTTTGGAAAAGCAAAAAACTGAATCTGCGATCCATTTGCTTTCGATTTGTTGGGGCTGCTATTGCATATAACAACGCTACAAAGATTTCCATCCATCAGCATCTAATACCTTATTATAATGACAGTAAGTATTCAATCGAATTATAATAAGTACTTATTCGTAATAGAGTCTTCAGCACTGTCTGACAATTAAGTACTTATACACAGTTCAAATATAACTGTCAAAGTCAACGAAAATTAAAACACCAATCAAATGGGACTTCCGGATTCTCGATGACGCGTCTCTCTAAAGTTACGAGGCAACCTACTCTCTCTACTAACCTTGAATGGGGATGGGGTGTGGGTAAGATACGTTTAAAAACGCCGCATGCACTGACGGAAAGTATTTATTTACCTAAGATGCAAAATGGGAAATAGGAATTTAAATAAAATGTGGAATACAAATGATTTGCAATTTATTTACTAGTCTCATAATTTAGGCACTTCCATGGCTATGGGTATTTTTATAATTTTGATACCTACTTATGATCTAATGGAAATTTGGTTTAACGCCGCTGATGATAAATTTGTAAACCGACTAATTAAACGGGTTTTAAACTGCAAGACATTTGCACTTTGCAGGTAGGTAACCCAAATAGCATTCGATATCTTTGGTACATTCATATTAGATGTAGGCATTGAATTTATAGAAATTCAATGAAATAGGTATAAATATTTTATGTCAAGTAGGTATATTAGATATTCTATAAAAATAGGTACCTACCAGTTGGATGTAATGCCTAATGGATGTTTAGGAACAAAAAATATGAGGCATGTACATTTTCAATCCAAAATACATACGGAATTGTGACGAACAATTTTTGCATATTAAAAATAACCTTCATCTACATTCTATGTCGTACCTAAATGAGATTATAAGTGCTGTAGGTACATACCTATACGCATACAGGGAATTAAGCGAGGAAAGGGACAAAAATTTGCTGCATTTTTATTATGTGAATTCGAGTCAAAAATCTCCTATGAATATGGGTCCACAAATGCTTCGTTATCGAATTATGATTTTTTTAGTAGTAGGAAAAATTTGTCACTGTTCCCGGGCGACACCCTGTATAGATACGTTTTAGAATAGGTACCTATATAGAGTCTTTCATGCGAGGTTTCCTCGACGTGCTATCCGATAGAGTTGCTTTTTTTCTGAATTACGGCAATGAATTAATAATAAATCACGTATTGTAGATATACGTCTTTCGCTATAAAAACCGATGCACGTCATTGATTTATGAATCAATTTCAGACAAGTTTTCTATAGATTTCGCACACTTGTTTTTTTTTGTACATGTTGCAGTGTTGCAGCATATGTCTGAAATTGATACACAAATCAATGACGTGCAACGGTTTCTATAGCGAAAGACGTATAGCGTTCATTTTTATAAAATCATGTGTTTATTCCCTTTTTAATAAATTTTTACTTTCTAAGTAGCGTATTCAATGCGTATAAAAAAAGCCTAAACGCTATATGAAGGCGCATGTAAAACTAAAACTATAGTATGAGTTGTGGCTATAAATATCTTTGGAATTGAATGGCACTAAAAAAGCTTCTCAATACGCCATAGTAAATGCCTGCGAGATTAGACTGCTTATGAGGGTTATGAAAAAACCTCAGATAACCTTCTGTTTTCCTGAATTGTCGAAAAAGTATCCGAGAAGTATGTACTTACTAAAGTTGTTAAAAAAATACTCGAAGAAGGTTCACTTATGCTCTTTCCAGAGACCTTAAGATCTAGAATCCGCCTGAAAAAATGTCCAATTCATGCGGGAAGCTCAAACAAGCCTTCAATTCCCGAGAATTTCAGGTATAGGTAATAGATACCTAGGTATATATTAATTAATTAATACATTTTGAGAGTTTCATACTTTGCCTATTTCAGAAAAAGGTTATAGCAAACACAACATAGTAGGTATACTACAGACAAGTGTTACCTAAATCAAACATTTGTCCCTTAGCATTGAATAAAAACCACACGAACAACCGGCACAACCACCTCGTTTGTGAAAACTTCAAACAAAGGATAGGATAGGTGCAAGCCAAGGACAGATGGCAGTGTCTTAAGTAATATTTGAAGTAACATACCTACTTAGCAATCTTTAAAAGCACTAGTGTTTTTACCCGAAATCGTAAAAATTTCAATTTGTATATATCATAGGTATAGTAGGTATACCTACCTACTTATGATTATTGATTAATGTTAATCTGTCAGTGATGACAGGAGTATTTATAGTCAGAAATTTAATTCTCGCTTAGTTTTTTATTAGTGCACTTTCACTTTCAAAAAATAAAAAGTGCACTTTTGCGCTCTTGATTTCTGTCTGTCATTCGATCAGAAATTAAAAATTATGTCATGTTTGTATTCTTGTTAAGGCATTGGGGTAAAAAATGACCCTCCACTTTTTTGACGGAAATACACGTTTTGAAGCACCACAGGAATGCGAAGGCATAAAATGTCCATAAGGACTATTAAAATCGAAAAAACATAATTGTCATATATTATCGCCTTTATTACGAATGTTAAGTTTTTTATTCGATTGTTTTGTTTCCAAATTATTCCAAATTTTCTCCATCCACCCATTAGAAAGATGTTCGGGCTAGATACAAGAAAAAGATCTACATCATTTAGATGTCGTTTATGTTGAATCTGTCAACAACATGAGAGAACCTAGTGATCCATGCGCTTAGAAAATATAGGTTTAACGTGCGTTTTAGATCGTCTAATAACGATGACAAAGAGCGCGTTTGCCTCCACTTGGAAACTGAATGATCAAAACTGACCATAAATCACATGCTACATGTTTGGCGAGGGAAAACAGTGTCCTAGGATTGCAATTTTAGACATTATAAGTTATAGGAAACAAATGTTTTGGAAAATTCACTACACGTAGGTAGCTAATAGCTTTGTTTCTTCATTAGATTTCGATGTGCCACCCTATATACCCGGCAGTACTTATACCTACTCATGATCCATTATTCGAGTGCGTAATGATAATTATTTAGTCATGCATAAACTTACTTTATAGTTACGATCATTCATCATTAGCTCAATTACATTTTACAAGTCGCCTAAGGCTGCTAACGCATTTTATAATATAGTACCATAGATCGATATCGAATAATAAATACCTATGCTAAGCTTAAAATTAGTATTTACTCATAACAAAATGTTTGTTGTTTCTATAAGTGCTTAATCGATTATTCAATAAACATGTATTAGGTAAACCAACCGTTCGCGATACATTTTAGTGTGCGTTAATCGATCAATGAAAGTGCACCTTCATTTCCATCAACTACTTTAGTCCCAAATGTTTATTTTGAATTTTCTGCTAAAGTGCGACTGGCTCTGTTTGTTTGTTTCTATACAGTGTATGACCACTACCGAATAAACCTGTCGAAGAACCTAAAAATTTACTATAAGGTATAAAAATTCGTCATTGTGGAAGTAGAAAAATAGGTATCTCTTTATCACTATATAGCGTGAGAGGCGTTTCGTGATCACCCTCTTGCGCCCAGGGAAATTTTAAAGCAATTGTTTAGGTACTTTTAACGTATGGCAGTATCGATCCTGCATGAGCAGGTATTTATTTACAATTCACACACAAATTAAATTAAAATGCTTAGGTACTGCTACAGTTCACAATTAAATATATTATTAATTAAAAATTAACTAATACATTTTGAATATTCAATAACGCTTATAGGTACTTACTTAAACAGATGTGACATACATTTTTTAATTAAAATATATTAAAGAAAGATTATTTTATTATTATTTTATTTTTTAAACATAAATTTTAAGGGGGGTGTCTACGATTAGCATGATGTGCATGCAACATGTTATCATTTAGCGTGCACATCTTGTCTCTCGTCGACTATCAGAAATTATTTAATTTTGTGGGTTAAGTTGATTTAATACAAGTAATGTATATTTTTTTTCCGTTAAATGTAATTTTTAGTTTTAGCTTAGAACATGACATTTAATTTCAATCTCTTTTTATTTTTATATTTATGAAGGCGGTTTGAGTTTAAAATAAAGGGATATTATTATTATTATACCGGTCTTAATTCTTAGGTTTTTTGAGCTTTTCTAAAGCATAAAGTATCAGAAGCAGACCTGTACTGTAACGAAGTTTTACCTACAGTTCTTAATCAGTTTTTATTTAAAAAATGCTTAAATCAAATCATTTTTACGGAAAATTGTTGGGTGATAAATTTTCGATATGCCAATATTGCGTTTTCTGAACGTTTTGAAGCACACAGACCCCAAAAAAGTGTTGCTATCACTTTTGGGGTTTCGTGTATAATGAAATTAAAAAATTTTGATACGAAAGGTGTTGGTAAGTGAATTAATATTTTTTTTAGTAATATGAGGCCTTAATCTAAATAATCTTGGACTCTTTTTACATTTTTTTTGTAATATTATTTGCATGTTGTGATCAGAAAAATCAATAGGTAAAATAAAAATGTGATGATACATGTTCTTGAAAATTGGTGACAATATTATCGAGTACTTGTAGTTGCTGTTGTCTGCGGTAATCTGCGAAGCAAAAGCATTTTTTGCAATTTAACTGACTTAACTAGATAATTTGCAGATTAACTAGATAATCTGGACTTTAACGGTTATCCGCACATAAACGGTAACACTTATACCTGCGCGACGATACACCCTACCTACCTACATAACCATCCTGCATCACACATACTTGCAGCCTCTCAGTGTCGATCGATCTCAGTCTAACAAGGTATCTCGCCAGCAGTTCAAGTTTGAGGACCCTCGCATTAGATTGGATGATCAATTCGTAATTAATAGGTAAATTACAGGGTGCCCAGTGGTACTACGAACACCTGAATTGGACAACTAGTCTTTGATAAAGCAAACGAGGCCTACCCATTATTTTCAGGATTTGTTGGTAAATAAAGCCGAGTATTTCTCTAATATGTATAATCACTCTGGGAAAATGTCTATCAGGTGCTCAGGAATTCATGTCAAATTTCCAAGACTTGAAAATGCAAAAAGTTGAAATAAAGGTGTAAAGTGTTGAACCAGAGCTTTATTTAAGGAATCAATTAACTCTACATGAACAGAAATTGTAGTAACAACATTAAGACATTTATACTTGACATGCTTCTTAGATGTTCTTACAAATACAATTGTTTCTGTTTAGGAAATTTAAAGCTACATTGAAAAAATATGGCAAGGATTTAACTATGCAATAAATATCATTTAAAAATTAAACTAATATCACTTTTTTTACATAAACACTTAAAAGTAACATAGCAATATTGTGAACATCAGCAGCATTAATAAACTTCAAAATATGTGCAGCAATATAGCAAGTATTTTTCCATCACATTCATACGACTCTTACTTATTTAATTAGACTAGATTCTGAAGCAGACGCTATTTACAACTTCGTTTTTAAAAAATAAGAAATATACATGAGGAACAATATAAAAAATGAATAACAAAATTAGCATAAATTAAAAAAAAACAGAAGGTATCTCGAATTTCTTTCCTAGAGTAAACATCAGCTTATTTGTCATGTAACATACTGTGCTTTTACTAAGGGTTACCAAACAATTTCTCCTATGTAGGACAAATCACTGAAACAGAAAGGGCGATTAGGAATAATTTATGTACCTAGTTCACAAAATTCGTAGCGTGGATTTGTTATTGGGGTAAAATTGTTGAAATAAATTAAAATATTGAACCTAAATCTACTTACCTTTTAATATATAATCTGTTAAAAGGGTTGGAACAGTAGGACTATCTTCATTAATCGCCTTTAAAACTAAAAATCAAAGGTTATTTATTTAATTAAGTTACTTTCTTGCAATCTTTTACTTTTAATAAGAACTTGGAGGGCTTGGTTATCGGGCGGGCCACTATCTAGGTGATATGGAATAACGGTGGTTAAATACTGAAAAATTGGGGTTTTAGAAAAGGTTTCACTTATAATACTTGCTCTCAAACCTTTGGATCTAATCCACTTGGAGGACGTAGGGCGTTTCCTTTTGAACTTCGTTTCTTCTCAACGTGGTATTGTCGTCGTTTATTCTGCACTGCAAGCAGTAATGAAATAAATGTGTTCTTTAGCTCTTTTTCATATTCTAATTCGTCTCTTAATGCCAGTTCCGTAATTAACGTCTCCGAAAATTCTCTAATTAAAACTTCTAATTCCATATACAATTCGTTAAGTTGGGTTAAACTGAGATCGCGAAGCTCTACAAAAGGACCTGATTATGTTTTAAAACGCTTATTTTTGACCTACTGTCTTCGTATAACGGTGAACTCAACACCTCCTTTGCCTTTTCTAAAGTTTCATTGGTGTCAATGGTGTCTCTTGAGTCTGGCGAAACCTCCAGAGATGCGTCTTCTTCCTGCATCATATCGTCAATTTCGCGAATGACCTCGTCTGCAGTCTTCAGAGGTTCTTGATCCTGATGCAAACCACCAAGAATTAAAGCGTGCATATCTAAATCATTCGCTACTGCTTCATCCTCCGAGCTTAACTCCAAATCGTCATCAGGTGTTAAAATATTCTGAAATGGGTACATTCCTATTTAGTATTGTCCTTAAAGTATGTATGATAAATTACATTAACTCGGTGATGTCACCCACAACAGCGGTTTGTTCAATTAAGAGCATTTAACTACCAAACCAACTGTTTATTTAATTTAAAAAAAACGGAATTACTCATCTACTTAATGGTATGTTAACAGTCAGCTTCCACTTACTTCATTTTGATTTAAGTTCAGTGAAGGCATATGAAGTTTTCGAGCGCACGACTTTGACCAATCGATCGGTAGTATATTTCCGAAGTTGCCGGTAATTGTCCACCACATTCTAAAAAAAAAAGAAATGCGTTAGTTGCGTGTAGTAGGTAGAAGATATAGCAGTCAATGCCAATAGATATTTCCATACGACCTTCCCTTGCTCTACTAAAGAAACTTTAAGGATTCCGCTTTTATGTAATTGTAACGGGTTGTAATGCAAATGAAGAGTTTGTTTACGATTCTTTTATTGTTCCACCGGCTGGCTTTGTTTCAAGCAATGAAACGAAACACTATATGAAGACATTGTGGCCAACGATGCACGACCGAAATTTAATATACATCAGACGTTAGAATTTAAGATCAAGTTTAGACGTGTACCAATTTTGGAACAACAATGCAAATCTTATCGGAAAAATTGGTCTCACTCGTAAAGAACGTTAAGCAGTTGGCGAGATTGACGACCTTTTGTTAAACGACGAGATGCATTCAGTGGTGTAGAGGTACTTAAATAACACGTTCACCTTGACCACATCCAAGCAATCTGCTGTAGGTACAAGAAAGTTACTTACGAATAGTGGATGGTGAAATACACATCTGCACTAAAAACCTATTTGTGGCCTGGCAGTTATGGACCTATTGAATTTGGTCTGAAATGAGCACCTGGAGACTGGGACGGTTTTTAGAAGAGCAGAATAAGATTGTGTAGGTTTAGAAATTATACGGCGCGGCCAGTTGGATGACCAGCCATATACTTTTTACAATGTAAGTGTATCAAGTCATTGTGGATGTGGATCATTAAAAAGAATAGAGGGTCCACTGCACTTGCTACGGAAGAGGCTAATGTCATTAACTTTGATCTTTGATAAGATTTAGATAGCTTTGATTCTACTCATTACACCGCATCACATAATGTGTTGATAAGGGTAGCTGTCCAGTGAGTTTTTACGGCCCATTTTAACATTTTTATTCGCAAATTCTTGACGATTGAAACGCAGAATAGATGAAGGTGCCTATACAAATAACTTAGCGGGTCATTTACATAGTAGTTCTTGATAATTAAGTGGTATAATAAAACCAATTTAAACTTCGCAAACGAAGTGAATAAACGCTACTCCTCACAAAATTTATTAAAGTTAAAAAATAGTTATTAGAGCTTGGTTTAAAAGGATAATTATATAGCGCTGTATGATTACCATGTCAAATCACTGATTCATTTCATAATTTAGAACCGTCCAGTGTTTGTATGTAATGGAATCGTTGAACCTGAAATCGATATAATCAATTTAATTAGACTATCATTCAAAGGAGAAATCGAAAAAAATTGCATTTTTCAACCTGCTGTTACATTGGAACCTGTTCTCAGGTAGATGCCTCATTCCTCTGGATTCATATTGCTCTGTAGTGCATTGTGCAGCCCCAAGAATGAAGGCATTTTTAATCCGCATGGCGCCGTAATGAAAATAAGCCAAAATTAAGAGGGAGGAATTATAATTAGGCTTCCGGAGCAGGTGCGAAATCAGTGCGGCAGGTGTTCACAATTTTGGCATCTTTATTACATGTTACACATTTCAAAAACACTTCTGATTGTAAACCCGAAGCATACAAAGTTAAAGTTGTACGACGTGTTGAATGTTAATTAGGAACACGAACCAAATTAGAATGGATTCTGCTCTAATATGACAGACTGAAACCTGTGCTAGGTACAATGACTTATAACATTAAGGAAATATCCGCAGCGCCATTCTTATTGATTTACGGCGCCGTAGAGAGAACATTTTTCAAGAAATAAAATTTTATAGATCAATAACGTTTTCTGCCACATGTAATACAGCTGTTACGCTACAGCTATTGCATGCAATCATTACGTACATCACCAACGTAATAGTCTTGTTGTAACAAAAAGACTAGAGTTTAAGCTTCAATAATCTGCCGGAGAAACGTGGAAGCGGAAAATAGTGGCAAGTGTACGCTTCAATTTAAAGTGATCAAATTTACATTGCGAATTTATTAGACCTTTAGTAGGTAGTATTACAGTTCGTTGGACCAATCAATTACGATGGGTATAGACATATGTAAAAGAAATTGAATTGTAATAAAACAATAATCAATGCTAAATTTCATTTTCACGTTTCATTTTATTTGTTTTTCAATTCTTCGACTTACAGTGAAGTTTGATACCGATGAAAAATTGAAAAACTATGAAGAAAGCTTGTTTCCTTCCATAAAAATTCATCTCCTTGCTGTTAAATGAGCTTATTACGAGTTATAGTATTCTTGAGTGTTTTTAAAGTATATGAGAAGATCTTGTTGAAAGAATGTCAGGGAATAGCAGGGAATATTCATTTACATATTACAAAGAGTTTCACAGAAAGATAAGCTATAGGCGAGCAACGAGAATTTTGGCTAGAGATTCTCGTTGTGAAAAGGAACTATGACGCTTTATCTTTAGAGGTGCAATTCACTTTAATGAGGTGACATACAGTGTCATAATATGAATTAAGCAAGTATTTTATAATAAACATTGTATACCTCGTTATATACATTTATTACAGGATTTTTCTTTTTAACATCAATTGTGAGATCAATTGGTAACTGTTTCCCCTGGGAAAAGGCGAAACATTTTAATGGAGCCGTATACCATATCCTTTTCCTTGGCAGATTGCAATAACCATTCCCTTGATGGTTTTGGTTTATTGTTTGTTTCGTGGACATACCACTTTTCATCGTAAAATATTTATTATCCAGACTATCCAGTCTACAGGGCAACCTCAAATATTGTTCAATAACAGCCGAGCAGAAATATAGAAAAATTAACAAAATTGAAACTTAAATTGATTATAATAATAGAGTTATAATTGGGGCGAAAGAAAATTGTTCATAATCATACAATAAACAAAATAAAGTAATAAATCAAAATACAATAGTTGGGTATTATGTTATAAAATAGGAGAAATTATATTAGTGTAATGAAAAAAAGAAAAAGCAAAAATTATTGGATCATACTTATAAGGAATTTTTAATTAGTACGTGTATCGCATATAAAGTTATAATTATGACACACTCGATAAATTGGCAAATTTTGTAAAAGATTTGTTTTGCAATAGGTTAATTTAAAATTTTTGAAATACCTGGAGGTATAGCGAAATTTCATTCCATAGTAATGTACAGGGTGATTCCTATAGTACCTGCCACCGTTTGGGAGCGTATATACAAGAATGACACACTTAATTCTTTTACGTTTGCTACTTATGGGTAAAAAATTTAACTTTCTAGCAGTAGATTTTGTGGTTAGCCTCTTGCAGGGTCGTATCCATTACAGCGTAATGCTAGATATTTTAAAAGACAACGTATACGTTCTTGCTCGTATTTTTGAAATGCTGAATTCCATACTATAACACCACATTCAAGATTGCTTCGTACAAATGTGGAAAAAAGTAATATAATTTCCAAAATCTAAGCAAACGCCTATAATAAAACCTCGAATAAAACCTAAGGTGTTAAAGGGTTGTCAAAGAATTGTATTAATGTGTAAGCTATTTTGTATGAGTGTAAGAGTTATAACACGAGATATAATTTTTATTTGTATAATTATATTGATGAGAATGTGCAATACACCGAAATGTCGGAAAATTCTCATTTTTCGATTTATATCATACCTACGATTTACATCATTTTGGAACAAGCCATGATATCTGTCTATAATATTGGAAACTATACAATTTTGATATAGACCGTACTTTAAATAGTATATTAAGATACAAGTGTATAATCAAGTCTTTAAAGCACGCGCAACGAGTTTAAGGGCACGACGCAAAGCGGAGTGCCTTTAACGTTGCAAGTGCTTTAAAGACCAATTATACACGTGTATCTTATAGTATTTTTTATTATACCTGCAGTATAATTTAAAAATCGGAAATACAATGAAGTCATATTGACGTTATACTCGAATACATGTTTAATTAAGTGGGCTGGGTGTTCGAAATTTCACGATTGCCATGGAAATGTCACTTGACGTTTGCTTATAATCATCATCAAATTTGTAAATAAAACGATTTCCGTTGAAAAAGATAATACATCGTCCATTAAATCGCTTGTAAAATCTAAACAAACGTTGGTAGGTGTAAAATCCAAATCCAGTAAAGCCTATTATAAAGAATATGAAAAGTTGTTTCCATGGACGAATAGGAAGTTACTTACGAATACAGTCTTAAATGCATCCCTAATGCTGGCATATATGAAGGAAATATCAAAGGTATTTAAATCTTCTATATTTTGGTGCATTCATTCAAAACTAAAGCAATGCTGCGATTAAAAAGTGGAACAGATTTGGAAGCATACCCTAAATTACGCGCGTTTGTGAAAGCTTCAACCAAAGGATAGGTACAAAAGCCAAAGGAATGTTCTGCATTTACAGAAAGCGACCTAAGAGGATTTTTTTATTTCATCCAGATGACAGTTTTAAAAGTCATACTTGAAGTATCGTTACTTAGCAACTTTAAAGCACGTGTGTTTTAAAGGCCCTTTTTCGCACGCATTTGAGTGTTTAAAACAGAGATTGTGATTCAGGTATAATAAAAAAGAATTGATACATAGCCACTTGGAATAAAAGCAAATTTAACGCCAGTTTCAAAATTTGGTTTTGTGCATGATGTGTGGTGCCAATTTTCTTATTTATGGATGCAATTAAATGAAATCTCATACATATACACTTTAAATAAAAGGAAAACTAACACCAAGTTAAAAATTTGGTTTTGCACATGCTGTAGCCTTACCCAGGAGCTCGTTTTCTATATTTATTTACACGTCGATGCGAAAAGGGCACTGTGAATGTTGATAGATTAGGCTCAATTTTTGGAATTGCGTGTTATATAGCTTAAGCTATACGAATATTGAATTTTATGCAATTCGGTTCAAAACTCACGCAGATTACATACAAAGGGCCATACTTATTTTTTGGGGTACATTACCAATTCACGAACTTTGATCTACAAATTTGATAAAGAATCCAACTACAACATTTCATCGTAATCGGTCCATTCGTTATCGAACTATTGTGCTAACGGACAGACACCGCATCTGGGATGGTCAAACTCTTTACCTTTTTTAAACCCGAATGTGCAAATCTGTCCCTCTTAGGGTCGGAAATAATAATCAAATTATTTCAATTTGAAATCCTTTACTTTTTGGATTGATCGTTCTGTTTAAAGTAAAAAGTTCCAATAAAAATACTAAAATTTGTATATAAAGTAGCAAGATTGTAACCCTTCATTTCGAAGTAAACTGACGGTGAGGTATGCAGGTACAAACTTACTTAAATCCTTTATGAATGCGCAAGAGTTGTAAATTATTTGTCACATCAAGGGTTTACAGGCGCGTCAATTGTGTGAATGTTGGTAAATCTATTGTTAAAAAAACACCTTTAGATAGTAGTCGACGTGACGTACATAGGTATATAATTTATCGAGAGTAAATACACAAGAGCTTGATTTTTAATCGCATAATTTTATTTTTACACGAAAGTTTTGTTGCAACGGAAAAAACTCGAAACCAAAAGTGTGATAAAATCGTGACAGTTTTAGCTGGAGCGATTTTATTAATATTATGCTTTTGATCGAGAGTTTTTTCCAGGAGGCAACAAAATTTGAGTGAATTAAAAATAAAATTATCCTGATCAAGGTCTAGTGTATTTTAGGGAGATTAATAAAAGACAGTAAATTTTACAACCACTACATATTTTCCGTATTAATGGAGTGTATTAATCATATAAAATACATATGCCTTATTTGCACCATAAAAATTAGTTAGCTACGGAAAATACACATAAGTATATAAGAACTGCTTTCTTGTTTTTTAGCAGAATTAACAAATATGCTGATTGATTTAACGACTTTATATAGGTTATGAGTAGGTACGTTCGTTGAAATTTTCAAATTTTGCACTGCGCTGTGTTCTAAACGATTTAGCTCGCAATACTGTGGTAGGGAAATTAATACTGTGACTTACAAAAAGAAATGTTTAGTGAGTAGAGCACAAAACAGAAAAATTTCACAAGAAACAGTACCTAATATGGAAATTTTAAAATTAAAAATTCATAATATAGTACGGTGCAATTAGTCGACAAAACGGCTTAACCTAAACATCAAAAGTAAAAGTTTCCCATTAACTGCAAATTGTTCTATACAGTCCACATATTGTTTGGTAAAAAGTTACACCAGTTGGTAAATTAGTAGTTTTTGGTGTTTTTCTTAAATATTTAGAAAACTATGGGGTTTGGCGAGAAAAGTACCATATCCAAAATAATTCTACATTAAATTGTGAATAAAAATGGTCTTGTGTATAATCTTGCTCAAGTCAACGATTCCAGAGTTACGGAGGGTGTAAAAGTAGGCATTTTTCGTATTTTTTCGATTTTCTGGAAAAATGAAATCATGTTTGAAGTAAAGAACACTGAAGATCTGGCTTGTTTTCGTTACCAGTGTTACTTGCAAGCTATTTCAAAGCATCCTATACATTCACTGTTCAAGTTGGCTGCGCTTCTCCCCACTTCAGCAGCTACCAGGTAGAACATTCATTTAGAACTTACCATCAGGTGCAGCAGTGGCTGCATGAGAAGAAGAACCCGATGAAGTGGGAATGCAAGATTGTCGAACACCTGAGAGCAATAACAACACATCCTGCAACTCCCCAGGAATTACTGTCCCTCATAGTGGAAGTCTCTTGAAAAAATGGCCCCCCTTGAGAAGGTGGTAAGGTTATCGTTCCTTCAAGGACTTATCAGTAACATACCACCGGTCACTAAAGCGCAATTTGTTTTAACCGGTTTTAACAAAAAAAATAGTTTCCTTAGTGATAATCTCATATTTTTTCCAAAAGAATCTAAAAAAAAAGATGAAAAATTTCTACTGTTACACCCTCCGTAACTATGGAATGGTTCAATTTAACAAGATTATATATGAGGCCATTTTTGTTCGCAATTTACTGTAGATTATTTATTTTATTTCGCGCTAAATAGTATAGTTTTTTAAATATTTAAGAAAAACTTATCACAACTACTAATTTTCCAACATTTACTTTTATTCCAAGTGGTTATGTTTCAAATTTCATTTGAATGCCTCCATAAATAAGAAAGTTGGCACTGCGCATGCGCAAAACCAAATTTTGAAACTAGTGTTATATTTGCTTTTATTCAAAGTGGCTATGTGTCAGATTTCATTTAAATCCCTCCATAAATAAGAAAGTTGGCACTGCGCATGCGCAAAATCAAATTTTGAAACTAGCGTTATATTTGCTTTTATTCCAAGTGGTTATGTATCAAATTTCATTTAAATATACTTCATAAATAAAAAAGTTTGCAAATCGGTTTATAAATGGTCGAAATGCGAAAAGAGCATTGTGAATGTTGATCGATTAGGCTCAATTTTTGGAATTGCGTTTTATATGGCTAAAGCTATACGCAATTTCATGCAATTCGGTTCATAACTCACGGAGATGTCAAAAGGGCCTTCCTTATTTATTGGGTTACATTGCCAGTTCACGAACTCCGATCTACAAATTTGATAAAGAATCTCGTAAAGAATCCACCTACAAAATTTTATCGTAATCGCTCCATTCGTTATCGAGATATCGTGCTAACGGACGGACAGACGGACAGACACCGCAAAATTATAAACTCGCTAGGAGCTCGTTAATAAATGATAATTTTCTTCCATGGGGATCGTGGTCCCCATTACACTGAATGGCCGCGTTACCTGCACGTTGTATGGCAATACTTAAATTTGTCGTAAGTAAGTGGTAGCTCGGGGTTCCCCAGTAATATTGGTAATGCGTTTTCCCAGGTATTCCACAAAATTTTCGAGCTTCTCTACACCAAGGTCCCAATGTCTCTACTGCGAAAGGTATAAAAATATGGTTCTGTTCTATAATAATTGAACTTCAGCTACCACACCACTCGTTTTACTAGAAAATTAATCCAAAATATTTCAGTGGTGCCAAGTCATAAAGCTAGGAAAAACTGTCCCAGACTACTTGGGTGTGGCGCCTACTCTTCAGATTTTGACTCTATCTGGGAGATGTCAGCAAAACACAAAATAGCAAAATTGTACACGAAAAAACAAACCGGTGGTATTATAAAAAAAAAGGACCCCCACAATGTTGGGGATTGGGCGCCAGCTCTGCGCTACGTTTAAAGAACACAGCGCAGCGCTTGCTTTTGGTAGTCATCGAACACAATAGTGGTGTTAGAGGCTAATAAACCACCCCCAAAAGTTAAAGGCTTTTTGCAAAATTTATAATTGCGCTTGGTTAACTTGAGCGCTAGGTCTACAGAACAGAAAACATCAAATTTTTACCCGAAAAGACAAAATGGTGGTGCCCCCTCCCCCCACACTATTGGAGGGTGATGACAGCTCTAAAATTTGTGGCGCTAG
Source organism: Photinus pyralis (assembly GCF_008802855.1). Taxonomy (NCBI): domain Eukaryota; kingdom Metazoa; phylum Arthropoda; class Insecta; order Coleoptera; family Lampyridae; genus Photinus; species Photinus pyralis. The sequence goes on from NW_022170511.1 coordinate 27,913,866, forward strand.
CTGGCGCTAGGTCAGCAAAACACAAAACGTCAAAATTTTACCCGAAAAAACAAAATGGTGGTGCTAGGAAAAATTGCCCCCTGCACTATTGGGGGGTGGCGCTAGCTCTAAAATTTGTGGCGCTAGCTGGCGCTAGGTCTGACGAACACAGCGCTTGTTTTTGGAAGTGATCGGACGCAATGATGGTGCTAGCGTTAACATAGCACCCCCCGAAAGTCAAGGGCTTTTTTGCAAAATCTATAATGGCGCTAGCTGAACTCAAAGTGGCGCTAGCTGGCGCTAGGTCAGCAGAACACAAAACGTCAAAATTTTACATGAAAAGACAAAATGGTGGTGCTAGGAAAAATTGCTCCCCTCACTATTGGGGGGTGGCGCTAGCTCTAAAATTTGTGGCGCTAGCTGGCGCTAGGTCTGACGAACACAGCGTTTGCTTTTGGAAATGATCGGACGCAATGGTGGTGCTGGCGTTAACATAGCACCCCCCGAAAGTCAAGGGCTTTTCTGCAAAATCTATAATGGCGCTAGCTGAACTCAAAGTGGCGCTAGCTGGCGCTAGCCATAGAGATTCTAGCGCAATCTGTCTTTAGTCAAAAATTTGAAATGGTGGTGCTAAGTTAACGGAGCCGTATAAGGGCTACTTGTTTACAATACTTACAACGTACCAGAAAAAAACATGCATTGTATTTGTTGAATTAACGTAATTACGTTTTACCATTCTATATTTATAAATTCACTGATTCTATCTCCGAGAATAGAGCGCAACGTATCGTAAATTCGCCTATACACTTTTTCCCTTTCTTTTAATTGTAATTTAATTTATGAAAATAATTAAAGGAATGTTGAGTAGGTCATGGAAAAGATAATGTAACGCGTCTCGTGTGACGAATACGTACGATTACGGATTCCGAGTATGGGCTTCATGGCAAACGCCCCCTGTATCTTCTTTACGGAACTAAATAAGCGGTTAACAACTTGTCCATTTACGCTGTCTATCTAGTGTGGTATTATGTTTGCGCTTACCTTAGACGTTAAACTTTTACACAATTGAAACGCAAAATCAAACTGGTAGGTTTCGCACGCGTAATCCACGCAGCTTTCCAACAGGCCGAACTTGTTCAACAACTTAATGGCGGACTCGATGGAAAGTGTGCGCGCCCAGAGGAATGCGACTTGGTTCGCCGCCGCAGCGCCTCCACTCTGCTTGGCAACGCGATATGCCTCCTCCCACATTGACAAGCCCCTATACATGTTCATTGCCGATTTCCAATCACCCGCCGCCAAATAGTGCACCTCGGCTGCCCGGTGCTTTCCTTGCGTCTCCAACTGCTGCCCCAAATGCAAATGGGTGGTTTGAAGCAGGTCGGGGTGGAATTTCTCCACGAGCCGGACCTAATCACGAACAAAAAGTTTAGATACAGTCGCACCATGGTGCGACTTTACCATGTTGTCGTACTGATCCGCCCGCTTATACATGGCGATGGCCAAATCGGGCGCGTCAACCGATAAGTAAAGCTTCTCGGCGTCGCGATACTTCCCGGCATTTTCAAGCTGCTCGGCCTGCTTCAGATACATCTCCGACACCTCGCTCCGATCCAAAAACCGCGACGCTAAACTGTAGGCCTTCTCCCACTGCCCCGCCTCGTTGTACATCTCGGCGGCCTCCTTGTACAAACCGGCGTTTACGTACATCTTTTCGGCGGTGGAGTAGTCCTAGAATAGTGAAAGTGAGGACTGCGGCGGAAGAGGGGTTATTACCCGGGCGCTTGCGAAATGATTGCCGATCGTCTGGTAGTACTTCTCCGTTGACTCGGACTCGTCCAGGACTTGCACGATGTGCACGGCCTTCTTCCACTGGCGCGCGCCGATAGCGGCGTCTAGAGCTTTACGCGTGCGACCCGCCTCGATGTAATGGTTGATGGCGGCGTCCATTTGCTTGTTTTCGTACAGATGGTCGCCCCACTCCTCTTCCAGTTGTACAACCTTCTCGGGCTCCACGCTGCGAGCCAAAGCGATCGCCTTGCTCCACACCTTTCCTGATTTTACAATTAGGAATTTGCCGTAACCGTGCAAACTAACCTTTTTGGTAGCACTCCATTGCCAGGGACGATTTTTGGAGTTTCTCGTAAATTTCGGCGCAGCTCTCGTAGAGTTCGTGCTTGAGAAGGATCTTGAGCACGTTGGCTACCAGACCGCTGTCATTTAGTAATTCTTTGTGCTGGATCAGGAGAGAAGAGGCGCGCACGAAGCAGTTCGATTTGAGATAGAGAGTCATCGCCTTCTCATAGTTGCCTTGTTTCTCGAACACTTGGCCAGCCTTCTCGTTTTGCCCGGTGCGTAGTAGGAGAGACATGTAATCTTCTTTCAATTGGGCCAGTTTACTATATCCCCGTTGTTCTGCCAATCTACGACAAATGGCCTGTAGAATCCCTAATTTCAAACAGTTCCAAGATTGGGCTACTAGTTCAAAAGTTATAGCCCTTTGAATTTTTTTTCAAATTGGTTTCTAGTCTATAACTTTTGATTGAGAAGTCTGATCGAAAAAGTACGAATTGTATTGGATTCTACGCACCAAAATTAATAAGAAAAAGTGTTTTCCCGAGAAATTTTGGTGCAGTCGATTTTTGGTAAAAAAGGAAGGTTATACACTGCTTTTTTTGAGCCTCGAAGAAAAAATTCTCAGATCGATCCGGAAAAAAAAATTTCTGATAGAATGTGGCCTGTAGAATCCATAATTTCAAACAGTTCCAAGATTGGGCTACTAGTTCAAAAGTTACAGTCCTTTGAATTTTCTTTCGAAATTGGTTTCTAGTCTTATAACTTTTGATTGAGAAGTCAGATCGAAAAAGTACGAATTGATTTGGATTCTACGCCACCAAATTAAAAGAAAAAGTGTTTTCCCGAGAAATTTTTTGGTGCAGTCGATTTTTGGTAAAAAAGGAAGGTAATACACTGCCTTTTTTGGGCCCCAAAAAAAATTGTCTAGATCGACCCGGAAAAAAAATTTCTTATAGAATGTGGCCTGTAGAATCCATAATTTCAAACAGTTCCAAGATTGGGCTACTAGTTCAAAAGTTACAGCCCTTTGAAATTTCTTTCGAAATTGGTTTCTAGTCTATAACTTTTGATTGAGAAGTCTGATCGAAAAAGTACGAATTGTTTTGGATTCTACGCACCAAAATTAATAAGAAAAAGTGTTTTCCCGAGAAATGTTGGTGCAGTCGATTTTTGGAAAAAAAGGAAGGTTATACACTGCTTTTTTTTGGGCCCCGAAGAAAAAATTGTCGCAGATCGACCCGGAAAAAAAATTTTCTTATAGAATGTGGCCTGTAGAATCCATAATTTCAAACAGTTCCAAGATTGGGCTACTAGTTCAAAAGCTACAGCCCTTTGAATTTTCTTTCGAAATTGGTTTCTAGTCTATAACTTTTGATTGAGAAGTCTGATCGAAAAAGTACGCATTGTTTTGGATTCTACGCACCAAAATTAATACGAAAAAGTGTTTTTCCGAGAAATTTTGGTGCAGTCGATTTTTGGAAAAAAGGAAGGTTATACACTGCCTTTTTTTTTGCCCCGAAAAAAAAAAAATTGTCTCAGATCGCCCTGGAAAAAATTTTTCTTATAGAATGTGGCCTGTAGAATCCATAATTTCAAACAGTTCCAAGATTGGGCTACTAGATCAAAAGTTACAGCCCTTTGAATTTTCTTCGAAATTGGTTTCTAGTCTATAACTTTTGATTGAGAAGTCTGATCGAAAAAGTACGAATTGATTTGGATTCTACGCAACCAAATTAATAAGAAAAAGTGTTTTCCCGAGAAATTTTGGTGTAGTCGATTTTTGGTAAAAAAGGAAGGTTATACACTGCCTTTTTTTGAGCCCCGAAAAAAAAATTGTCTCAGATCGACCCGGAAAAAACATTTTCTTATAGAATGTGGCCTGTAGAATCCATAATTTCAAACAGTTCCAAGATTGGGCTACTAGATCAAAAGTTACAGCCCTTTGAATTTTGTTTCGAAATTGGTTTCTAGTCTATAACTTTTGATTGAGAAGTCTAATCGAAAAAGTACTAATCGTTTTGAATTCTACGCACCAAAATTAATAAGAAAAAGTGTTTTCCCGAGAAATTTTGGTGCAGTTGATTTTTGGTAAAAAAGGAAGGCTAAACACTGCCTTTTTTTTGACTTGAAAAAAAAATTGTCTCGGATCGACCGGGAAAAAACATTTTCTTATAGAATGTGGCCTGTAGAATCGATAATTTCAATCAGTTCCAAGATTGGGCTACTAGTTCACAAGTTACAGCCCTTTGAATTTTGTTTCGAAATTGGTTTCTAGTCTATAACTTTTTTTTGAGAAGTCTAATCGAAAAAGTACTAATCGTTTTGAATTCTACGCACCAAAATTAATAAGAAAAAGTGTTTTCCCGAGAAATTTTGGTGCAGTTGATTTTTGGTAAAAAAGGAAGGCTAAACACTGCCTTTTTTTTGACTTGAAAAAAAATTGTCTCGGATCGACCGGGAAAAAACATTTTCTTATAGAATGTGGCCTGTAGAATCGATAATTTCAATCAGTTCCAAGATTGGGCTACTAGTTCACAAGTTACAGCCCTTTGAATTTTGTTTCGAAATTGGTTTCTAGTCTATAACTTTTTTTTGAGAAGTCTAATCGAAAAAGTACTAATCGTTTTGAATTCTACGCACCAAAATTAATAAGAAAAAGTGTTTTCCCGAGAAATTTTGGTGCAGTTGATTTTTGGTAAAAAAGGAAGGCTAAACACTGCCTTTTTTTTGACTTGAAAAAAAAATTGTCTCGGATCGACCGGGAAAAAACATTTTCTTATAGAATGTGGCCTGTAGAATCGATAATTTCAATCAGTTCCAAGATTGGGCTACTAGTTCACAAGTTACAGCCCTTTGAATTTTGTTTCGAAATTGGTTTCTAGTCTATAACTTTTTTTTGAGAAGTCTAATCGAAAAAGTACGAATCGTTTTGAATTCTACGCACCAAAATTAATAAGAAAAAGTGTTTTCCCGAGAAATTTTGGTGCAGTTGATTTTTGGTAAAAAAGGAAGGCTAAACACTGCCTTTTTTTTGACTTGAAAAAAAATTGTCTCGGATCGACCGGGAAAAAACATTTTCTTATAGAATGTGGCCTGTAGAATCGATAATTTCAATCAGTTCCAAGATTGGGCTACTAGATCAAAAGTTACAGCCCTTTGAATTTTGTTTCGAAATTGGTTTCTAGTCCATAACTTTTGATTGAGAGGTCCAATCGAAAAAATACGAGATGTTTTGTTTGGAATCTGCGTATCTAAATCAATAAGAAGGGCACGCTCTCAAATTCTTCTTCGAATCTAATTTCAACGCACCTAAATAGTACGTTTCGGCTCGCGAACTCCTCTCCCACCTCTTCTCGCCCTGTAGAAGCAGGCCTTATTTTTTGAACGCCACTCGCTTGCCGCAATACGTTTTTCACCAGACATATCTTTGTTCAAGTTCACTATGACGCGCTATATGTGTACATTTGCCTATGCTTACTAAAATATACAGTTTTGCGTCTTGAACATCACATCCCTCGACACAATGTCTCCAGATTCCTCCGGTATCCATAAACCGTCTTTGTCCCCACTTCTTTCACTTGTCGCCACTCCCACCACTGTTACCCTGTTTTGAGTAGTGGTTTTTACTGGCAAAATACAATTTACACATAACAACCATAACCTCTCCCTAAGATTTTTATGAGGTACTAGCACAAAGGCTTTGTACCTATAGTTTAAGAATATAAAACGTTCCATAAAACTTTATATTTCGCAATTATTGTATTATATCTCGACTATGACATATGAACTAAATTACTCTTTCAAGGTCGCGCTTCTTCAACTGTAACTGTAACCCTCGCTTCCTCCTCCTCGTTGCTGTTCCACTTCTGTTTCTCCCCCGATGCAAAAATGACAAAGAACGTATTGCCTATCACGTAAACTGCGGCGGATATGTAGAAGACTACGGCCCACTGTTTCGTACTCGCCTCGTCGGTTACGATGAATTCCAAAATTAAGGGCGCGATTATCGAGGTGATGTTCGAGAGTCCGTTCGTGATGCCCATCAGGGTACCGGCGTGATTCGGCGATATGTCCATGTGGTTGACGTTGTAGCCGCAGTACGTGAACGAGTTGACGCCTACGGCGATGAAGAGCAGGACGATCGCCGCGTCTTTGATGTCGGCGTCCGTATCGCCGATCGCGCCCAGAACGACGAGGGAGGCGGCTGGGACTAAAGAACCTAAAATTGGGTTACGCATGAGTTATCCGCGGAGTGGTACCCACCGATACTGTTGGCGATCTTCCTTGTTGTACCCGTGGTGAAGATTCCCCTGGTTATGGAGTAATCGGTGATTGCGCTGAAGGCGAAGCTTAAAATCCAGAAGAGTAGGTAAGGCCCTGCGGAGAGTAGGCCGTTCTATAAAATCGAGTGCAATTTTTTTGAGATTAAAAGTGGACAGGACTCACTGATCTTATGTCAAAGTGGAGCACGCTCTGGAGGAAGGTGGGGATGTTAGTGAGCAACGTGGTGAAACCCCAGTTTTGTCCACTATGCGCGATTAGTATCGCCCAAAGCGGTAGAGACGTCGCAATTGATCTCCAAGGTGTTGAAGGAAGCTCCTTTTGTTCAGCGTGTCCCAAGGCGGCTTCGATGTACGCTTTTTCTTTGGGATCAATCTTGGTGTGCTGACTTGGGCTGTTACGTCCGAGTACCATCCACACGACAACCCACAACAGGCCCCCCGTGCCGTACGTGTAAAAGGCGTACGGCCACCCGACTGTTGTGCCAGAAATCCACCCTGTGAACGTCAGAGATACGACTGTTCCGAAGGGACCGCCGGCGTAGACGAATGTGCCCAAACGGGCGCGCTCACTCGGAGGCACCCATTTCGACAGCAAATTATGGCACGACGGATAAAAGAAACCTTGAGTAAACCCCTGAATGATTCGACAAAGCATCAGAGCCCAACCGCCCACACTTGCCATGACCGGAATTAGGAGCGTGAACAGCGAGCTCACGCCCATTGCGCCCACTAGAAACCACTTCGGTCCGTAGTATTTTGCCAATTGACCCGCGCCTATTTGCGGTATGACGTACCCCCAAAAGAACGACGACAGAATCACGCTCTTGTCATTCCACGTGTAGGTCTGCAAAATCGGGGTGGTTTAAGTGGAGGAGACTGTAGACTTACAGGTATGTCCTTATTAGGGTTGGTTTCTGGATTGGTCATGGCTACGATTCCCACCGATAGATTCGCACGCATTCCGTACGCTATCATTAGTAGAACAAAGAGCATAATTCCCTGCGTATGTCTGGCACCATACCGGAAACCTATGTGGGACAGTGTTAGCAGTAGTCTACTTTGTTCAAGCGTACCGGGATTAAGATCATCCACGATTTTTGCGCCATCTTCCTTGGCGACGACCATTTTATCGACACGAGCTTGACTTCTGCAATGTCAAATGCACAAACACACAATACAAGAAGCGTTTACTGATAAATGATAAGATAAGTACAACTATGTGTGTTGGTACTTGAAAATGACACGATGACCCATTTTTCTTCCTAAAGGGCAACGATTAATGGCGTCTTACCCAATGTTTTGACGCCATTTACTTTATTGAGTGGTTCCAAAATAAACCTTTTAACGGAAAACTATGAATGTGGTGTAATGATTTGGGCTTATGGGCTTATGGTATATCCAAAATCAATGACGGTGAGTAGCCACCCTAAAAGCGATTCGGTAATTCTAACCCGAGGAATTAAATGAAGCAATAGTACCTTTTAAATGTTGCAATCGCAGCAAGTCGCTGACCTCAGGCGGATGGAGCTTTTACCACCTCGTCTCTAATTTCCACAGCTCTGCTGTTTGGAAGACTTCACGTAGTGGTTCTGGACCCTGGGATGTCTACACTGCTTTCCTTCGCTGGACATCTTCCGAGTAGAAATTCTCTCAAAGGCGGTCCCGCGGAATAACGCTTGCAAAACAAACGGCGGGATTATTTTATTTTCCATTTACCAATGGGAGTTTTTACGCTGTCGACAATGAAGCTGAAGTACGTCTTCTTAGTAAATTTATTTCCACGCTGCGAAGAATTTTGGCACTAAACTCCTTTTCTTGTACTACCTTTTATGATTCACTTAGCCCTTAACTATAGGACCAACCCGCTTGCTATACACCAAAGTCTAACGCTAATTGTTTTTTATAAATCGCAATGATTTTACCCCTATAGTTGGCAGAGAGGGAGTGTTCTAATGTCTCATTCCCCGCGCATTACATACTTACTGAGTCATAACTGTCGAATCCGTTGCCTGCTAAAATAATCTACACTGTTAACTAAACCTTTAATTTACATTGTCAATGCAATGGTTTGATTGTTGGTCACTCATCGCCCTTGCCGGTTTCTCATGTTTTACCATGATGGAAACAAAAGTCTCATTGACAATTGAAAACTGACCGTACAAGTAAACAAACTATAAGAAAAATCCGTTTCTCTGTAGATCTGAGACAAGTCACTATTTGATCCATTTTTGAGGCACGGGTTTGCTATGTTACTCGCCTGATATTGGGAATTTATTTGCTGAAAAATAAAACAAGACACAATTTTTATCGAAACCTTTTTAGGGATCTTTGTTTTTACACTTTCATGCCTACTTTATGTCAGGGATTTCGACGTATTTCAGTTTGACGCCAAAAATAATGACGGATACCCTGTAAATGACAATATTTCAATTTATTAGGTGTAAATTGGGTGGATTATTTACGAAATAAGCCCAGATTTGGTTTATTGTATTTGAATTTGTGTTTCATTGTTGATTTTCCTTTTGGAATTGTTTGTAATTGCGTAATTGTTGTTTAAACTATATCGCTTTTGTAAATTGTTTGTTTGGATTTGTGTATTTAATTGTAAAATATGAAATTGAGTGATAAAATTTAGGGACATCTGGTAGTTTGCGATAAGGAGCTTTATCTGACGAAAGTTAATTAACGCTGTTCTTTTCACTACGCGTTATTTCGGCGTAAGTGGAGATGCGTTCTTTCAAAGCTGTGATTATCCATCTGATTGTGATTGGCGGTTGATTTGAAAAATTCTGAAGAAGGAAGTGGTGTTTTGTTAAAGGCTGCTGCAAGTGTCGCAATGGTTGTGGAGCGTGTATATTGCTTACGCTAAATTTAAGGGCAGTTGGCCTCATTTGTTTTGTTGAAGACACGGTTCGTCGAAATAAAGTGCCCAGAACTCACTGTTAATAGGAGATTTAAGTTATCGTCAAGTGAAGGAGTAAGGGTTCCTGGAAAGTTTTTTGAAGCGGTTTGTCCGTATTCAGAAAAATTTAGTTCGTGTATTTCTGCTGTCTGCTTAGTAAAACCTTTCTAAAAGGCATATCTTTCGTTAGAAGTTAAAAAGATTGTTTAAATTTTATTGATCGACCGCATGCGTGCGGGGTATTATGTTCAAACAAGCTTTGTAAGCTTTTCATTTTTTTTTCAGGGATTTCCTTTTCGTAATAAATTTTTGTCGTTGTCAATAAATTAATCGTGTATTTATTCGAATCCTTTGTGCGACCCAGATAGAGTTTTCATTCGTGCCCCCAAGATTTATTTCAGGTGTCAATACAATCTATCGAGGCCACCGAGTCTCTTAAATTGAGACGTTTTGAATCGGTATTAGGATTCTTCTTTATAGCAGATGCCGGATACCAGGAAGATATATATAAATAATTGTATTTCAATTTTAATTTGATTTGAGCTAGCTGGCCAGGTGGTTTGTGGGTAGTGGAGTACGCCATTGCACACAGTACTACCTGCTATCTTCTGTCAACACTGATACACAAGTTTTATATGATTAAAAATGTTATATTAAAGAAACGATTTCGGGAAAAATGTAATACTTAGAAAACACCTCAGTAAAATGACACTAGTTGACTCATAAATTAAAGTACTCGACCCCAAAGGGGCCTCGTACTTCAATTTTTCCTCATCCGTAATTTGTCATTTTATTTTATAGTAACCATTGCTGCAGCTTTTTAGCCCAAACATTTATGGCAGTCCTCTAATCGTTTCTGGACAAAGTTTACAGATATGTTCATTTCTCTGTCGATTTGATACAGGTCTCCTTTTTTGTATAACTTGTACTGCAAAATTTAAAGAATGGTATCCATGAGCTCAAAGTTCCATTTTACAACTAATGAGAAAGAATCACCAAAATCTTTTGTTTGGGTGCGCTTATCACTCGTAAAAAACATACAAATTTGTTCACGGAATAAACTTCCGTGGGCCGATCTCTTCAGGAATGTTAAATTGAGCATAAATTGCTATATCTCCAAAACGGTCGACTCCTGTACAAAATAACGCCTACAAAATGGCTTCTTATTAACGACAACGAGCGTCTTTAATCATCCATTCGTGTCTTCCTTTCTGATCTACCAATTAAATGAGAGCTAGGGTAATAAAACCCGCTTAAAGGAAATGACCTTATTCAGTAGTTCTCAAAACTTCCGGAATTCGTTCAGAATGTTTTGTAATAAAATCATTAAATCCACAGGTAGCTTAATTAATTAAATTAATCCAACACCTGGTACATTCTCCTATTCAAAGGAATGTTAACTAAAATTTAACTCCCACAAAAGAATGGTATCAATCTTCACGATTAATGAGAAAACATCATCAAAATCATTTTTTTGGGTTCGCCTATTATTTTTAGAAAATCACATTCCGTGGGTCGATCTCTTTAGGAATATTAAATTTACTTTGAGCATAAATTTTGTATACAAAATCTTCGCCTGTTTTTACCCGATGCAAGAATTTCAAATAACTTACATTTATCGAAATGATCCCCAGATTACAGTCCATTTTCCCTTTTGAAAGGTAGCAGCAATTTGGAAAATTGGATAGTGGACAGCTGGACCTTTTGTATGCTGGGCCAATTTGATTAGGTAAAGTGAACCTCTAAAGATGGCTCATAAAATTGAATCAGGAACAAAATGAGCTTTAGATTTTTCCTAATTGGGCAATGGAAATTTAGTTTACTCACTGAAATAATTTAGCAATGTTCTGCAATATGGCAATGTCAATTTTACCCTTATACAGTAGCAAAAGCACTAACTAACCGTCTTTAAACGCACAAATTTGAAATTTGTTAGCACCCACTTATTAATAAGGGAGGTATTTCATTGATGTCGGTCGGTGTATCTGTCGGTTTGTCTGTCATTTCCGGCTGAACGGCTGAACCGATTGGAAGTAAATTTGGTGAACATATTCCTAGACATAAAAGGAAGAGCTTTCGGGCAGAATTGCGCATGCGCTGGTGGTGCACTAACCACAGCACAATTTTGGTCGTAACCAACCACTTCAAATATAAACGCAATGAACGTTCGGTACCCTGGACCACAACGCATTCGTGGTAAAATGTATTTAAACGCCATCATGCGGATCCAATGATGCAGGAAAACGAAAATGTTAGTTTCACTTGTAAACGCAATTCGCAATGGATTTAAATGCACCGTTTTGGAGACGAGGCTTTAAAAAACCATATTTTTGCCATCCATTTGGCCGTAATGCTCTGATCTTTATATTCTACAGATACACATCTACTACAGAAATTTGTTTTCGGGTTGGCCTTCCATGTATCTATAGCGCAGTGCAGTTTGCATTAGATAAATAGTTTTAACCACGACCTTTAAATCTTTGAAACGTTCTTTTGAGTTTAGGACCCCAGAAGAAAGAAATTCGACACTAAATTTGGAAGGAAAGTTGGTGAAGGCGTGGAAGTAACGGGGAAGGACAATATTTAATTATTACTGTAGGTTTGCAGTAAGTTTCCGGTTGTTAAAAGTTTCATTTTAGTAGATTCCTGTCAGGGAAATAATAATAAATTTGCAAACATGCGCTAAAAAGATTGTGGGAAGCTAGTCGTTCTGAAGGAACCGTCAGCGCAGTTAAGTCGGTCACCTGTAAGTTACTGTGGGGTGGTTTCATCTTGTGCGAGTTTCGCGTCGATCCGTCAGCGCAGTTAAGTCCACCCCCTGTAATTTATCGTAGGGTGGACTTTTTGATTTCGGTGCCTTTCGAATTCGCTTGAACAATTAGCGTGAAGCAGGAAACGCAACGAAGTAGATCACCTGTAAATTAGCGCAGTGCGTTTTTTATTGGTGTTCGAGTTTAGACGCAAGTAAAGTGAAGTCAACCACCTGTAAATTACAGTGGGGTGTTTTAAGAGAATTGGCACCTCAAAGTGAGACAAGGCTAAGTTAACTACCTGTAAATTATTACTTTCGGAGAAAAGTCGTGCGCATACCTTAACAGAGCTTATATAGAGATAGATATATAGAGCTTATACATAGTTTAAATTTGTAGGTCATCATTGGGATGTGAAACATTTGATTTTGAATTTTTCCTTTCAAATTTATGTAAAAATATATAGTGTGACACGTCATTATTTTTCTTTTCTTGACCTTTATCTCATTTTTTAAAAACCTATTATGCCACACTTAAAAAATAAGAAAGTAGTAGCCTGTGGCGGCTATATGTAGCAGATTTTTCAAAATTTTCAAACGCGTTTTTTAGTCACACTATCTTTCACCGTTATGACGAACCCAAAGGTGAGCCACGAATTTGAACCATCCTGTACATACTAAAACAAATGAGTAAAATTGCGAATTAATGTCTTTAGTGACCTACATATTCAAGGAATAACTTGTAAATCGAAAACTATTACGGTAAATACGAACAATGGCGGAAGTATTAAAGCGCGAAATTAAATTCCACAACCTTCTAAACTAGAAGAATGGATCTATTGAAATTTATGTACTTCGTCGCACGCCCGAAGCGTTTTATCCAAAACCGTGAAATAAAGTAGTCATTATACATTTAAGTTTAGTGGAAAAATTACACATTATCCACTAGTGGATAAAATTGTATTACTCAAATAAATAACCACAACTCCTTAGAAACCTCGTCTTAAGCGTCTTCGATTTGTTTCATGTAATGAATCTATCATTGTCACATTAACAGTCACGACCCATTTCGACCTCGGAAATTAAATTTTTCTCGCGTGGATAAAGAACCTTATGACGCCTTTTATAAATAAATAGCTATTATATGAAATTGACATTTACCGGGGGATCAACTAGATTTTAGGTGACTGTGTTTCAATTTTAAATCAAAGGAGCCATTCATTATATGAGACCTTTCAACTATTTGGATCAACCTAGTGGAGCAATCAGTATTTCGAGTTTTAACGACCGAGGGGTAGTTCTTAGTGTTGCTGTATAATTAAGGTCATTTTCTTGTATTCAAAACAGTAATAAATGGATCGCTTTAACGGTTTTGGAAATTCCGTTTTTTATCAGTTGAATAATAAGGGAGAACTCTTAGGCTATTTGTTTTAACCGGTTTAAAAAATCAAAAACGCGTTTAAATAATAATAACAGCTGACATTGACATTTACTGGCGGTTCACCTAAATTTTAAGTGACTGTGTTTCAATTTTAAATCAAAGGAGCCATTCATTATATGAGACCATTTGGATCAACCTAGTGGAGCAATCAGTATTTCGAGTTTTAACGACCGAGGGGTAGTTCTTAGTGTTGCTGTATAATTAAGGTCATTTTCTTGTATTCAAAACAGTAATAAATGGATCGCTTTAACGGTTTTGGAAATTCCGTTTTTTATCAGTTGAATAATAAGGGAGAACTCTTAGGCTATTTGTTTTAACCGGTTTAAAAAATCAAAAACGCGTTTAAATAATAATAACAGCTGACATTGACATTTACTGGCGGTTCACCTAAATTTTAAGTGACTGTGTTTCAATTTTAAATCAAAGGAGCCATTCATTATATGAGACCATTTGGATCAACCTAGTGGAGCAATCAGTATTTCGAGTTTTAACGACCGAATGCAAATACATAAAAAGTACTACATGTGCCATGAAGGGTGGGATAGGAAACCTTCATACCTTGAAATTGCCCATTCAACTACTTAAATTGAAACTTCCAGTTCGTGACTTGTAAATGTATTAAGCAGATACGCAGCGCTAAAACCCCATTCAGTTTGTTGGTAATGAAGCATAAAGCTCGTTTAATAGTCCACAATGCTTGCTTAAAAATTGATCTTGATCAAATCGTCGAATTAAACCAATGGTACAAGTATGTAGATTATGGTCCGTTCCATGGTTGCGTTTCGCCCGATCCGAAGATTAAGAAAATTGTATTTCCCACAATGTAGATGGGGGCGGCTATGTAAAAGATCGTGGCCCATTGCAGGGGATCATTCTGAAAGTGTGCCGTCAATTAGCAGCCCGTCGATCTTGAAGACGTACCTCATTGGTTACGATGAAGTGTAGCAAAAGAGGTGCTATGATTGATGATATGCTCGCAATCGTGTTGGTGATTCCCATAAGGACGCCCGCGTGTGCGAGTGAGAGGTCCATGTGGTTGACGCGGTAGCCGCTGTAGGCGCTGCCGTTGATTGCGATGGCGATGAACAGAAGAACGAGCGTTACGATGGTAATATCGGATTTGGAGTCGCTAATCAAACCGAGCACTATTAAAGCGACGGCGGGGACGTAGAGACCTGTTGGAATCGGTTAGAGGGTGTCGGGGGTGAGCCAGTGACCTACCAATACTATTCGCAACCTTTCTAGCGGTTCCTACCGTCACGTACTTGCGAGTGATGACAAAGTCAGTTATCGCGCTGACTATAATACTAACCAGCCAGAAGAGCAAGTAAGGGGCGGCTGATAAAATTCCACTCTGCGAAGAATCCGATGCATTACCCCTGGAAACTGGTTCAGAAACTTACGCCTGCGATATTAAAGTTGAGCACTTTCGCCATGTAGCTCGGCACGTTCGTGTTCAACGTCGAAAAGCCCCAACCGTGGGCGAAATAGGCTGCGGTCAAGGCCCAAACCGGCGCAGACGTGAGGATCGCCTTCCAAGGCGTTGCGGCTGCCTAGAAAATTTCCTGGTTACGCGAAGTGACTGATGGACACCGACCTCTGTGCGAACTACTTGCCCCAGCGATTTTTCAATGTACAATTTTTCGCGATAGTCCATCCCGCCATGTGCGGCGGGACTATTCCTTCCCAGTACAACCCAAGTTAGCGTCCAGATCAAGCCGACCGCTCCAAAGATGTAAAACGCGGAAGGCCACCCCATCCACGTTGCCGATAGGAACCCAGTGAGCGTCATTGTAAGTGCCGTACCGACGGGGATACCTAAACGATTAATCTCGCAGCAGTTATCAATACGAACCTGCGTACACGAAAGCGCACAAACGAGCCCTTTCACACGGGGGGACCCATTTCGAAAGTAACGTGTGGCACGATGGAAAAATAAATCCCTGAGTTACTCCCTGAAGCACGCGCGACACTGACACCGGCCAAGACCCCAAATCTGCAACGAGCGGGGTCAAAATCGTCAGCAAGGAACCGGCAAGTACGGCCGCTGTTAGGATCCACTTGGGCCCGTAGTTTTTCGCAAGCTGCCCCGCTGTAACCTGCGGGATGATGTAACCCACGTAGAACGCCGTGAGGATTATGCTTTTGTCGTTCCACTCGTAAGTCTAAAAGCGAAGGGTGAATGAACCACTTGGTTACAAATGCACTTACCGGAACGTCAGGGTTTGGACTGGTGTCCGGGTCGGTCATCGCGACTATGGCGACGGACATGTTGCTCCTCATCAAATATGACACATTCACTACCAAGAAGAGCAATGCCACTTGGAGATGCCGAGCACCGATGACTCCTAAAAACCATCGTTAACTGGCGCGCTGGACGCTGGAACTTACGTGGAGGTGCAATAGCGTCTTCTAAGCATTGCTTTTCACGCTCCATTTTTCTATCAAATGATAATCGCGGAAAAATGTGGAGATACTTATCCAGTGTGATAAAACGTACCTTTGATAACGATTCAATGGCAGTGATTTATTCCAAGGGTATCGTTAGGTCAAAAATTAAGTTTATTGCGCATGGGTTCCACATAACACCATAATCGATGGAATGCGTATGTTGCATTTTAGCCCCATTTGGTGGCCTAGTATAGGTAGTAACTTTATGTGAAAAATAAATTCACTCACTGTTTACCTACCACTTTTGGAAAAAACCCGTTTATAAATGTTTATACAAAAAGTAGATAATCAGTCACAATTGTTTAGATACGTAGGAAAATGTATACAGGGTGTTCCTTAAAGACATGCTAATATTTAAGGGGGTGATTCTTAGAAAAAAACTTCCTAGGAACGTATGTCGTAAACGTTGTAATTTTTGAGATACCTACAGGGTGGTAAAGTTGAAAAAAAATCAATTTTTTTAATAACAGAAAAATATTGTAGACATCTTTATGAAATTTGGTACATTGCAGATGCATTTTCTGATTTGCAAAAGTTTTTAATTTTTCTACCAGTGGTGTCCGTACGGCTTTTGCGTTAAATATTTTTGGAGACAAAAATACTACGCCACTGCTTTTATTTTAAAAATCCTCCTTCATTTTTGAGCAAATTTGATCTTCTGGTTTTTCTTTGTCTGACGCATGGTAAAAAAATTAAAATCGATTTACTTCAAGAAAAACAATAATAAAAACCGAAAGATCAAATTTGCTCAAAAATGAATGAGGATTTTTTATTTTAAGAAAAAGCAGTGGTGTAGTATTTTTTTCTCCAAACATATTCAATGCAAAAGCCGTACGGACGCCACTGGTAGAGAAAATAGACACTTTTGCACATCAGATGATGCATAGAAGACATGTACCAAATTTAAAAAAGATGTCCACAATATTATCTCTGTTATTATTAAAAACTGATTTTTTTAAAACTTTACTACCATGTATCTCAAAAGATAAAAGGTTCATAGGAATTTTTTTTCTTGAAATGGGTCCTAGAATCGCCCCCTTAAATATTAAACACCCTGTATAAACCAAACACCGATTAGGAATAAATTAGGATTTAGTGAATGCTTTTACTCATTTGGGGGTGTACGGTTTCCAGTCTTCAATTTGGCAGAAGTGACGGTTTGCCGCGTTACATTCCAAATTTTCTCGATCTGATACCGATATTAAACACCCCTTCGTTCGTTCGCATTTTTAGTTCGGACACCGATCACCCAAAAAATAAACGAAAAGAAATAAAGATTATGTAACGGGCTATTACATTTGTTACAATCACTGTAACTGACGGTTACAAATTATCGATGATTCGCCGTGTATATTCTTCTTCTCCTTCAATTCTCGGTGTCGATGTCGGTGTGACGTATTTCGGAACTTACCTTAATTATACTTTTATACTTCCAAAAATCAGCAGAACTACTAATCCAACTTTCTACTGGTTTCTCCGAACTTCTCTTTCCATAACTTGCCTCTGTGGCCCCCTTTCTTCATATCTGTCTCTTTCTTCATAATTTCTGTCATCGTTATTCCGTCTCCTTGTTCTCGATCTTCCCTGTACTGGACAGCATTTACTTCGTAATTGTTCCATATTCTAATCGTGACTTTTGATGACTGGTTCTTGTCCCACTTTCATCTCTTCTTTCATTTCTTCTTGTCCTGCCTTCATGTCTTGCATTAATTTTTCCAAAATTGTTAGGTCCACTTTCTTGAGGTTGTACTTGAGGGGCTCCTATGATGTCTTGGCTTTCTTGATTAAATACGATGTCTTCACTAACTGTTCTAGTCGCTTTCTTGAAACCGGTAAAAAAATGTTTTGTTTCATAAAAATTTTCCTCGGTACGTCACTGGTATCGATTTATTTGCATTGAGACTCCTCTTTACAGGTGTTGATGGTCCGAAGCCCATCGATTGAGTGCCATTTTGTAACTATCGGTTAAAAATTATCAATAATTCACCGTGTATATTCTTCTTATCCTCCGTTTCTCGGTGTCGATGTCAAACTTCGTAAATAAATTGTCATTAATTTCTACGGAAAGCGACCGCGAGTTATAAAATACGTACGCCGTTGGATTTTAATTAGTATGAAGGAATATTGTTTTTTTACCTTATGAATGAAGTCTCTTGATTCAACGGGAGTTGTTGAATTTGATTCGGTCAAGGTCGAACCTTGGAATTTTTCTGCGACTCGCAAATTGTCGATGTCGTAGATGGCTACGTCCTGGTACTTTGAAATCTGCAACCCTCCGCTGCAGTCTCCTCGGGTAAACTCCGGTAACTTATTTAGATCGTCACTGCTTTGTCAAATTTAGAGACAAACACTGGCGATAAACAAACGCAAGCTTAAGCCTTTGGTCCTTTCATAGTAAGGAGTTCGCTTCAACTGCGCGTTACTGTGATTTCACCTTTTAGGAAATTTTCCACTACGGTATATTGGCACGTAAATGGTGATGCAATTTCTTTCGCGCTGATAGCGATCCGATTAGTTGGCAAATACACTCGCTCTAATTTACACTTTTTTATTGAGTATTATTGTCCTAAAACGACAATAGTTTTAGGCGCCTTTTTGATATTTCGCAACGTTAAAACTTGCGCTTACAAACAGAGTTCCACAACGACTTTACTAGCACTAAAGATTACGGTCCCTCTCTCCCTGCTGCCAAGCCTTTCTTCGGCCAAAGTACATTCCCTCTATTCTAAATTTAAATTTACAACAAATGATACGTTTACAAAACCTAATATGCATTATATACAGTTAATTACAAAATTTTATTCCTTCACGCCCAGGCCAAAAAGCACTATGTGTAATTGAAAATATTCACACCCATCACTTTGAGCAAACATAACAAATAAGTAAGCTCAGGCAACGTAGAGGTAGATCGGGGCGAATAAGGGGGTACACCGGCCAACATCAAGCAAAAGGACATGTAGTAGTGGTAAATCGAATAGGCGCCAATGTCTTTAGTGAATTTCTAAAAGAAAAGAGAAAATGCTTACCTAAAGGAAGAAACAAGGCAGACTAAGAGATCCTTGTGATGGTCCTGATCAGTTAAAGAAATAAAATAACTGAAGGGGTACAACATAAATAATAATTGTTGTCACAATCGAGGGTAACTTAAAATTAAAACTTAACTTAAAATATCGAAGCGATTCACAAGAGCAATAATCTCCAAAGGTTTCGTAATACCTACAGTTACAATTCAGGAACAATAGAACCAATAAGACGGCCCTGGAATTTTCCAATGGAAGTTCCTTATGGTGCAATAATGGTAAATCCAAAATTCTACGTAGCTTTCCACAAAGCATGTCGATGTAGGTAGCGATAATCAGTTAGACATTAATGAAGAAAAGAATAACCCAGCAATAAATAGCCTAAAAATAATTATTCAAAGCCAAATTTCATACGCAATATTGTTGGTATATACCTCAGAACTAGTAAATATATCCGCAAAAACGTTTCAACGAAGCGTAGAAAACCAATCACAAGAGAAAAACTTCACCAAAATATCGTACAGTCATTAAATCCCTTTTAAAAAGGGAAAGAAAGAATATGGCGTGTATTCTTTACAAGTAAACGATCGAATCTGTTCTGTACAGGAAATGGCACGTAGAAAAAGTATTAACCACGGAACCATCTGCACGACCTCTAGCGGGAAAAATACACAACTATTGTAAATGAAACCTATTATACTCCAACTCTTCTGCGATCTGAAACGTGGCTAGAAAATTACTTGATGTTCTGTTGCTCCACTGCACCAAAATCTATATAGGTACAGGGTGTAATTTAAAAAATGCCATAAGCGTAAACGTAAGTTTACGTTTTTTGTCCGATTTCAATGCAACAAAAACCATAGTTAATGACAAAAATGCTACAACACGGCCATAATTAAAATATATAAGATTATTATTGTCGGGGGCTATTAATAATTGACTTAAACACTCGTTTTAAATGGCATGAAATGATTATGTTTTTTTAATTGAATTTGATAGAATTTGTCTCCCTAAAATTCAACAAAAAATTAAAGAAGTGAATTTTTCAAAATTGTGCAGTATGCCATGGAAAAAATCCTCTTTACGCATCGACTGGAACAGAAATCGTGAGCAAATGATGTTAATTCTACAGAAATTGCTTAAATTTAATTTCATTCCATATGTAATGGTGTCGTTGTTGATTGAGTCCCGTCAATAAAAAATGGCACACTAAAACGTAATGACAGCTATTAAACGATTATTTCCACGGCATGCTATAAAATCTTTCACGATTTCTGTTACACTTGATGCGTAAAGATTATTGTTTCCATGGCATGCTACAAAATTTTGAAAAACTATCTTCTTTCATTTTGTGTGTGAAAAATTCCAATAAAAAGTAACTTTGATATTAATCATTGAAGTTAGATGGACAAATTCCATGAAATTCAATTAAAAAAACATATTATTTGAATCAACTATTAGTATCCCCTTAAAGTAATCAGTTAAAATATTTTAATTATTGCCGTTTTGTAGTATTTTGAAGTGATTTTTATTGGACTAAATAATTCAGACAAAAATTGTAGGCGCTACAGCTAATTACACCCTGTATTATTAGATCATATGATATTAAATTGTCTACAAAAGTTCTTAATGCGGCATAACCAAAATACTTCAAATAACAAAGATTTTCAATTATTGACGAGTTCCTAACCGGTTGATAATTTTGTGTCTGTCCGTCCGTCGGTGTGTCCGTGAGCACGAAATCTCGAAAACGAATGGATCGATTACGATGAAATTTGGCATGGGGGATTCTTTATCAAATTTGTGCCAGGGGCTAGTTTTGACGCTATGACCCAAAATCCTAAAAAAATCAAATGGAATGATATGGCTTTTTCTTTATGAAAAAGGAGCCAAATAACATACAAAGAGGCCAGTGAACACTGTTTTTCAAAGTCTCGTTCCTTATCTCAAATATTAGGAAAATGAGATTAATTAATTAATTAATAGAAATGCTTAACTTGTATCTTAAATTTACTTTTTACGTATTTCAGGTATTTGTCGATGGCGTGAAAGAAAAGTACCCTACATTTTTAGGTAGGCCTTGGAAAATTAAACAAATGAAACCCGATGCATTATAAAATAATAACAGCCGTAATTTGTAAATTATTCTGCTGTTTACATTTAATACGCTGGCGATATATTTTGAGTATTTTCAAAATGCGACCATCGCTGCCCGCATCTTCTATTTGCGTTATCCGAATCGACCACGAACCACCGCCGCCAGCATATTAAATACTTCTTGGTTAGAAATCGGCATATTAGAAAAGCTTACATATTCAAAAAACTGCACTTTCTGAATGTAAACACAGCAGAATAATTTACAAATTACGGCTGTTATTATTTTATAATGCATCGTGTTTCATTTGTTTAATTTTCCAAGGCCCACCTAAAAATGTAGGGTACTTTTCTTTCACGCCATCGACAAATACAGGAAATACGTCTCATTTTCCCAATATTTGAGGTTAGGAACGATTTTGAAAAACGGTTTTCACCGGCCTCTTTGGGTGTTATTTGGCTACTTTTTCATAAAGAAAAAGTCATATCATTCCATTTGATTTTTTTAGGATTTTGGATCTTAGTGTCAAAACTAGCCCCCTGGCGAAGAAGGATTCAACTAAATTAACTATATTTTGGATGATTATTATTGCCCAATAAGAAATGCTCTTTTCGACGATACCAAATTTGTTACAATCGGTCAAACAGTTAAGAAGTTAAAGCCCCACGCCATCTTTGTTTGTGAAATAAGTGAGTTTTTGTTTTTACGAAAATGATAGATAAACTGGTTCTCTTTAAAAATGTAAAAAGGAGTGTTTAGTTTATTATGCGAAATTAAAAAAAAATGCAATTTTAAAATTTAAGATGGCAGTTACCTCTGTTGGTCATTTTTAGAACTTGAAAATATTTTCCAGCGATTCTTCATAACCGATTTACCTAAAAACTTTTTTTACCCCTAAGTCATACGACGAACGGTTCCCGAGATATGGCCGAGGAACAGTCTTATTGGGTCACCCGGTACTTACTGAAAATTCTATTTCTTTGAAAATTGACTTCAGTACTCGGTTTTCAAAATTGCTTGATTACAAAATTAAACGCAACGTGATTATATAGTTTTGGATAGGTATATTGACGGACGAAATATCAAATAGTGAAATGGTTCCAATTTACTATTCCCTTTTACAGGAGCTTTTAAAGGATTATTTACTTAAAAAATTGTTTTTTCGTGGCCGCGGTTTTTTAAACTAATCTTAATTTAGTATCGGATACCAATACACGACACAAACTTGTTTTTATACACAATTGACTTATTAGTACGAGATGGGTCCACTA
Source organism: Photinus pyralis (assembly GCF_008802855.1). Lineage (NCBI taxonomy): Eukaryota > Metazoa > Arthropoda > Insecta > Coleoptera > Lampyridae > Photinus > Photinus pyralis. The sequence goes on from NW_022170511.1 coordinate 27,936,133, forward strand.
AATTGGAGGTTTTCTGTATTTTAGATCTGAACGAACCAACTCTAAATGTACTGATTTTACATATCATAAAAAGAATGTCCTTCGGTAGATAATGCTGTTGACACCAAATACGCTCGGAGCACTTCTCACAACGATAGTGATGCGGAAAAAATAATTAATAGACGCACCAGAACCTAGGACTTCCGAGACCCATTAAGAAAACAATGCTCCATAGAAATTAAAAGACATATAAATGACAATTGTTAATTCCACCAAACACTTACCCTAACCATTGAATTTATTGGAAACCCTATGATATTTAATGCCTAAACTGTCTTAAAATCCCAAAAATGTCAACTTTTTCTTTCTAGTATACGTTGTCATTGAGTTCATCTTAATATGGTTTGTCCAATAGTCCAGAATATGGATCAATCCTTTACTAATGAAACCGTAGTTGCTAATTTTTAACTAAATACGCCGATTAATAAAGAATCTTTATTTGAAAACAACTACTTTCTCAGTCACCGGCTCACTTCAAGATTATTCCATGCTTGTAGTTCTCCAGAACCAAATACGACGTATATAGCATTGCTGACAATGTAAATTGCGGACGATATGTAAAAAATCGTCGACCATTGTAGTGGGTCATCCTGTCAATGGCCACGGTTACCAGATTAAGAGAGGTCCAAAAATATTTACCTTATCCGTGACGATTACCTGCAGTACAAGCGGGGCGATGAAACCGATACAGTTTCCAATTCCGTTTGTCAAACCCAAAAGAGTTCCCGAATGTACGGGGGACAAATCTATGTGGTTCATATGATACCCGCAAGTGGAGCTGCCGTTAAACCCAACCGACAGGAAAATGAGCGCCAAACTTACATTGGTAGTGTCCCATTCGGCCCCACCAATCCATCCTAGGGCCAATAGGCATAGGCCGGGTACGCAAAATGCTGAAACAGTGCATTTAGATACTAAGTCATGCGGTAGAACAAAGACGTGCATATGGTGTTTGCGATTTTCCGCGCCAATCCGGTCGTTACGTAGTTTCGGGAGACGACAAAGTCGCTGACAAACCCAGAGATCAGGCAGAATATCCAAAGGACCAGGTACGGAAGAGCCGAAAGGACACCGTTCTAAAAACGTAAAGAAGTTTCTGAAACGGGAAAGTGGAGGTTTTACCTTCTGTATGTCAAAACCTAAAGCGTTGCCCATGTAGGTTGGAATGTTGGTGAGTAAAATTGTAAAACCCCACCCTTGTCCGACGTTAGCCGCCAAGATGGCCCAGAAGGGCTTGGATGTAAAAATCGCCTTCCAAGGTGTTGGTGGTGACTAATCAAGCTCACTAGATTATCCCCCATTTTAATGGGCACGTACTTACCGCGCTTTGTACTTGTCCCAGCGAAAATTGAATGTAGCTCTTTTCTAGGGGGTCAATGGTCTTGTGGTCAGCGGGGCTATTTTTTCCTAAAATCACCCACAGTACAGTCCACACCAGCCCCGCTGTGCCGCAAATGTAAAAAGCCCAAGGCCACCCCAGCCACGTCTTCGATATCCATCCGGTGAGGGACATTGAGAATACTGTGCCAGCATGACCTCCACAATAAACAAATGTACCCAATCGTGCCCTTTCCAAAGGAGGTGCCCACTTCGAAAGCGCTTGATGTATGCACGGATAGATAAATCCCTGTCCAAGACCCTGCAACAGTCTACAAACACTAACAGCCCATGAACCAAAGGGTGCCACAACCGGCGTCAAAATTCCCAGCACGCTGTTCGCCGTGATAGATGCGGCAATAATCCACTTCGGCCCGTAGATTTTCGCCAAGAGACCACCCGCCGGTTGCGTAACGAAGTATCCCATGAAAAACGCCGAGAGGACGATACCTTGGTCTTCCCACTCGTAAGTCTACGAACGGTGGGTAAATTCGAATTTAGAAAGGTCGCGCACTTACGGGAACGTCGGGATTTTCGCTCGCCTCCGGATCGGTCATCGCCACAATACCAACCGACATATTGACACGCGTTGCGTAGGCGAGAAGTGGCAGAAGGAACAGCAACACCATCTGCGTGTGTCGGGCACCGTACCAATCTGGAGGCGAAATTTTTTAAGGTAAACCTTGTAAAATTGATCTTACGTGGTGGGCTAAGAACCGGGTCTAGGACGGCTTCGACATCACGCTTTTCGTCTCCCATCGTCTAGTGTGACATATGTATGGTGAGTGGTACTCCACTTGTATCAAATTTAGATAAAGCCTATCTTCATATCACACAATGCTCAAAACACTAAATTGTTTGAAAACGCGTATATTTTAGAGGTAAAAAATTATAGGTAGTGCCTTTGACTTGAGCTGGTAATTTTCTGGCTTTTCATTTGCAAACAATCAACCAAACTATTCTATTAAAAGTATTTGGGTCACGATAGGTACTCAAAGATAATCTTCGACCCGTAGATTTCCACACAGATTATTGTCATTATCAACCAAAAGCTGAAAAAGATACAGGCGCTTAAAGATATGCAACTAGTTCGTTCTCGCCTCTCTCGCTCTAGCAATTAGCGGCGTAGCGAGGAGGCCGATTAAGGAATCCAAAGGAAATGAAAAAGTTCAGGGGAAGTTTGAAGATACTGAAGAAATTCGGAATATTTAAACTAAACATTTTATGAAGACATTGTAATGAGATCTTAAGGAAGACATGAAAGGTTCTGAAGGGGTTCGAAGGAACATAAGACATTCTCTACTACAAAGATACATTAAAAGAACCATTGAAAAGCACGATTAAAAAGCGGCTTTGCAAGATTTTTAATAAGTTTCAAAAGGTTTTGAGCATTTCAAGAGAGTCGGACAGATTTTAAAAAATCTTGAAATTGTTAAGGGACCAAGAGATGTGGTCCCCTGAAGTTTGTGGTTTCCGGCTCACAGAAAATTGAATCGGACTCCTCTGTGCAATGGATACTTCTTAAATTACCCTAGCTCTAATGGAATGTGGATCTAATTTGGATAGCCATCGGATGTCTGAGAATTGTCGCGCAACGGAAATTTTTATTGGATACTGATGCACATCAGTTTATGCACCTGTCTAGTAGTGAAAATCACTTTAATGCTGTAAATGTTTCCTTAATAATTCAAACCAGTAAAGAGATAGGCTCCAGTTCTTGGCTAAAGTACTAAATCGCGGTCTCACCTTTAAAATAAAATATTTACTCGCAATTCTATGGTGACTTTTTCCGCAGTTCAGTATTAATGTCTCCATAATCTCGCGGAATTTCTCACTGACTAATGAACGCCTACAAAATGGCTTCTTATTAACATAATCGGACATCTTTAATCGTTGATTTGTTTGCTTGCACTACCAATCAAATAAGAGCCAGGGTGATAAATCATATCCCAATGGGCCAAATTTACAGTTTCCAAGCTCCTGCCGAGTTGAAATTTGTAACTAATAGCCCTATTAATATGACTAAACCGACATCTAGTCCCCAGATATCCGAAATACATTACAAAAATAATGCTCTACAAAAATCAAACGACTCGGGCGAGACGGACTTCATTTTGACCACGGTTTCCGAATACTTACAATTCCATTAATCAAATCCCTAGTCAAATCCATCGAGGCCCCTAAATTTCGACAAATTTTCTATCAAATCCTTAAATTACAAAATTTGGAGGTACACACACTCCGTAGACTTTTTGGGACGAGTTTGCAGACTTTGAGAAAAGAGGTTTTGAGACTTAGAATTTCAATCTGAACACCCTTTGGGAAGGAAGCATGCTTTGAATACGCTTTGTACAGCGTTTTACGGGATTTTAAAGATACTGAGATTTTTGTAGAGACCGTAGAGTGCTGAAGAGATTCTGAAACGATATTGACTCGTTCACGTGTAGTTGTTATTAACTCCTATATAAATATCTGTTAGTTAAAGTATGGTAAATAAATAATGTAGTATTAAACTTAATTTTGGATAGATCTATGAGAAGAAAAATTGGGAAATTTTAAATATCCCATCAAAATCAAAATCGATACGTTACCTGAATTACATCTTTAAATCAATAAATACTGTCAAATGCAGGTAATACATCGCCTGCTTTATTTATGATGCAAACGTTATAGGTTACAATTTAACAAATGACTGAATCTGCAACTGAAACCCCGTTAGGGTAGCATTTTTCATCATATCAATAAATCTTCCACTTTTCAAAAAACTCCCTGTATATGCTGATTGTAATTTTCGCCCACACTGACCAGGGTTCCAGAGATCCAACAATGCACCACTCTGAAATTTTGAACTCGATAACTAGGACATCCTTTTTCTAGTCTTGATAAGCTAAAGAAATAAACTACTTGATACGGATGGATCATAAACAATAACTGAAGTCACAATCGAGGGTGACTTAATGAAATAATCTTAAAAATATTACAAATAAGACACTGCACTATCAATAGTTAAATTTATAGTAAAAAGGGGATCAATACGTAGCCATACAACAATACTAAAACAAGCTTCCGCAGAAAACAACGGAACTATAATTAAGTGAATATCAAGCGAATGTAATTATTACAATTCGATTGTGTCGAAAGCCAGTATGCAATGAAACGTTGTATCAAAGAGTAGACGAAAATAGAAAAAATGACCTTTGAACTGCGAGTCGCAACCTTTTGAGCTCAAAAAGGCGCGTTCAGCCTAATCTGTAACAGACAACAATACAACAAACAAATATAAGGGGTAGTGAATAGCGCGGCACATAAAGCATTGCTGAAGCCATTCTAACGTCTGACACTGAGACCGTAATGAATACCCAATATCGATGAATAATTCAACTTACAAAAGCAAAATTTTAATCGACGGATTTCTTGTACAAGCGATACTATAATTTATGTACAAATCTGCCGGTAATGTAGAAATTCATCTATAGCGTGACGTTCGCAAATATCAATCTTGCTAAACTTTAATTTTTAATTAAAACTTTCTGATTTTCGTTTTTAATTATTGCATTATAAACTACTGGTAATAGTACTAGACATTTCTAATTAAAACATTATTCAGACACTTTCTAATGGAGATTTCGAATATGGCATCCCGTTTTTAATAATTTTTAACATGACGGAAAAACACGTGTCAACTTTAGTTCTTCTTATGGGCGCCATTTTGAATTTTGACGTTTTGCGATTACTCCTTTTTTTTCTCTTTACAACGATATATCACACACGGTTCAGCATTACATTTTTCCTAAAAATACAATTTTTAAATTTTTGGAAGAGTGCTTTGGAAAAACAAAACGTTCTTTTATTGTGATCAAAAGTTTACCAGTTTGATCCATCTGTCTGGTTGCAGCATTGGCAGGGAACTAGTTGTGTTGAGAAAATTTTCATCTGAATGGAATTGAACCTTCGTTTTGCAAGGAAATTATAATTCAAATTAGAACAAAATACATAAGAATATTTAATATTTTCGCAATAAAACTAGCACAAACGTAAATGACACTTCTTGAAATAAGTCAACCTTTTGTTTACAACAAAAGAACGTTTTGTTTTTGCAAAGCACTCTTCGCAGAAAATGGAAATTGTACTTTTAGGAAAAATATGATACTGAACCACCCTATGCGATATATCGTTATAAAGAGAAAAAAGACGTAATCTCAAATTGTCAAAATCAAAAACGGGGACCATAAGAAAAACTAAAGCTGCCACGTGTTTCTCCGCCATCTTGTAAGTTATTACAAACGTGATGCCATATTCGAAATCGCAATTAAAAAGTGTCTCAACAATGTGTTAATTGGAAACGTTTAGTACGATTAGTTTACCATGAAAAAAATTAAAATCAGTTTGCGATATTTTCAAAACTATTAAAGATATTTTAAATTTCTTTTCAGATTATTGTTCAGCACGAAATTTCGCAACTTTTCCCTCATTTAACCCAATTTCTATCTATTAAGATAAGCGAGATCCCCGTAGTAGCACTCGAAAAATGGACACCGTGTATGGTGACAGCCAATAGCAAAATGCTTTATGTAGGTAGACACCAAGTCAGCAGAAAAATAATGGCGTATCAAATAAATAATTTGCATGTACCTAACCAATATGACGGCAGAATCTTCACTGAAAAGAAGGCGTAAGTAGATAAAAAAAGGTCACAACCTCTAGCGACAAAACAATGAACTAGGTAAAAGAAACCTATAAAGCTAGCATTACACTTGTCAATTTATTCATGAATTAATTCACGAATTTATTGTCGTCAATTTCTTCACGACAGGGTTTGGTTTTTACATCTGTGAATAAATTGGTGAAGTTTTTGACAAATCTGTCATTGGAGCAGTGGTGCCATCCCAATCAAAAAAATAGGTTACAGTTGTAAAATGTTTTGTAATCATTTTTGCTTACCTTTCCACAACTACTCTTCTCGTTTTTATTAGACATTTTTTCGGGTAAAATGTAAACATAAACATATAGTCATAACCTCACTCTCTCTGATATAAACAAAAATTTTTTGGTTGGTAGCACTGAACTTCACGGTAAAATTGGCGAAAAATAGAACATGTTTTAATTTCGTGAAGAAATTCACGAAGTTCTTCGTGAATTTATTGGACGTCAAAGTTGGTGTATTACATTATACAATTTCTTCATGAAGTAACTTCATGAATTAATTCATGAAGAAATTGACAAGTGTAATGCTAGCTTAGATGACCTCTAAAAAACAAAGGAAGATACGGGTCG